>NC_081409.1:376707478-377032978 GCF_030272615.1 Cryptomeria japonica
TTCTTATCGAGCTCCATAACTGCAATCCTCTTAGCATCTAACCTTCTGTACAATTGATTAGGCAAATCATCTACAACTTCTATTAACACTCTCTTGTAAATGTCAAGATGTAGAATAATGTTGTTCTCAATACTTTCCTTTTCTACATCGGTGAATGTATTATACAGTTTGATCACATTTGCCAAGTTGCCTTCATCAGTGATTTCACTCAATAAGTTATCCAGAGGTGGTATAACATGTTGTTGTTTCTTCTTAGGTTTCAACTTCCTTGCCGGTGGTCTTACTGCTTGTTGCTTCTGCCTTGATGTTCTTGTTTTCTTGGGTGAAGGAGAGGGTACCGGTGAGGGTTTTCTCTTCCTATCAACTCTCTTAAACTCAACAGGTATTTCACTTTTAGATGATGTACCAACTGGTGAGATGTGTGCCTCCAGTTGTAATCCTTCTAGGTCACTTTCCTTTATTCCAGTTATGTTCATGATGTTTTCTTTTATTTCCTTTACTTTCTTTGTTGCACTCCTTATGTACTTTTCTCTTTTCTTTCTTTGTTTCAATGTCTGTACACCACTTTCAATTGTTTCTGCATTACCAAAAACCTTTTCTGTGGGTTCTCTAGGTGCTTATATTAGGGCTTTAACATAGGTTTCAATAATGTTTACATCTACTTCATACCCCATTTTAGTTACCCATACAGTTCTAGGAAGAACTACTTCCATCCATATTTTATCCTTTTTAATCACAAAACATATTTCTTTGTTGTACTTGTCTACTACACTCTGTGGTAGTCTATTTTCATTTTTGCTTGGAAGGTTTTAAAATACTCAGTTATTTTGTTTTCTTTATCAGTGCCCATGCCGGTGAAGATTTCTAGCAATTGTTTGCCTACCGGTATATCATATCCAAAATCTTTCTTTCCAATACCGGGAACTTCTTTTGTGAAATATAACATAAGACATACCAATAGATTGCCAAAACGAAATGTGTTTTTCTTATCTCCTTTTATCTTTTTTAGGTTGTCTATTAATTCATCCTTTAGCCACTCACATACATCTATTTTTGCATCATTATTCACCATATCATAAGCACTTTTAATGCAAAGACTAGAAATTGAGTTAAGTCGGTTTGCATGCATGGTCTTGTAGCCTAAGATCATGCTTGTGAATCTAACATTTACATCCTTGATGTCATTTATTCTCAGGGATCTTCTATCATATGTTGCTCTTGTTAAGGTCATGATAGTGCTATTAGGTACCTTCTTAGTCTTATCTGGCCTACTACCGGTGGAGGGTAAACCTGTCACTGCACAATTGATTCCTTAGTGATTTTCCAAACTGAATCTAGCCAAAGAAATTCTCCATGAACCCTGCTAAGGACAATTCTCACTACCTCCTTAGGAAATTCAAGGATGTCCAAGATTTCCACAAAACCTAAAGTTTCAATTACCTTGTGTTTGGGTTTGACATTTCCATTTTTATCACAGATAATAGTTTTAAACATCTTCAACACTTCCTCAAAACCTAATTCCTCAACATTGCAGTGAATATAAATTCTAGGGTCTTCAGCATAAGCAACACCTTTAGGAATTTTTGAAATTATGCCTATAGAATCATCTTGCTTAGCTATTTCGGGAATGATCTTAAAAACGGACCTAGGGTGTTTCACAACTTCCACAACAGTAGGGTTTGCAATAAATTTTGGAGCAGAGGAGGAAGCCATTGAAAAATACCTTAAGTTGACTGATAATGGTTGAGTTATTGAGAGAAATCATTCACTTCTTCGTCGTGGATGCCTTCACTCAGATTTCATGCTCTATGAAAGTTTGAATTCTTGGTGAATTGAAAAAGAGGGAAAACTGATGATTTATAATGTCTTTTCTTCCAACAACCGCATTAAATGCTCGCCGGTTAAGTGAAACTTAACACATCTACCGGTAGAGAAGAAATCTATCTTCTCACCATCTACCGAGGGTAATTTTCATGATGTTCAACTTGCTACAATACCCCCAAAGGGTTACTTCTCAGTTGGATGAAGAATTTCCTCCTGGTGGAGTGATACTCTATTCTACCGGTGAAGAAATAGTCTCATCAACATTCTGATCTCTCTTTCTAATCCATTGTCTTGAAAATTCTTGCTTTACCTCAACAACCTTTTCTTTGCCTTTCAAACTGGGTCCTTTATTATTTGCTGGTGAATTCTTGCTTCTACAAAATTTTGCAATATGTCCAATCTTGTTACAAGCACAACAAGTCACATTATTCTTCTGAATAGCCTTTCCATATCCTATGCCGGTTTGTGTTCTGCATTGATTAGATAAGTGCGCAAATCTTACACAAACATAACATCTTACATTCATTTTGCAGTTTTCTAAATTATGACCAATTTTGTTGCATTTGGAACATTGACCGGTGGGTGCATTAATATTCTAATTGTTTCTAGATCTACACTGATTTTCTCTATGATCATACTTGTTACAGTTAAATCATTTCCCATTAAATTTGTAAGCATTAGGTTGTCTTACCGGTTTACTGTGATCATGATTGTTTGTAGTACCAGAACTTTCTCCAACTTCAAATCCAAGTCCATTAGTATCTCCATTAGGTTTTTGATTTTTCAACATATCATCAAGTTCTTCTGAACTTTTCTTGAATTTCTCTTTATGTTGATTTGCAGTAGCCAACTCATTTTCTAGAATTCCCTTTTATCTCATAAGTTCAGTTTTATCATGTTGCATGTGAATCTCTTCAACATATCATTTTCATGACTGAGTCTTAGATTTTCATTTCAAGCATCATTGAGTCTCCTAGTCAAGTCATCTTCATTCTTCTTTCTATCTTCAATGTCTTTAGAAAATCTCATAGTCATGTCTTGCATTTCATTCCTCATAGTCATGTTTTCTTGCCTCATCTTGTTTACAAGCTCATTAAGAGTTTCCTTTTCATCATCATCACTTTGCATTTTCTCATGAAGTTCTTTTTTGTTATTTCTAGCAATAGTAAGATTCTCTTGAAGTCCTTGAATGAATTCCTGTACAGTCCTAAGATCATCTTCAATTTTGATATTCTTCAACTTCTCTACATCATAGTCCACAAGAGCTCCTTCTAATTGATTTCTTAAGTTCTCCATTTGTACTAGTGTCAGAATCTTCCTCAAGCTGTTAGAATTTTGAAAATAAAGGACCAAGCTCTGATACCAATTGTTAGGATTAATGATAGTCCCAAAGATACTGAGAGGGGGGGGGGGGGGGTGAATTAGTATCTAACCGGTTGACAAAATATTTAACCTTATTATGTATTTTGCATTCCAAAATAGTGTACCGATAAACAAAAATCGGTGCAGTAAATAGGAACAGTAAAGACATCATAGAAAACACACCATAACATAAGATGTTTAATGAGGAAACCCAGTGTGGGAAAAACCTCGATGGGATTTGTGATCCACAATATTTACTCACTGGCCAATGAATGGATATTACTTACAATGTGGTGCCTGCACATGCAGGAAGGCCAACTACCTAGAGCTCGTTGCTCAATCTACAAAATGGAAGTCTCATTGACTTACAAATGGATTATGAAAATCCAATATAATATACTACTACAATTCAACATCTGCTTTTCCAGGTTCAGTACCGGTTTAAGCTCATACTATAGCCATAAACCTTATACAAAATGCGCCTTAATATTCACTCATCACTTCTACCATATCCATCATATGTCCATTATTACAAAATGATTTACAAGATCTTATACATATACGAGTCTTTTACAATATGCCATGTCGGCTTTACAAAAGATATTTATAATTAAATACAAGAAAAAAAAGTTTGTTCCTGTCGGCTGAGATGCTGGTATACATTGTTACCGGTGTTAGTGAAGTGTCTATCGGTGCTGGTGGTTTACCAGATGAATGCCACAAGGTTGCCTAAAGGTATCCACAAGGTTGCAAGGTTGCCATCAATGACAACACCTTCAATTCTCATTAGAGTGTATAATGCTAACACCGATTACCTCCTATAAACTGGTCTACTCTTAGCTGGTTACCTCTTGTATACAAGTCTACTCACTTCTTAGTTGGTTATCCCCTGTATACCGGTCTAGTCACTGCTTGGCTGATTAACCCCTGTATACCGATCTACTTATTGCCGATAGGAATAAGGACTCTTGTTCTTTTCCGGTTACCGTTTACTCCTTTATCGATGGATTGTGAAGACTTAGAAGATGATGTTGCCAATAATGACAACCATTTCACCAGTCATACAAAATGCATCATAATGCCAACAAAATCCCCCTTTGGAATTGGTGGCAAACACTGCAAAGTAGTCATGTATGTGTCGGTTCTGACCCCTATTTCATCTACCTCATGTACATATACAAACTCCCCCTTTTGACATCAATGGAAAAGAATATAAAAAAGGCTTCATGAAAGTAAAGCACAAATGTCTTTGAAATTTTCTTTAGTAGCTTGCAAAGAGGATTTCCATGAAAGCTTCACCTGTTTCATGGTGATGAAGTATCCGTGCAAAATTGTAACAAAATCCTCCATTTCATCTACTAACATATAGTCAGGTGCACTTATCAGACCTTCTGCTTCTTTGGCATTCCTTTGCATGAAATCAATGATCGGTGCATGTAGCAATGTAGCTCTTGTAGATTAAGAGCTTGTTTATCCTCTTCCTCTTTTAACTCTTTGATTTCAGGACTTAACTGTCTGAACTTTCCACTAAAGGTCATTGTAGAGCTTGTTAGAGGATCAAAAGAACCTATCCAATCTTGGATTTCCCTTTGAGTCTGAGCTCTTTTATCTTCAAGATCTTTGATTAAATCAGCGAAGCTTGATGGCTTGACCAATAATTGGCCAACTTCCTATAGAATGGATTTGACCTCTTGAGTGCTGGTGGAGAGAGAAACTTTGCCAGCTAATATGTGTTCCATTATTTTTTCACCTCTCTTTTTTCATACTATCTAACTACAACCTTCTCTAGATCAGTTGCCTTTGAACCGATTGCTTTGACAAGATTTCCCAACTGATCAATGATGGGTACACTGTCATCAACATCAGTGTTAGGAATGAGATCAGACAGAATGGTTTTTGCAGTATTAAGAATTTTGGTCTTCTTTTTCTTTGCTCTAAGTTTTGCCTTTTCAGCTTGAAGTTTCATTTTTTTAGAAACTTTCATTAATTATTTGAGGGTCATCTTCTCTATGTCGATTACGGAGTTTTCATCTTCTTTCTCCTTTGTTTCTTCATCCTTAATCTCAGAGCTGGCTGCGGTGGTAAATTTAGCTTTCTTCTTTTCACTCTCCTTTTCTAAATCCAACTTCCTCTTTACTGGAGGAGTGTCCACCACTTTTTTCTTGATCTCCTTTGTTTCCTTTATCTCTTCTTGCTTCTTTTCTGGTTCCTTCTATTTTTCCTCCTTCTCATCGGTTTCCTTCTTCTTTGATTCTTCAACAAGTGGTATTGATGTATTTATCACCTTAGGATTTCCTTCCTCTGTACCCTTTTCTGACAAAAGGGGTTCATTGTTAGTAATATTTATTGTTACTAAAGGTATGTGAGGTGTATCTTCATAAGGTATGTCTTCAACTATAACTTCATCTTCACCGGGATGCTTAGTTTGAGTGGTTCCCTTTATTGGTGGAACACCAATATCAATAGTTTCAATGGTTGATTTGTGTTCAACGAGTTTCTCTACATCCTTTGTTAGATTAGGAATATCTGACACAAGATTACCGATGATACCATCAATTGAGAAAACATCAAAACCTTCAGTAGAGTCTTTGTCTTTACCTTTCCCTTTGTCAAGGACAGCTGCACCTTGGTCCTGTTTTGTTCCCTTTGCTATTTCTTCTTCAACTTCCTTTTGTTGGCTCATGATTGTTTTCCATAAGGCAAAACTCTCATCATGCACTCCTTGGACATCTCCTATGGCCACTCTCCCTATCTTTCTCCTTATTTTAAAGCATTAAATACATGTTTCTAGTATAGATGCTTGATTATAATCAAGCTCATGTTGCACTTTCATCAATGCTTTTATCTTGTGCTCTTTCTCAATAGCTAAAGTTGTTCCATCTCCCTTCAATTTGATCTTGCGTCTGATGGAACTTATGTATGTTCCTGATGAATAATGATGAACAACAAATATTGTAACTGGTACTAAGAGGGGGGGTGAATTAGTACAGACAAAAACTTTCTCAACAACTTATCAAGTGAAAACAATACCAACCGGTTGTCTTCATCACTGAACTTAACCATGGCAATACTGGTTAAACACAATAAGACTTCAGACAACATAAACTGATAAGTCTAAACACTTCAAATACATTCAATACTTGATAACAACTTCACCCATGAACATACGCATGTGGTATACCAGTAATACAATAACCTATTACCTATGCATGCATAATCACTCAAACAAAGAATACTTAATCATCACATGAAAAATGCACAACCCATGACATAGTTTTTTTTCACGTGGAAACCCAAATGGAAAAAACCACATTGGGGATGAATACCTAGAAGCTTGTTTTTGAACTCTTATGAAGCTCGCTCTATTAGGAGCCTAGTCCGGTTAAAGACTTTACAATATGGTTCTATTAGGAACTGATCTTGTTAAAGATCACCTAGTTAAGGGATGGCTATATACCTTGTTAAAGGCTAAAACCCTGTTAGAGGTTACCTTGCTAGAGGATTTAAAGAACTAAATGATTTTGAGTCACCCAGTTAAAGGATTTACAATAAGCCTATTAAAGCTGCCTGGTAAAAGGATTTTCCAAATGTTGAAAAGGTTAGAAGACAACAAGTAAAACTCTGATTTGATAAAAACACTACATGCCAAGGCAGATCATTTTCAATTTCTCTCTTTCGCAATCGCACTCTACAATTTTCCTCTTACTGGTCTGGAAAGTATCTCATCACTCGAATACAAACACAACATTTGCCAACAATAAACAATAACAAATGTCATCGACCTTATAGACAACACTTAGGTCGGTAGCATAAACCCTAAATCCTAAGCATTTAGGTTTACAATACAAGCGGTCCAATCCTGACTGTCCAAAACACTTTGCATAGAGAAATTCAATCTTAAACAGATCACAAGACAATCTACATCATTCATTCTTCACCGCATATGGGAATCAGTAACCCATCAAACTCTCTTCTCATACCGCTAAGAAGAATGATCATTCCTAAGATAGACGTTTAATGCAATCGATCTTCACATGCAAGATCCTCAAGGAAATCCTTCATGTGCACAAAACTCACGTGGCACCTTGATCTCATTCTCATCTCTTAGCTAACTCATCATAGAATCTATTCATTTGCATTGCACAAGCTAGATTGCCAAACCGAAAAACCCTAGAGCTGAGACTACCAACCGGTAGTCACACATAGTGAAACCCTGATACCAGTTAACTTACAAATATTCATACCGGTTCACTTTTAATTATTGACATCAATGACATTATACATTATCGTCATATCATCATGCCGATTCATCATATGCCAACGATATCCAGCAATCTCCCCCTTTGTCATTGATGGAAACACCCAGTATAGTATTGCAACCGTAAACATCATAGACCAGTGTATCTGCATTATCAGATATCTTCTCCCCCTTTGATAAAAATGCCAAAGTGGAGGCACAACCTTCCATTCTCTATTATGTTGCTCCCCCTATGGAGTAGCATCCTTCAACACATCAATCCTGAAAGATTTGACACACTAGTTCCTAAATGATGCAGAGCACACAACTTTAGTTGACTTCATGAAGGGGAAGAACCCCTAATTCACCTCTCAAATAGGTTAATGTAGTCTTTGGTAAGGGCTTAGTGAATATATCTGCTAGCCGCTCCTTGCTAGAAAATTTTTGTATTACAACCTCCTTATTCTGAACTTTATCTCTTAAGAAGTGATTTTTAAGCTCAATGTGCTTAGTTCTAGCATGCAATACCAAATTCTTGGAAATATTTATTGTGCTTGTGTTATCACAAAATATATTCACCGGTTCAGATACAGGTATTTTGAAACCTTCAAATACATGTTTCATCCAGATTGCTTGAGTCTAGTTCATAAATGCTGCCACATATTCTGCTTCAGTTGTAGATTGGGAAATATAATTCTGCTTCTTACTTGTCCACAATACTAGTCTTCCCCTGAGAAAGAACACTCCACCGGTTGTGCTCTTCCGGTCATCCAGATTACCTGCCCAATCAGCATCGATATACACTTTGAGACTGAACACACCATTATATGGATACCACAATCCATAGTCAATTATTCCTTTCAGATATCTAAGGATCCTCTTGACTGCTATCAAGTGGGATTCTCTTGGAAATTTCTGAAAATGAGCTACTATGCCAACTGCATGAGCAATATCTGGTCTGCTCTGCACCACATAGTGCAATTTACCGATCATTGACTGGTACTCCTTTTCATTTACCAGCACTGGATCATCTTCCTTAGTCAGTTTACAGTCGGTCACCATCGGTGTACCAATCGGTTTTCTTTCCTCCATGGCAAAGGTCTTCAATACCTCTTTGACATACTTGGATTGGGTAATAAAAATACCCTCTTTCATTTGATGAATCTGTAAACCAATGAAGAACTTTATTTCTCCAATCAGAGACATCTTAAACTCTTTCTTCATTTCATCTGCAAACACATGACTCATTTTATCACCTCCTCCAAAGATTATGTCATCTACAAATACTTCACAGTTCATTATCTGATCACCTTCTAATTTCAAGTAGATGTTGCTATCTTCACTTGTTCTCTGAAATCCAATCTTCACAAGATGAGAATGTAACCTTTCATACCATTCCCTAGGTGCTTGTTTCAATCCATACAGGGCTTTGTGTAATCTACACACCATGTTACTATCTTCTCTATATGTACTTCCTCTTCAAGGATTCTATGTAGACTTCACATCCATCTGATATACCTTAAATCCCTTAAATGCTACAAATGCAAGTAACATTCGAACACCTTCTAGTCTAGCCACAAGAGAAAAGGTTTCTCCATATTCTTCTCCCTCCTCCTGAGCATATCTCTTGCATACAAGCCTATCCTTGTTCCTTATAACTGTACCTTCTTCATTTAGCTTATTCTTGAAGACCCATTTGGTACCTATGACATTTTTGTGTTTTGGTCTAGGTACCAAAGACCATGTTACATTCTTTTCTATCTGGTCTAGCTCCTCTTCCATTACTTTAATCCAGTATTCATCTGTAAGAACCTCTCCAATAGTCTTAGGTTCTAATTCAAAGATCATGCAAGAGTTCTCCTTCACCTTTCTTCTCGTGAGTATCCCTACATCTTTATCTCCTATGATTTGCTTTAGATCATGATGTAGGTTCACATATCTAGGAATGACTCTAGCCTGATCTGCTAGATTTTCTTCTTCTCCTTCACTTACCTCTTCTTATTCTCCTACTGCAGCTTCTACCGGTACAGGAACACTAAGATCTTTACTAGTTTATTTCTTAACCAGTTCCTAGAAGGCTATACCTGGTTCATCTTACACTTGCTTGCTGTAGGTTTCCTCAGGTTTCCTCAGGTTTCTCAGGGGATTCATCAACCTTGACATCGATACTTTCAACTATCTTTTGTGTTCTATTGTTGTAGCACTTGAGATATTTTCTCTTAGTGGAATATCCCAGAAATATTCCTTCATCACATTTAACATCAATTTTTCTCAAATGCTCACCTCTCTTGATATAGCACTTACTACCTAACACTTTAAAGTAAATCACAGTGGGAGTTTTCCCTATCCAATACTCATAAGGAGTTTTAACTCTTCCTTTCTTGATAAGTACTTGATTCATAGTATAGACTGAAGAACTCATCGCTTCTCTTCGAAAAGTGTGAGCAACCTTTCCTTGGATCAACATTGTTCTAGCCGCTTCAACTACAGTCATGTTATTTCTTTCTACTATGTCATTCTGTTGTGGTGTCCTTGAGGCAAAAAAATGCCTCTTGATACGGCTATCTTCATAGTACTTGTTGAATTCATCAGAAGTGAATTCTCCTCCTTGATCAGTTCTTAGGCATTTTATCTTTTGACCACTTTCCTTCTCTACTAATGCTCTGAAGGCTTTGAAATTTCCAAATGCTTCAGACTTTTCTTTCAAGAATGTGACCCACATCATTCTTTAGCAGTCATCAGTAAGAGTCATAAAATACCTATCTCCTTGACTACTTCTAGTTTTCATAGGACCACACAAATCAGTATGCACAAGGTCAAGTAAATTTTCTACTGAAAAAGACTTACCTTTAAAAGTTGAGGAAGACATCTTCCCAAGTTGACATTCTCTGCACAAAGAATTCTCAGGTTTGTTCAGCAAAGGTAATCCTCTTACCGCCTTGATCTTACTAGCTTTAACAATATTGTCAAAGTTCATATGGTAGAGTCTCCTATGCCATATCTAACTATCATCAAACTTAGCCATCAGACACTAACTAATCTTGGCATTCAACTGAAATAGGTTACCTCTGGTCTACTTACTAGTGGAATTGAGTTCACCACTCTTTCCAATTATACTGCAGATTCCACCTTTGAACTTCAGAGTGAGTCCTTTGTCATTTAGGTGAGCAAGACTTAAAAGGTTATACTTCAGACCTTCTACCCAGTAGACATCATCTGCAATGCTCTTTCCATTCAGTGAGATAGATCCTTTACCTTTTACCAAGCATGGTGCATCATTTCCGAATCTGACAACACCTCCATCATATTCTTCTAGAGATAGATACTTTCTCTGGTCACCAGTCATGTGGTGAGAACAACCACTATCAATTATCCACTCATTAGAGTTGTTAATGTGAGAGACAAGTGCTTTCTTATCTAACACTTCTCCCTTTACAACTACAAACACTATATCTTCACTCTCTTCATCTTCCGATTCTTCATCAGTAACACCTTCATCTACAACAATAAGACAATTTCTCCTATTTCCTCCTTTATACTTTCTAAACCTCTCTCATTTATCCTTATTATAACTGTTAGGACAATTAACAACTATATATCCTATCTTGTTGTAGGAGAAACATTTTAAAGGAAGCTTACCTCTATATTTACCAGTTCCTTTCGAAAGTCTTTTAGCAAGAAGAGCTTCAAAATCCATCAGAATCTCTTCATCATCCATATCTCTGCATTGTCTGGATTCATAATTGGTACTAGTTTCTTTTCCTTTTCTGGATGTTGCAGCAAATTCTCTAAAGGCTAACTTATTCTTCTGAACACTGCCATCATATCTATTCAACTCATATGCAGTCGACTTTGCAATGATAGAGTCTAAGGATACCTTGGTTTTATCAATAGACCTTAGTTCCTGGATAGCAGCAACTCTGATTGCATAGATTAGTAACAATGATCTCAAGGCTTTACTAACAATGGTGGCATCCTCAATCATTCCACCAACGCTTTTGATATCTCCAACCATAGTCTTAATCCTAATGCCATATTGTTGAATGGTCTCTCCTTCAACCATCCTCATGTCTTCAAATTTTCCTCTAAGGCTCTCTTCCTTAGCTTTCTTTACATGCTCATCACCACCATAAATGGTTTCCAGTGTGTCCCATACATCCTTAGGAGTGTCCTTGTCTTTTACATCAATAAACTCAATATATAACAGGCTGCTGATAAGGGCTTCCATGACTTGCCCATTTTCCCGAATCTCTCTCTTCTAATCATCGGTCAGAGTGCTAGTGGGAATCACATATGCATTCTCAACATAACTCTAGTGTTGAGCACCCATACTCTTGATGTAAATCTTCATTCTGTCCTTCCATATCTTGAAGTTATCTCTATTGAACTTTGGACCTTCCCTCTTCATCATTACAACATGATCTTTTACCTCAACCGGTTAAGCTTATATCACCAAGGACCTGGAGTTGATCTGACACCAATTGATGAATAATGATGAACAACATATACCCTAACTTGTACTAAGAGGGGGGTGTGTGAATCTGTACAGACAAAAACTTTCTCAACAACTTATCAAGTTAAAACAATACCAACCAGTTGTCTTCATCACTGAACTTAACCATGGCAATACCGGTTAAATGCAATAAGACTTCAGACAACATAAACTTATAAGTCTGAACACTTCACATGCATTAAATACTTGATAACAACTTCACCCATAAAAATATGCATGTGGTATACCAGTAATACCATAACCTATTACCTCTGCATACATAATCACTCAAACACAAAATACTTAATCATCACATGAAAAATGCACAACCCATGACACAAATTTTTTTCACGTGGAAACCCAAATGGGAAAAACCACAGTGGGGATAAATACCCACAAGCTTGTTTTTGAACTCTAATGACGCTCACTCTATTAGGATCCTAGTCCAGTTAAAGACTTTACAATAAGGTTCTATTAGGAACCGATCCTATTAAACATCACCCGATTAAGGGATGGCTATATACCTTGTTAAAGGTTGAAACCTTGTTAGAGGTTACCTTGCTAGAGGATTTAAAGAACTAAATGATTTTGAGTCACCCAGTTAAAGGATTTACAATAAGCCTGCTAAAGCTACCCGGTAAAGGGATTTTCCAACTGTTGAAATGGTTAGAAGACAACAGGTAAAACTCTGATCTGATAACAACACTACATGCCAAGGCAAATCCTTTTCAATTCCTCTCTTCTGCAATCACACTCTGTAGTTTTCCTCTTACTGTTTTGGCAAGTATCTCATCACTCGAATACACACACAACATTTTCCCACAACAAACAGTAACAAACATCATCGACCTTATAGACAACACTTAGGTCAGTAGCATAAACCCTAAACCCTAAGCATTTAGGTTTACATTAAAAGCAGTCCAATCCTAACCATCCAAAACACTTTGCATAGAGCAATACAATCTTAAATACATCACAAGACAATCTGCATCATTCATTCTTCACTACATATGGGAATCAGTAACCCATCACGCTCTCTTCTCATACCGCTAAGAAGAATGATCATTCATGAGGTAGACATTTAATGCAATTGATCTTCACATGCAAGATCCTCAAGGAAATCCTTCACGCACACAAAACTGATGTGGCACCTTGATCTCATTCTCATCTCTTAGCTAACTCATCACATAATGTCTTTGGTTGCATCACACAAGTTGGATTTCCAAACCAGAAAACCCTAGAGCTGAGACTACCAACTGGTAGTCACACTTAGTGAAACCTCGACACCGGTTCACTTACAAATATTCATACCGGTTCACTTTCACTTATTGACATCAATGACAACATACATTATCATCATATCATCATGCCGATTCATCATATGCCAACAATATCCAATAGTTCCACATAAGTGCGTCTTCAATTTTTCTTTTGTCCTCCTCATTGCAGAGGGGATATTGTCTCCCAACACCAGATAGACCTCCAAACTCTTTGATCCCATGGACCAATTTATCAACAGATGGAAGTACATTTCTACTACTTCTTCTGACTTCTTTTATTTCCACTCTAGATTGGGTGTCATTGTTATCACCCTCCTTTTCATCCTTCTTGGGCTTCTTATTAGCCTTTGTGTCAATTGTCCTTTCACACTTTTTCTTTCTTGCATATGTTACTCCTACTGGTCTATCTTTACCTGGGGAAGATGTAGGAGTATGTGTTCCCTTTTTTTAAGTGTATGATGTCAGCTTGCTCGTTGCAGTACCCTTGGGTTTTGCCTTCGACATTTTCTTCTTTTCTCCTGTTTGTTCTTTAACTTTGTTTGATTTCGCCCCTATTTGTTCACTAGTACCAATGGAAGAAGTGGCACCAAATGCTTCATCTCCATACTTTTTGTCTAGTGTATCAATCATTTTCGTTACTTTCCTTTGTATGATTGGCTCCTTAAGTTCCTATTTTATTTTGGAGATTGCCTCCTTATAAGTTCCAAATTTATTTAATTTTTGTCTATCAATTTAGACAATAACATGTTTGCATACACCTTAGTAATGTCTTCTCTGACCTCATAACCCATAGCAAGTATCCAAAAGGTTCTAGGTTGAACCGCTTGAATGATGCAACAATCAGTGTCTACCAGAAAACAAATGTTGTCCTTATATTTTTGGACTATACCGGTTGGGATTCTCTCTCTTTTGTGCATACTGGTTTGGAATTCTTTAAAATATCCCTAATTGTTTCCCCAAACTTATCACCTAAATCCCTAATCATTTCACCTATCTGAAACATGATAGGTTTATCCTCAGACGACACAACATTTCCCTTACCGGGAAATAAATTTTGTACATAGAAAAATATACATATTAGTAATGAGCCATACTTGAATGATTGTTTCTTTTCCTTCTTAATTTGCTCCATGTTTACTAGAAATTGACTTATGATCATCTCACAAATATCATATGTTTCATCCTCCTTGATGATTTGAAAGGCTGCATGTATAGCACTGCTCGACACACTGTTCATGCAGCTTGATTGATAGACCCTATAACCCAGCACTGCAGAAGCAAACCTCACTTCTGCATCCTCAATTTGAGATATTATCATTGTTCTCCTGCCACATCAGGATTGAGTCAACTGAGTGACTTTGGTGGATGATATTGTTCTTAGGGTTAGTGCTTCACCGGTTGCGCTAAACCCTATTACTCTCTAAATTACATCCTTTGTAATCTTGATCGGTGCTTCAGCTTCCAGCCATAGAAATTGATCATGCACTTTACTTAATACATACCTAACCCAATTGACATGAAATTGATCAGGAAAGTCAATAACATTTGACAAACCCTTGGTCTTCAGATGCAAATATTATGCCTTCAACAGATCATGATTACATAACCCTTTAATTCACTTCGAATAAATTTGTCTCCAAGTTCTTCAAGCTTGCAATGGATAAAGGAGAGAATATCTTCAACCAGTAACACATCGGAGGGCAGAGATGATAGGACACCGGTCATGTCGATCTCTCCAGCCTTCATAGGATACAATTAAAACTCGGGTTGTGGTTCCTTAATTGCTTCAACCAACACAAGAGTCGATATGTAAGCTGCCATGATGAACTTCAATCAAATTATTCAAAAAAGGGTTTGAATACCTAGAATACCTTCTCCTCTAGGGTTTCCAATCACCACTATCATGCTTCTTGATCACTTTGCACAAATAGCACTTGCAAGATTTTGATCGCCTTAGGTCGCACGAGAGATCAAGAATGTTCACAAGAAAGCAAGGTAAATGAAATGTATTGAGATTTATTTATTTATCCATTAAGGTTTATTGGTGCTTCAATGCAATGGCTAGTTTGTTTAATTTTGACCATTTACAACTTAAGGTACACCGATTTAATTTTTACTGGTTGCTTGTTACCGATACCGCACACAAACAACATTTATACAAACCCTCAAAACATTTACCAAATAAGAGATTTAAACAAAATTTTATGCATATAAACTATATAGATAGACATAACCTCATATCAATCGAGGGGATTCAATAATGATTTTACCATATGTGCTCCCTTGAGCATCAATATTCCTAGTTTGAAGAGGAAATATCATCACCAGTGGATGATGACTTAGTTTCAGAATGATTTTCTCCTTATTTGCTTTCTTCCTTCTTAATCCATGTCTTTTTCATTTCATTCCTCACTTCTTCAATTCTCTTCTTTCCTTTTAGGTCATTTTTCCCTTTCTTCTTAACAAACTGGTTCCTGTCTTCAGACCGGTTATAAGATTGGTTCCTACATTCTCTGGCTAAGTGACCGATCTTATGGCAATTGAAACATGCCATACTAGTTGTCCTCCATGGTCTTGTATCATTTCTCTGGCCCATTCTCATTCTGCAATTTGCTACACCATGACCAAAATTACCACAAGTGGAATAGGTGACATTGAATTGATTACCCCTTTTATTAGGGCTAACCAGTTTGAATGGTGATCTTGATACATTTGAATTGAACATGCATTCTTCAACTTTGTGTCCATATTTATTGCATGTAAAGAAATATCCATTAAATCGTCTTCTATTTGACATGCTACTAGATCAAGATCTACACTCATAAGTGGTGTGACCATACTTGTGACAACTATAACACTAACCATCAAATGTGAAAGGCTTCTTTTGACTAATCGGTTGATTTCTACAAACATTAGACTTATGTCCTGATTTACCATAATGATTGCAAGAAAATTTAGAAAACTTCATACCTTTCATTTCTAAATTGTTCCTTTTATCATCCTTCATCCTTTTGGATTTAGATGATTTTGCAGTTTCCATAGGACCTGTATTGGAGTAACCAAGACCGATTGTCTCCTTTGTTCTCCTCTGAGCTTTTAATTGTTCATCTATCTTCTCAGAGCTTTCATTAAATTTCCCCAGCTTTTCATTTCTCTCATTTGCAACTTTCAACTCATTTTTGAGTTGTTCAATCTCTTTCATCATCTTCTCCTTTTCCTCTACATGTCATGCAGATGCTCATGTATGTATTCATTCTCCTAAGTGAGAATTCGGATTTCTTCATCTTTTTCAATGATGATTGCATCATTTTCTCTTAGGGCTTCTTCAACAAGTCTTTTGGCTTTATCAGCTCTTGACAAAGCTTCTTCTGCATCTCTTAATCTTTCATCTACTATCCCATTGGCTTCTAGTATTTCAGTCATTCTCAGGGCCTGACTTTCATGCTCTCTTTTTAGATAAGTGATTTCTTCAGTCAACTTCTTATTCTTTTCCATCAGTTCCGAGACTGGTGCTTCTGATTCTTTAGATCTACTCTATTCAGAGAGTTGATCTATGACATCCCGACTCTCATTTAGTTGTAGAGCTAGTTCCTTTCTTTTAGCAAGAGATTTTCTCAATCTCTCTTTCAGCTGAGTAATAATTTCTTCAGCTTCATCAATCTGCTTATGATACTGGTATTCCCCCATGATATTTTCCTCAAGTTGTCAAGCTTTTCTTTAGAGGACCAAAGCTCTAATACCAACTATTAGTATTAACTGATGACAGAGGGGGGGGGGGTGAATCAGTCAAAATAGTTTATACACAATTCAAACATTCAAGCTAATCGGTGTGCAACTATCCTTCCAAATTAACTTAAGCATTGCATAAATCATGAAAGTAGAGAACATCAAAGAAAAGAGATTTGCACGCACAAATAAGCATTACATAACACTAGCAATGATATGTGGAAACCCTCGGTTAGAGGGAGAAATCCACGGTGGGGATAACCCACAATCTCTTTTACTACATTGAAAAAGAGTGCCCTGATAAGAGCTTAAAACCAGTTCTTTCTAAGAACATCACCCTATTAGAAGTGATTGGTATCTAGTTAAGAATACCTTAGAACCTGTTAAAGTTCACCTTCCTAGAGGATTTTATAACTTCATATCTAAAGTGACTCGGTTAAGAGATTTTACATAAAGAACCAGTTAAGGTTCACCCTGTTAAGGGATTTACAATGTTGCAATTGTTAGAAGGCAACAAAGATGATTGATCTGTCTGATGATACTATCTCTATCTCATAGATCCACTTTTCATGCTCTATTCTTCTGGTTGGTGTCGGCTTCACCGATTCATACCTCTATCTCCTACACTCTATTCTGCTCCCCTTGTTTACATTCACATTGACAACAAAAACTATCAGAATGAATGATGTGAATATATTAGCATTTAGTTCTAGTGCCAACTTTCCCTCCAAAAATCAGATTCAAAATTATGTTATCGTGCCTCAAATTACTCTCCAAAAATCATTCTAGGAATATCGGTCAAGAAAGTCGTTCATGCCGATAAGCCCGCCGGTTGAAAAAAGAAGACTATTGGTTCATCTAAATGTTATTTGGATGTTTCCAAGTCTATCGGTTGAGACTCTTGTGTTATTGGTTGCTACCTATGTATCGGTCCAATTCTTCCTAACTAATTACCTCCTATATATCAGTCTACTCTTAGTTGGTTACCTCCTGTATACCGGTCCACTCACTTCTTAGTGGGTTATCCCCTATATACCATTATATTCATTGCTTGGATGGTTAATCCCTGTATACCGGTCTATTCACTACTTGGCCGGTTAACCCCTATATACCGGTCTACTCACTATTGATAGGATTAAGGACTCTTGTTCTTTGCTGGTTACCCTTTAATCCTTTACCAATGGATTGTGGAGACTTAGAAGATGATGTTTCCAACAATAAAAACCATTTCATCGGTCATACAAAATGCATCATAATGCCAATAGAATCAACACTTCATAGCTTGCTTTTACAAATCCTTGCCAGCTCCAATCTGGTTCAACACACACACACACACACACACACACACACACACACACACACTTCTCTAATCACTGACACTCACAACCTTCTCAAACTCGACCTAAATAGACTTTACAATTAGGTTGGTTACAAAACCCTAACCTATAATGAATCTACATCATATATCACATGAGATCCTTATAAATCATTATAGATCATTATACAGATCATTACAACAAATTACAAGACAATTACAGTGGTTGAATGATCATACCTCATCACCGCACATCGATCTAATAAGCTGTCAAACCCTTAACACATTCTACTAAGCCCTTCGCTACTTTGCAAGAAATTCAATCCCTGGACTTTCTAAAACAACATCTTATATTTTCACATGGATTCTAACACATCACCATCAACTTATGAACATGAAAAGAATCACCACCAAACCATAAATCATCACCAATCAAAGATCTTGATACCGGTTCTCAAACCCTAGCTGATTATACAATAGTCAATTACTAACATGACTTTCAGTTCTCCAAACACAATGTGGTTCATGTCATAGAATCATTATGATGTCATAAGCACACATTCCAAACCGCAACACCTGAATCAACACGGATCATTATTGCAACCATCTCCTTCTCTGTTCCTGCTTATCGGTTCACTGTCACTTGACAATTTTTCTTTTCAACTTAATCCAATACATACCATTATCAGCTAGACTTAACCAATAGACTTAGATGACATACCAAGCATAAAAAAACACGGAAAAATATGGTTTCCATCAATGACAACACAAATAACTGATCATCACCAGCAGTCCTTTACCGGTACACCATCATCTCCATCAGCTATGCCAACATGCCAACAATTCGTTAGCCAAATCCAACCTTGAGCCTATTGATAAGAAAGTGGCTCAATCTTTAGGGTTTGGGCACCTATTGATTTTTGAACCAACAACCCTTTCCATCAGACTATAAAAATTGTCTGATTCTTTTTTGAATCTCATTGACTTTATAGCTATTAAATAACCAAACTGAGGAGTAATATACATTGTAAGATGATAAAATATTTGACATATTTGGATTCTACTTTCCAAGGACATAGATTTCTTATTCCAATTAACTATCTTTTTATCAAATTTTTCTTTAATCCATACCCACATGCCCTTTAAGCATGATTTTACCACAAATGGAATTCCCAATTACTTGGCTCAGTTGTTGGTACCCCATTGTAAATCATATTTGGAGAACCATTTAGGGGGTTGTCTTTCAAACTAAGCAATATAGATATATAAGTAGAGACTTTTGCTCATGAGGTAGCACAAAAGAGGTTTTGTTGGTTACCAAAATTACAGTTTCGCTGAAGCCTAAGAATATGCTAGGTTTTATAATCAGGATCAACAACTAACTTTGGCCAACAAACAAGATTGATCAAAATAATCAAATTCCCCTACACTTCTAGCTTTGCTAGACCAAGGCAAGTATACCTATAATATCGTCAAATGATATATCTCCAATACTGATGCAAGCCAATTACACTTTAGTTTACTTTATCTCCTTTTCCTCTATTCCTCACTGGCACAAGGTGAGAAATAGAAAACTAAAATAAGACCTAAATCCTATGCCTAACTAAAACTAAAAATTTAAATATTTGTATTCAAAGGTTGGATGATTAGTGTCTTCATCTTGGGCCACAAAGTTAAATGTCAGAGACTGTAAATAAATTCTTTCAACAATCAACATCCAACCAGTGGGCTTCCTTCTACGTTGATGCCTTACATCAACAATCCCTTTCATACAGCCATAGAACTCTACTTACTGATCCATATCATTAAATTCAAAACCATAATTATTTCTTTCAAAGAATTTTAACTTATCCTTGAAAAGAGCAAAGAACTAAATAATTCAATTACATGGAAACTATAATGACAAACTGCAACATCCTTGATATTGAAATTCATATGATCCTGATTGCACAACATGGAGACAATTCTATGATATTATAAAAGTAATTTAAATCTAATTGGCACTTGTATCTAGAAAGCATACACTCTGAACCCATTTCCCCCTTGAAAACCTTAGAAAATTATAATACTATTTTTTTAAGAAAAAATGTCCCCCCTTATTCATGCGGTCTTGATTTCCCTTTTATGATGTCAAGGGAGAGCTTCAGACTGTTAAAACCTTTGATTACAAAATTATCGATCTAATTATTTGCGTAAATATTGAAAGACATAAATTAGTTATGTGTTTCATCAATAAAATCATTTAATCTCCAACTTGTAAATATTTTTCTCTTTTGTGTTCTTTTAATTGCACTTTCACCTCTTGAAGTAATCATCACTATTAAATAAAGTAATCATCTTGAAGTAAACCTTTTACTCCTCTTACTTTTATGAAATTATTTCATTCTAAATAGACACATTCTTTTGTACTCATCTGGAATAGTTACTCCGTTCATTCTCTATTCATTATACCTGTAGACACCCAAATCTGTCCACTTAATTAAATGAATACTTAGTATTTATTTGATTATTTAAGCATCGTTCAACAATTAATTAATTTAATATTTAATGAATCCATCTTAAACCTCTTCTCCTACTAATTAAATAGATTATTCAATTTATTTAATTTAATTCATTGAACCATGTTCTGACAATTAATTAAATGAATAAAGCATATTTGTTTAATTAACCTCTCTCACATTTAAATAAATAAGTATTTATTTAAATCTCTAAAAACCCTCACACTTGCATTCTCCTATAAATGTAAGTTGCACAATTTTAGTTGAAATAAATGAATTTATTTTAATTAAAATCCCCTTTTATCCTCACCCATTTTCTCACTAACTTCCTTCTAGACTCTTCTAACCCCTTCCAATTAGCCTAATCCCCCTCTCTAATCATTTTCACATTCCCAAACAAATGTCACTTCTCAAAAATTCCTCAAAGCCTTTGAAATGCATTAAAGGCTTTAATTTTTCAACAAGTTAACCCCCAAAGTCTTTCAAAACCTTTATGGCTCTTACATAACCATTAATGGTTAACTCAACCTCCCCACATGGTTAAATACTTTCTCTCTAACTCAACCCTCATTTAACTCATGGGTCTCTTCAAGCATTCATTGCTTTGACAATGGTTATCTCCATTAACTCTTTCACAAGAGTTTATCCATTGGATAAAAGCATTATCCATTGGATAAAAGCTTTATCCACTAACTCAAGCCTAACCAAACCCTCCTTGGGTAACCCTCATGTCTCCTCAGGCATTAAATGCTCCTTCTCTCTTCTCTCAAGCCATCTCATGTTGACACTTGTCATCATGGGATTGGCTTGAAAGCCATCACATGGATCCCAAACCCATCAATCTTGACCCTTCACAAGCCCACTCAATCTTAGCCATTCAATCAACATTTTTCCCTATAAAAGGACCTCATTCCCCAAGCAAAAAAAAAGGAAGAGAGCATTAGAGCATTGTTATTATAGTGAAATTCACATAGACATTAATTAGGAGCTTTCTCATAGCAAACCTTTTTACACTTGTATAAGCATTTGTTTTTCATTTACAACCATCTTGAATCTTCATATGGCATCCATGGATAGTGCTAAAAGATGAGAACTACACTCATTTGGGACTTTGAGATGAGAGGAACAAGGAAGAGCCAACATCATCAAACATAGGGGCTAGTATTAGAGTTGTCTAGTTCTTTATTTTCCTATTTGCTTTGTTACTAATCTTTCTTGATATACTTTTGAAATGGATTCATTTTCATGTTATGCTTAAGGTTGAAAGTTTACTAACATGATTTCTTTGTTGTCCACCAATCCCATTTTCATGGCATCATTTGGTGAACCTAACGTGAATCGAACACGCAACTTTCTAATTTTTGTTTCTAAACTTTTTTGAAATTGCAAAATTTTCATGCACATGATAGCGTTTTAGCGCTTTCGGTGTTTATTATAGCTCTTTTGAGTATATTAGCGCTTATGTTATCTTTTATAGCGCGTTTAGTGTGATTTGGTGCTTATGTTGTTAGTTATAGCGCTTTTGAGTTCTGTTAGTGCTTCTGTATTCTAGCAGATTAGCACTTTTGTATCAGGCAGAGAGTTGATAATTTTAAGAAAAATGAAATTTTAGGCTTGTAAAGCCCACCATCTTGCCTAACCTTTTGAGTGGTTTTTTTTTTGTAGGTTTGGAGGAGTTAAATTAGAAACACTTTTTAGTCTTTGAGTTTAAAATTAATATTTCATGTTTTTTCAAACAAAAGGATTAAAATAAACCTCATGGTCTTTTGGTGCAACTAAAATAAAAATCACTTTTACTTTGTGCTTAAAACAAACTTAATATTTCTTGTTTTTCAAACAAAGGGATTAAAATGAACCTCATGGTCTTTTGGTGCAACTAAAATAAATTTCACATTCACTTTGGTTCTTTAAACAAACTTAATCTTTCTTGTTTTTCAAACAAAAGGATTGAAATAAACCTCATGGTCTTTTGGTGCAACTAAAATAAATTTCACTTTTACTTTGGTGCTTAAAACAAACTTAATCTTTCTTGTTTTTCGAACAAAAGGATTAAAATAAACCTCATGGTCTTTTGGTGCAACTAAAATAAATTTCACTTTTACTTTGGTGCTTAAAACAAACTTAATCTTTCTTGTTTCCAACCAAAATGATTAAAATAAACTTCATTCTCTTTTGGTGCACTTAAAATCCACTTCATTTTCAGTTTGGTGCATAAAAAGACACAAATAGAATACACACTTAGCAACCTCATATTTAAAAGACTTTTTGAAGAAATTCTCAAAGGAAGTGCTGATGCCCATTTTCTAAAACTTGTTCAAGAAGGAGCCAAAATTCCTGCTGACTTTGACATATCACAACTTAAAGATATACCAGAACAAGCTCAGCATAGCCATCAACAAGAACCAAATCATGGTGAAAGGGAGGCAAGGAATACACATAACTATGATGATAACTACCAACACAACAACATCCCCCCTCTTCTTATAGAAATGGATATGTTAAGAAAAAAGATACAAGATCTCGCCCAACAAGTGCATTCAAGAAAGACACACAAGCAATATGCTCTCAAAGATACCTACCCATATCTGTTTGATAGAAACATATACATGACTCTTTTCCCATGCACCTTCGAAACTCCAAAGTTTGATTAATACAAGGGAAAGGGAGACCCTAGAGATCATGTGCGAGAATTTTTCTCCACCTACTTAGAGGTTGAATACAAGGATACATATTTAATGCACCTCTTTCCCCAACGTTTGGGAGGCTCATTCATGCAATGGTTCTCATGCCTACACGGTGGGATCAGGACCTTTGAGGACCTCGTACAAAAAATTATCATCCATCATGTGCATGATATAGAACAAGATGTCTCCATGGCTGATCTATGTAATACCGAACAAAAGAATGGTGAGTTATTCTCAACATTCTTACAAAGATAGAGACAACTTTCTAGTAGACGTTCCTTTCTCATTCTCAAAGAGCAATTAGTTAAAAATTTTATTTCAAACTTAAATGAGGAAATGGAATTTTACTTAGACATAAAATGTTTTGATAATTTCAAAGACATCATAGCTCATGAACTTAAAATAGAGAAATCCCTTATCAAAAAGGGACTTATCAAAACATACAATGACAATAAAGAGGGTCCAAGACCAGCCCAGAACAGTGACAAACCAAAGTTTTGGGCTAAAAATAAAAACATTGTTAACGATGATGTTGTAGACACATGAACTGTCAAAATCGCTCAACCCATATTTAAAATTATAGGGGTTGCAGATAATCGCAACAACCCCACTACCAATCAAGGTAATCCTCAAACCAATCTAGGAAATCAATCTTCAAACACACATCAAGAGGAACCTAAAAACAAATACCCAACTTAGAAATCCAATCGCACCTACACACCCTTGGGGGAATCTCTGGAAAAGATTTTATGCCAGCTCATCTCTTCTGATCTTATCATATTACCTAAAAAATCACACTATGAACCACAAGTCAAACCTTCCTGGTGGAGAGATAATGATTATTGTAAATTTCACAAAGGAAGAGGGCACAAAACAAACAACTATCATCGATTAAAGGATACCATTCACAACCTCACTGATCGAGGTGACATAGAAGTGGATGGTCACAATTGAAAAAAATTCCAATACTGATCATATTATGTTCAAAAATCCACTTCCATCATATGAGAAAGGAGGTCCCTCCCATCAAGGTAAGAGTCAAGATAACATGACAGATTATACACACACATCATATACCTATACTATCAATAATCTTTATGATTCCAATGAACAGGTTTCTACCCTTACCATCCAAGGCAAGGATCCCACATGCAATGCCATTACCTATTGTAGCAAGCTTGTCTTACTAGGTGCACCATCAAAAGTGGCATATGTGCCCAAACATTATAACCTTATGGACCAATTATATAAGATGCCAACACTTATCTCCATACTAGAGCTTTTGTGTATATCCCCATATAAAACCATCCTAGATCAAGCTCTCCAAGAAGCATCAGTTCCACCCGACCTCAATACAAATCAATTTCAAGCCATGGTTGGGAGTCTCAAATCATTACCATGTCTCACTTTTGTGGAGAATGATGATGCATCCTTTCAATAACTGCATAACGCCCCCTCTCCACATTGAGGGATTCATACATAAACATAGAATCAACCGAGTCTTGATTGACAATGGAGCTGGCCTTAACATTTGCACATTACAGTTAATCACCGCCCTAGGATATGCAGAAGATGAAGTAGATTCCAAAATGAGGATTACCATCAAGGCCTATGATGATGCAGAATGCTCCTCTAAAGGGTGTGTCACTCTACCAGTCAAGGTAGGACCCATGGTCAAGAATGTGGTTTGTCAAGTCCTAGATCTCCCTCTTCCATACAATCTCCTATTCGGTAGACCATGGATTCACGCCATGCAAGCAGTACCCTCTACTTACCATCAATGCATCAAGTTCGCATATAACAGAGTAGAGATGACTATCCTTGGTGATGCTAACCCATTCACTTTTTGCAACCATATAAGGAATCAACCTAATATCATAGTTCCTAGCAATAGAGAAGCCACCGCCTCATCATCTTACATTCAACCAACAAACCTCACCAATCTACCGATCCCTACACCCAAACAAGAAAAGCTAAAAATAAAAGTACAAGATGAAGGCCCATGAGAGTAAAATATTAGTCAACTTTTCTATGTTGGCCAACTACCCCTCTCACCTAGGACTTATGGCAAACCACGA
The DNA here is from genome assembly GCF_030272615.1 of Cryptomeria japonica. Taxonomy (NCBI): domain Eukaryota; kingdom Viridiplantae; phylum Streptophyta; class Pinopsida; order Cupressales; family Cupressaceae; genus Cryptomeria; species Cryptomeria japonica. The sequence continues at coordinate 376,732,975 of NC_081409.1, forward strand.
CATTCACTCAAACCACTTATTGCATCCCATACTACTACACTTGATGGCATCATCCCAAGCAAATCATAGGAACAGGAAACTGTTGATCAATATTTAGTGGAGTGGATCTACAAATACCCTTCTAACATAGCTAGACAATAGGTCAGGATGCCAACATAAAGGTATGGTAAAGGTTTTACCCTAATGCAAAAGATGGGCTATGATGGCCATAGTGCATTGGGATTCCACAAGAAAGGTGTACAAGAGCCATTGCAACCATTGTTACAACCCCGAGATACATATGGACTTGGATTCAACCTTGGTTCAGATAGCTCTTCTAAGCTCAGGATTCTAGGCAAACATAAGAAGACCACTTCAAAGATCACCCCTTCTAGAAGCAGGATAGTACCTATTGCCAATCAACCTCCCAGGTATAAATTTTCAAGTTACGAAGATACTCCTTAATTTGCTGTAAGTAAGAAAAGGAATTATATTGCCCACCAGAATTTCAGTCCTGGGATAGGACTCTTGTCTACCTCAAGAACCCAAGCAACATCAACAACCCTATCCGATAAAACTACTACAGCAGCTATTGACAAACCTTTCACATCAATAAACATCCCTATAACACATAGTGACAGAGTTCTACAAAGTGATTCTGAGACGAATTCACATGAATACGAGTGGGATTCTTCATTTTAACAATCATTTGATGGGGAAACTTTTGAGGTTAAGAAAGTTGAAGGAGATGCATTTATTAAGGCCTTTTGGGACCCAGTCAATGAGGACACTTCAAATAGGTGACCTCTCAAGCCTAGTTACGAAGAGGATAGTATTGATGATGACCTTGGTTCCTCCATATTTACCATAACCAATGCATCCTATGAACTTAGCCTGATCGATGAAGCAATGCCAATTATTCACCCCAAACTCATTGAGTGGAACCTACAAGACCCTCCACACATTGACACCTTCCAAAACGATGACGCGATCATATATTTTTTGGAATTACGGGATGACATACCAAGAAGGGATCACAAAGTTGGGTATGCTATCAAACTTAACAACATGGCTTACTTTGGAGAGAATTCCACACCTTTCAATCGCAAAAATATTACAATCAAAATAGGATCCTCAAGTGAAAACCACACTATGGCACTTGTGTGACATTCTCCCCTTTATCACTAGTCATGAGAGATCGTCTATTCTCATCGAAGAAACAAAGGAGGTCAATCTGGGGACACCTGAAAATTCACACATATTACATCTAGCAAAATCACTGACTCCAACAGAAGATTATGATTTCATAGAGTTCTTTCACAAGAAACAAATCAATTTTGCGTGGTCCTATGCAGATATACCAGGACTCGATCTAGAGCTAGTGATGCATGAATTAATAGTAGCAGAAGGATCCAGACCAGTAAAACAAAATCTTAGAAAGATGCATCCTCATATTGCACTATTAATAAAAGTTGAACTTGAAAAGATATTAGATGTGGGTTTCAAAAGACCAATTGACTATGCAGAATGGATCTCCAACCTAATACCAATGGCAAAAATGACTGGGGGCATTCATATCTATACAAAATTTAGAGATCTAAAAAAATCATGTCCTAAGAACAACTTCCCTCTTTTAAACATTGATATGATCATGGACCTCACAACAGGACATGCAATGCTCTCACTCATGGATGGATTTTTCAGGATACAACCAGATAAAGATTGCTGCAAAGGATCAACACAAAACAACTTTTACATCCCCATGGGGTACATACTATTTGAATATAATACCATTTAGTCTCAAGAATGTTGGCACCACATATCAAAGGGAAACGAATACTATCTTCCACGATATGATGCATACACTAATGGAAGACTATGTGGATGATTTACTAGCTAAATCATTAACCAAAGAGGGTCACCTCATTGTAGTTGACAAAATCTTCAAGAGACTGGAGCAATATATTGTATGCTTAAATCCAAAGAAGTGTGTCTTTGGGGTAAGCTTCGGGAAGCTCTTGGGATATATTGTTTCAAATAAAGGAATTGAGGTTGATCCCGTAAAGGTCAAAGCAATTATGGAGATGCCACCTCCTAGGAACATCAGTCAACTAAGAACATTACAAGGAAGGCTACAATCAATTTGGTGGTTCATTGCACAATTGGCCGACAAATGTCACCCTTTCACACATTGCTTCACAAGAATGTTCGTTTCAAATGGGAAGAGAATTGCCAGCAAGAATTCCAGTAGTTAAAGGACTACCTAATGAAGTTGCCATTATTAATGCCACCATCTCTAGACAGGCCCTTATTGTTATACATATCAGCTACAGCTACGGTCTCAAGCATCTTACTCACACAACATAATGTAGAAGGCAAAGAATGTGCAATATACTACATTTTCAGAACATTGGTAGGGTATGAACTCAATTATACCCCTATAGAACGAGCTTGTATAGCGGTAATTTTGGCAGCCACCAAATTAAGGCACTACATGTTGACACACAAGATACAACTCATTTCCAAGATAGATCCACTCAAGTATCTACTCAGTAAAGAAGCACTAATAGGCCATTTGGCAAATTGGGTTATGCTCCTCAATGAATTTGACATAGAATATGTGGAACACAAAGCCATGAAAGTACAAGTTATTGTAGATTAGCTAGCTGAAGCACCTCTCACAGGCGACCATCCTCTCATTTCCAATTTTCTAGATGAGGAGTTTTTCACAGTTATGCCAGCACGATAATGGAAGTTATATTTTGATGGCTCATACACCAAACATGGTTTAGGGGTTAGCATTCTCTTCATCACACCTCAAGGTGATAACATTCCAAAATCATATTGGCTTATATTCCCATGCACCAACAACATAGCAGAATATGAAGCCTTGATCACAAGACTACGCATGGTCGTGCAGTGGAACTTAAAAGAGCTACAGGTCTATGGTGATTCACAACTGGTAATTTGATAGGTGACTGATGAATACCAAACTAAGGATGATAAGCTCATACCTTACAAGAAAATGATTGATAGCTTCAAAGAACTATTCACAGCTATCACTTTTGAGTAGATTTCATGAGACAAGAACATAGTTGCAGATGCAATGGATACAATAGCCTCTCTCCTTGATCTTCCATAGAACTCCAAACGCTAAGAGTTCTTAGTTCAACAACTTGGGATCCCCGCTTATGATATCCTAGAATCTGAGATGGTTTGTCAACTCATCGATCCTGATTCCCCATGGTATGGTGAATTTTATGCCTATTTACGTGATCAAATCCTTCCTTCTAACCAATCCAACAATCATTAAAAAACCTTCATATGCCAATCCTCTCGATACACCATCATTGTTGAAACCCTATACTAATGAGGTCTCGATGGTACTCTCCTTTGATGTCCAGAGCAAGGTGAGGTGACCATAGCGTTAGAAGAAGTACATGAAGGTATCTACGGAGCTCATTCAAGTGGCCCTTCATTGGCTAAAAATATCATGCAGGCAGGATACTATTGGCCCTCCATAGAAAAAGACTCCTACTACTTTGTCAGAAAGTGTAAGAAGTGCCAAGTTCACAGAGATCTGATACATGCCCCAATGCAAGAATTGCAACCTATCACAACACCATGACCCTTTTGTTAGTGGGGACTTGACCTCGTGGGTAAAATCTATCCATCTTCATCCAATGGTCATAAATTTACCATTACCACCACAGAGTACTTCACCAAGTGGATCAAAGCCATTCCACTCACCCAAGTCACCAGCAAGAAGATCACCTCATTCATCCTTAATTACATCATCTGTTGGTATGGTGTACCCATGTCCATTACCATGGATAATGGGCTCCCTTTAAAAAATCAAGATGTCTGTGAACTCTGTGAGAAGTTTCATATCCAAAACCATTTTTCCACCCCATATTATCCATAGGGCAATGGTCAAGTAGAAGCATCAAATAAGAATATATTAAGGATCCTCAAAAAGACAGTTAATTATGCTGGTCGTGATTGGCACATTCATTTGAATCTGACACTATGGGCATATCGAACTAGCATTCAAACCCCTATAGGCGTAACCCCCTACTCACTGGTTTATGGAGAAGAAGCCATCTTGCCTATTGAGGTTGAATTACTATCTCTATGGGTCTCCTTGCATAATCTAATAAATGATGAAGAATACCAAGTCTCAAGTCTTCAGGACTTGGAACTGCTTGATGAAAAGTGACAAGCTGCCTACAATCACCTAAAAGCCTATCAACAACACATGAGAAGAAGCTACAATCATAGGGTCAAACCTCACACATTTGAAGTAGGAAATCTTGTTCTCAAAGAGAATCCTCGCAATCAACCGAACAAAGAACATTGAGGCAAATTTGAATCCAATTGGCTGGGTCCATATTTCATCACTGTCGTCTTTGGGTCTTGGGAATATCAGTTAGCAACTTCAGAAGGAGAACCAGTAGCAGATCCGGTCAATAGAATTCATCTCAAAAAGTTTCATACATAAGTTGTGTAGAGCATTAGGCTCATCTAATACCGCCAAATACAAAAAAATCAAAAAAATCAAGAAAATAGTAAAGAAAAAAATCATTCATCCAAACGGTGAAAACTACTTTGGTGGTGCCTTGGATAAGTACGGTAGTGAAAACATAGCAAATAAGCACTATTCATAAAAGCTATAGCTCCATTGTCTCTCAGACTTGTTGTGATCACATCCATTGCATCCACTTATACATCATTTATATCATGGCTTGTTATTGATATGCAATCATGGTTATTACTTCATGTATCCCATGTCCCGCTTTCATACCAACACTTAACAAGGGGTAATGTTCTTGTATGCGGGAAGAGCGGGCCGATAGAACTCAATATGTGAAAAATGGAGCTCTAGGGAGTCTTGCTCACACACCCACAGGACTTCTTGGTGCAAGCTACGAAGTCATGAAGTATGGCTCAGCTTCCCAAGGATGGTTCCATGGTTCTCTATCTTGCACGGTCCTTCAAACCAATGTTTTTGCTCTCAGATCACTGAGAAAAATGGTTTAGGGATGGCAAATGTAAGAACGAGGGATGCTTTTGTTGATTTTAAGATGAGATGCATCCTAAGCTATGCATGATGCTACAAATGCAATAAACTAGCTATAAGATGACAAGGTTAGTAAACTAGACTATCCTAGCATACTATATTAGTTCATGATTTAAGCTAAATGATAAGGAACATACTCTAAACTAGCATATTTAGATTAATTCCTGTTTAAAAGAGAAGCTAATTGATTGAGCATAAAATGAGATATGAAAGCTTGAATGGATTTAAGTATAAGTGTGATGCTAAAGACTTGGATGATGAAAATGGAGGAATGAGAGCTCTATTTATAGCAAAAATAGGGCAATGGATGGTTAGGATTGAAAGAGTTAATCGAGGGCCAAGTTTGAAAGTTGGGAATCCATGTTTGCAATTGGCACCAATGAAATGGTGACAATTGTCAACAGAAGGTTGGTTGAGAGGAGATGTAAGAAGCATTAAATGCTTGAGAAGACCTCATGGTTACCCTAGGGGTTAAGGGTTAAGGTTAAGTTAGGGTTATCCATTAGATAAAGCTTTTACCCAAAGGATAAACTCTTGTGCAAAGGTTTAAGGATAACCATGGTCAAAGCAATAAATGCTTGATGAGACCCTTGGGTTTGATGGAGGTTGAGTTTATGGAAATTCTTTAACCATGTAAGAGGGTTGAGTTAACCTTTAATGGTTATGAAGACTTTGGGGAAAAATTTGTAAGAGTCCTTCCAAATTTGGGGGTATTCAACAAGTTAGCTTGTTGAATGGATAATGGCTTTAATGATTTTTGAAGACTTTACTCCAAATTTGAGAAGTGACCTCCTCAAATTTAGGGAAAAGGGATAATGGATGGGTTTGGGTTAATTAATTAGGTTTAGAAGAATCTAGAAGAGGTTAGAAAGAGGGTTAGGATGCAAGTGGGAGGTGTAGGATTTTGCAAGTGGGTGAGGGAAAATAGGTTTTACTTGAATTTAATTCAATTTGGTTGTAATTAAATAAATTAGATTTATTTAATTTAGGATAACTATTTTAATTAAATTTGAATTTAATTAAAAAGTGGACAGGGGCTTTAATTGAATAAAATGAATTTATCCTATTAAATGGTATAGTGAATTTAATTGAGTAATTTACTTAATTAAATAGAGAAATGTGGGTTATTTAATTAAATAGAGAAATGAACATAAAATATTCATTTAGGAATATGGTCATTTTTATACGTCTACAGTTCTTAACCTACTGATGGGAGGGGATTCTCCATGCTTATGATTCATTGAGTTTCTCATTCAAAAACATCTTGAAATAATGCCAAAAACATTCATAAAATCTTAAATAAATACCAAAACCATTTGCAAAATGTCCCGAAGAAAACACTAAAACATTCACAACATTCAAAAAAATCAAAATCAATCGAAAACATTGCAAGGTATATTGTTCCTTGTACATACACATCGCAACAAACACAAAACAACATTTTGAAACTCCTTAAACAATGGCCACCTATCAAATCAACCAACAAATCACACATCTGTGCACAACTATCATCACAAGGATGCATCCTTCCTTACAAATAATACATGGTAACATTTTCTTTGACAAGAAAATGTTGTTTGGCTGATAAGCACTTGGTCAATTTTTTCGTATTTATATCAGGTTCCTTCGCTACTCCGGGATATCCATAGGTGATTAGAGTAGCTGAGATGGTTCCTGATATATTTTTCTCTATTTGCTGTCTGCGGATTATTCCAATGAAGTTATGGGGCATATACTAATGGTGTCTAGGTGGGAAGTTTACTAAGCTATGTGATCCTATGCAAAAATATAGTCCTGGATCACTATGGCTTACTGACTACAATGTATACCTCGACCATTTGTACATGAACCAGAATGGAGGGGAACTTTCTTTGTCTTCTATGTTTGCTTACAGGTGAAACACTCAACCTTGATTTTTGATACCTTGGCCAAGATCGATACTACCATGCTCGATGATGAAAATTAAGCACTGTGAATAAGCCATGGATCACCATTTCATCTCATTTGTTTATATTGCATTCTGTTGCATATGACCCATTCATTTGTTCATTCATTGTTCATATTTGTTGTCCAGATGCAATTAATTCGAGTTTCTTGAGAAAGATAAGCATATAAACCTTTTCTTGGGTATAATCACGGCAGAGTTCTTTGATACATCATCTCACATCTCCATTCCATATTTGCATTTTCCAACCAACTTGACATTTATATATCATGTAGGAATGGCATTCTCATTTAGTTACATTTTATTCATTAAGTACATTCATTCATTAAGTGCATTCATTCCTTCATTTAGTTGCATTCAAGTGAATTCATTCCTTTATTTAGTTGCATTTTATTTATTTAAGTGTATTTATTTATTCATTAAGTGCATTCATTTATTCATTTAAGGGCATTTGTTTATTCATTTAAGTGCATTCATTATAATTTAGTTGCATTCTAATCATTAAGTGCATTCATTCCTTCATTTAATTGCATTTTATTCATTAAGTGCATTCATTTATTCATTTAAGTGCATTCATTTATTCATTTAAGAGCATTTATTTATTCATTTAAGTTCATTCATTATCATTTAGTTGCATTTCAATCATTAAGTGCATTCATTGCTTCATTTAGTTGCATTTTATTCATTAAGTGCATTCATTTATTCATTTAAGTGCATTCATTTATTCATTAAGTGCATTCAATCCTTTGTTTAGTTGCATTTTAATCATATTGTACATTCATTTAAAAACATACATGACATTTTTATATCATTTAATTCATTGAGATTCATTAAGTACATTTAAAAATGCATAGTTTACTCATGTAATCCATATCATTATCTCATCATTTTAACATATACAGTATTATCTATCAAATATCATTATTTATTATCTAATATCATCATTTTATCACATTAATATCATTACAAAAACATCATACATTTATTAACTTGCATCCACATGTTAGCAAATCATCCATATCATACATATAGAAATCATATCATCAACATGTACATCTAGAAAGCATACATATCCATATCATATATCTAGACAAAAATCATATCATCATCCTCCATAAAGAAAACATTTCATCACATAGATGCATATCATATCATCACCACAAAATTGAGATCTCATCATATATCACATAAAAAAGAACACATGTATCAAAATACAATGATGTCCAAAATATCGGCTATCAAGAGCCATCCAAGTATCAGTATAATAACAATGTAACAATGCACAAAAGAACCTCAAATGGAACTCTAACTAGATGCCACTCCCCCACCACCCTCACCATCTCACTGAGGAGGACCCATCACACCACCACTGCTCTGACCCCTCTAAGACTGCTCTGATCTCGCCCGCTACATCTGGGAATAGCTCATTGCTCGTTTACTACTCGATACCACTTGCTCATATAAACCCTGCCAGTAGTCAATCTTTGCCCCTACTAACTGCATTTCCCTCATCATCTCTCTAGTCGAACCCTGTCCCTGCACTCCCACCAAAAATCTCACCCTATCCTGTAGCTCCCTCACTCTATCCACTGCATCATCTCTCTCTCACACAATTGCAGTCAACTCGGCTCCCCAGGCAAAAAGATGGACATCCCTAGCTGCAATATCTGCATCTCTGTCCTCTAGCTATACCTCTAACTCTTGGATGTGTGCATCGACTGCTGTTAAGTGAGTTTGCAACCATTATACTACCATATCTCGTAGGTCTCCCTCTCCCCCACCTACGGCTCCCTGTCCCATCTCCATTGTCTCATCACCACCCTCTCCCCCACCTACGACTCCCTATCCCATCTCCATTGCCCCATCACCACCCTCTCCACCACTGACATGTCTCCCTCCTACTCTCATTGCTCCCTATATCAGCGGACCCTATGACAGTCGTAAGGGATACCCACCTCTGCCTCACCTTTATAACCATCCTCCTCCACCCGCTCCACCTCCAAATCCACCTCCCCCACCTCCTCCTCCAAATTATCCCCCAAAACCACCTCCACCTTCACCTCCTCCACCTCCTCTACCATCTATGCCAGCCTTGCCTAGTCTCCTCATCCTCCCCTGTCGCAGTACTCTGTCATCCTCAAACAGTGGCATGGGATCTACGGGATTTGAGATCCATGGAATTGGATGTGCGACTCGATACTATGTATACTCATCTATCACCCCTGCATATAGAACTCTACTCAGTATGGCCATGGCCTAGCATGTAATGTTTGAAAGTCTTCTACCACCTATGATGGTATGATGAAAGAATAAGTATGTGGTAGAATACTGAGAGGTGAGGGGTGAATTGGTATTCTTAAAAATTGATACAAAATCCCAACTCAAATTCAAACTCACAAAGTAAACTTTCACTTATCAAGATCAATACTCAACATTAACCAACATCAACTAACATTAACCGATTTGACTATTATGACAACTTAACAGTAAAAAAATTCAATCTTATGAACATAAAAAATGCTTAATCATATGTTAACATATTCATCTCTCAATGCTTCCAATTATCATACCATATCAGAATAGTTAATTAGTTAATTAAATCAAGAAATAAGATCACAACCACAAAAGCATTCACCACTTGACACAAATATTTATACGTGGAAAACCCAAATAGGTAAAAACCACGGTAAGATGAGACTCACAAGGATAACTATCTGAAGTTCGCCCTGTTAGGAGCCTATTAAAGATTTTACATTAAGTCATGTTAAGAACTAATTCCAGTTAGGAATCACTTGGTTAAGGGATTTACAAATATGCCTTGATGAAAAGCACAATACCCTATTAGGAGTAACCTTGCTGGAGGATTTGAGAATCCAAACTAATGGACCACCTGGTTAGAGGATCTAGAAAGTAACCAAGCTTGTTAGAGCTTACCCGGTTAGGGGATTTTAGTTTTTGTTGTAATTGTTAGAAAACAACAGGTTTTCTTGATTTGTCTGAATAGCACTACATCTACTTGATCAGATCCTTCTTAAGCTTCAATTTGCCTTTACTCAAACTACAGATCCATCCACCGGTTAGGCAACCACACACTCAACTGGTTTCTCCCAATCCTATCAACTTTTCCAACATTTAACAAAACAATATCATCGACCTTAAATACAAATCAACTAGGTCAGTAACACAACAAAAACCTAATCCTCATCATCAAGATTACAAACAAGTTGGTACAATCTTGATCATTAGAAATCATCATATCTCTTCACATTCTTCAAGGAAATTCCAACCACTCCATGATCACCGCTTCATTGGACTTTGTGACTCATCATGTGCTATGCATTAGATGCAATCCACTTTGCTCCTTTCCAAGATAACAAACACACCAAATCAATCTGAACTAATCCTCATATAATGATCACACGTGTCTCCATCATTACCGCTCAACATTAGATCTTAAACCAACAAACTTGATCGGTTAGGGTTTAATAGAAAACAAACGATAGGGTTTACCGGCTACAAAATATAAAAAGGTTTAACCCTTTACACCGGTTCAAATTACAAACTACCATGATATACCAGTTTACAATATATTCCTCAAAGTTTATCATACCGGTTATAAGACAATAGCAATAACAACAATAACATCAACAATATCATGAATATCATTCACTGGTTCAATTGACATCAATGACAACATATCGTTAATGCAATTTATATACAAAATGCAAATAAACTAAAAATGCCAACAATCTCCCCCTTTGGCATTGATGGCATTACAAATATCAACGTCTGTGATTGTTGTTGTGATTAGCGAATAGGAACCCTGCTTTACATTACCAAGTATTCACCATGCTTTGTCTATCTTTAGTCTATCGCTGGTTCACCTAATCAGACACATAATTCTTCTCCCCCTTTGACAACAATGTCAAATTGAAAGTAAAACATGTAATTCTAAATTCTCACTGTGCATCAACATACTACAACTTGATGCTCCCCCTGTGGAATACATCCACTTCCAAAAATAATCAATCCATGTAAGATTTTACAAGTAATTCAGGGACTGATGCAATCAACATCATGCTCAACTGACTTCATGAAGAGGGACAACCCCCAATTGACTTATAAGATACTTAAAAGTTGTCTTAGGTAGAGGTTTGGTAAAGATATCTGCAAGCTGCTCCTAGGTAGAAACATGCTCTAGGATAATATCTGCAAGCTTAGTCCTTACGTGCAAAAAAAGATTCTTAGAAATATTTATTGCACTTGTATTATCACACAAAATATTTATAGGTTCTGAGATCTTCATCTTAAAACCTTCCAAAATGTGCCTCATCCAAATAGCTTGTGTGTAATTCATGTAAGCTGCAACATACTCAGCTTCAATAGTAGATTGTGAAGTACAACTCCGCTTCTTACTACTCCATGAATCTAGCCTTCCTCCTAGAAAGAATGCTCCATTGGTAGTACTCTTTTGATCATCAATATTTCTTGCCCAATCAGCATCAGTGTATGCCCTCAAATCAAAATTGCCTCCATATGCATACCATAACCGATAGTCAGTTGTACCTTTCAGATATCTAAAAATTCTATTGGTTGCTATCAGATGTGCTTCCTTTGGATTTTTCTGAAATCTAGCAACTATACCAACTACATGGGCAATATCTGGTCGACTGTGAACAACATAATGTAATTTTCCAATCATTGACCTATATTCCTTTTCATCTACAGACTTAGATGCATCTTCCTTGGACAATTTACAACCTGTAATAATTGGAGTTCCAACTGGTTTACAGTCACTCATACCAAAAGTCTTCAAAACCTCTTTCACATATTTAGATTGAGTAATGAAAATACCATTCTTCATCTTCCTGTGGAATTTTTTATTTCCCCTACTAATGACATCTCAAACTCATTCTTGATTTCATCTGCAAAATTGTTGCTCATGACATTATTACCTACAAATATAATGTCATCAACCAATACTTCACTAACCAGTATTTCATCTCCTTCAGACTTGAGATAAATGTTGTTGTCATCATTGGTTCTTGCAAATCCTATCTTCATCAGATGTGTATGAAGTCGTTCATACCATGCTCTAGGTGCTTGCTTTAATCCATACAAAGATTTATGCAATCTGCATACCATGTCTTCCTTATCTATCAATGCATAACCATCGGGCTTCTCTATATAAAACCTCTTATTCCAATATCCCATTCAAAAATGCAGACTTAACATCCATCTGGTATACCTTGAACTTCTTGTAGGATGCAAATGCAACTAATGTTATAACTCCTTCCAATCTTGCTACTGGTGCAAAAGTTTCTCCATAGTCTTCTCCTTCTTCTTGCATACAATCTTTGTAAACTAGTCTTGCCTTATTGTGAACTACAACACCATGTTCATTTAACTTATTTCAAAACACCCATTTAGTACCTATAACATTCTTGTTTACCGATTGAGGTACCAGGGTCCAAGTGTTGTTCTTCTCAATTTGATCCAATTCCTCCTCCATTGGTTTCACCCAATGATCATCACCAAATTCCTCCTTAGCACTTCTAGGTTCAATAGTGGAGATCATGAAAGAGTTCTCTCTAATTTTCCTTCTAGTTAGTACTCCAACATCCTTATCCCCAATAATCTGCCCAGGACTATGATTCGGTCTCACATACCTAGGAATAACATGATCATTCTCATCAGGTTCAACTTCTTCATTGTCTTCTTCCTCTGAATTTATTTGTTCTAACTGAACAAGTACATTAGGATTTGCTTTACAGATTTCTGATTTAACAGTTTCAGGTTCCAAAAGCAAAATGCAAGGATCTTCATCCTTTCTCTCCGAACTGGTTCCTTCTGAAATTTTAGGACATTCATCTACACAAACATCACCACTCTCAAAAATTCTCTGTATCCAGTTGTTGAAGCATTTGTATGCCTTACTCTTGGTGGAATAGCCAAGAAATATGCCTTCATCACTCTTTGCTTCAAACTTTCTTATGTAATCACCTCTTTTACTAAAACATTTGCTACCAAATATTTTAAAATAGCTAACATCAGGTGATCTTCGATACTAGTACTCATAAGGTGTCTTGACCTTACCTCTTTTCACCAAAACTCGGCTCATTGTGTAGATCATTGTGCTTACAACTTCTCTCCAAAATTTTTTTTCTACATTTCCTTGTATCAACATAGTTCTAGCTACTTCAACTACTGACCGGTTGTTCCTTTCTGCTATACCATTCTGTTGTGGTGTCCTTGGTGCAGAAAGCTGCCACTTCATACCATTCTCATCACAATACTTAGTGAATTCCTCAGAAGTAAATTCACCACCTTGATCTGTTCTCATACATTTTATCTTTTTGCCACTCTCTTTCTCAGCTAAGGCTCTGAATGCCTTGAATTTACCAAAAGCTTCATTTTTATCCTTCAAGAATGTGACCCACATCATCCTTGAACAATCATTAGTGAAGATCATGAAATATATATCACCTAAAATGCTTCTATTTCTTATAGGTCCACATAGATCTGTATGTGTAGACACCTAAAAATGTCTCATTGATCATGTACTGATTATTCCTCTAATTGATTAAATAATATTTATTATTTAATTAATTTAATTAATCTATTTCTTCTAATTTCATATTTCCTCATCATCTTATTAATTATTCTATTTTCTATTCTATCATCATTTAATCATTTTAATCATTTTCTAAATATTAATTAAATATTTATTATTTAATTAATTATGATTAATTACCCAATTTAAATAATCTTTATTATTTAAATAAACTAATTATTCTATTTCTTATTCTTTCATCATTTAATCATTTTAATTATTTTCTAAATATTAATTAAATATTTATTATTTAATTAATTATGGCTAATTCCCCAATTTAAATAATCTTTATTATTTAAATAAACTAATTATTCTATTTCTTATTCTTTCATCATTTAATCATTTTAATTATTTTCTAAATATTAATTAAATATTAATTATTTAATTAATTCTGATTAATTTCCCTATTTAAATAATCTTCATTATTTAAATAAATTACTAATTACTCAATTTCTATCTCTAATAATCTAATCATTCAACCCTCTTCTAAATATTAATTATTTAATTAATTGTGATTTAATCCTTTAAATTAAATAGTCTTTATTATTTAATTAAATTCCATTTCTAAATAATTAAATAGTTTCTTTAAATTATTTAATTAGCTAATTAATTCTTCCAATTCCAAATCCCCAAATTCTAATTTCATTTAATTTCATATTCTTCTAATTTCTTCCAAATTCATCACATGTGCATGATTTCAAAAATCAAATTAAAAATCAAAGTCAAGTTCTAAATATATTCAAAGGCTAAATTATATTAATAAATTCAATTATTTGAATAATATCTCATGCAAAGATTAAATTAATAATTTAAATCTAAATGCAAGCACATACTAAATTAATTAATTAAATCAATTAATTAATTAAATCATTTATCTCTCCAACTTCTATTTCCATCCTTCAGTTAGCTTTTTCTAAATTTAGCTCTTTGTGTCACCCTCTTTATTTCCTCCAATCATTCTTTTTCTTCCTTCAGTTAACTCTTTCATCAATCAGTTGACTCAGTTAATCTATTCAATCTATTGAGTTTCATTCCTACAATCAGCAGTTCATCTATCAACTTGCATTTGAGCTCACCTGAGTTCACACCTCTTGATCATTCTGTTCCACCTTTCAAACAATCTTCTCCAATTTTCTATAAAATGAGCATCCATTCTCCATTTTCAACAATCACGAACTTCGAATCTTTGTGCCACTTGCAGGTTACCAGCGCAATATTTGAGAGCCATCATACCACGAAGAGAAGAAGAGCAATGGAAGCAATATGCACATCTTGGGAATAGGGAGTTTTATTTGAATTGATTTCATTCTTAATTCCTTTTTGCTTGATAATTACATTATTTTGTTGTCTAGTTTGTTAGGTTTGTTAATTAGACAGGGATTCATGATTTCCCTATTGTTTCTAATTGATAGCTTTAAGATGAATTCTAGCATGCTTTACATTTTGGTGAACCCGACGTGAACTAACAACAATTTAACCTTTTTTCTGTGTTCTGTTTGATTTTTGCAGATTGTGTGGATTTTTTATTTTTTTTGTAGGTTGCACGAATTTCGAGAAAATATTTTCCATTATGCAATCGAGCTTATTTAATCATGCAATCACATAGATAGAATCATGCATTTGACCCTTCAGGATCACGCATCCGTCCAGATAGAATCACACAATCGCCCTTTCTGGGTCGCACATCCACAGGGTTAATTGTTGTTTTATTTTTCTTCTGTTTGTTATTAATTCTATATAATTCTGTCTTAGATTTGGTTATTCAGGAATCAAAATTACTCTTTTATTTTAGGATTTGATTAACAAATTTTATGGCAAGAAAAGTTCAGTTCAAAAATTTCAGGTGCGAGAAGGACGAAACAACAAAGGAGGGAAGCTAAATGATATCAAAAATTTCTCCAAGCAGAAAAATTGATACAGGATTTAGAAGAACAACTGGCCTTAGACAGATATAATAGCCTAGTTCTTTCTTATACAGTTAAATATGATCTAATCAATATTGAATGGATGATGAGGGATTTGACTAGAGCTTCACAATTGGTTCCACAGGTTCCTGATTGGGTTTAGTTTTCTTGTATTTTTCTAATTTTTTTTGTTGTCTGCATTCTATCATGCAATCCACCTATTAGTGCTACGCAATCGAGCAGATAAAGTCACGCATTCACTCTGTCAGATTTACGCATTCACTCTATCAGATTTACGCATTCGCTCTGTTAGATTCATGCATTCACTCAGTAATTATCACGCAATCGCTCAGGTAGTATTACGCAATCGCCTCTGTCAAGTTCTCTGTTTCTATTTTCTATTGGTTTATTTTGCTACCAATCTTCTGTTTATAGCCTGTGGCAGATTCACAGAGAGGATTATATTAGTAATTTTGCATGCACATCTCACAACAGTTAAAAAAGGACATGCATACACACCTCACACTTCAATTTTTAGTGCTTAAAATCGACAACAGTTAAAAAGGACATCCATGCACACCTCACACTTCAATTTTCAGTGCTTAAAATCAACAAAAGCTAAAATTGACATGCGTGTATCTCACACTTGGTTTTTGGTGCTTAAAAATCAACAAATGGTTAAAATTGACATGTATGCCTTCATTCTTGGATTTGGTGTTTAAAATTGACATGCACATGCGGATCTAACACCTAAATTTGGGCTATAAAAAGAATGTGAATCATGCTGCATTAGATTAAATCATTTTTTATTTTCTTAAAGGAAAAGAACTTTTCATTGTGTCTGGGGTGGACCTACTGTTGCACTAATTGACTTTCTACCGCCATCGGGCCTAAGGGAGAAAGAAGGAAGGTGACAATGACATCCAAATTTTATTTTATTCTACGTAGTGAGGGGTATCTTTGACTGGGGATTTCATCACCCCACAAAGGTACTTCAAATTGGGATGTGTTGGGGATATCATCTCTCCTAGCGTACTCTCGTGTGGGTTTTTGAGCTGCTATATAAATATACTGGTTAGGCAGCTAGAGTGTTGAGTGAATTCGACATATGTGGGGGCCTTCCCTGCACCGATAAGCTCAACTAAAGCCTTAAGTGTCTTGCTCTGAGAATCCGTCGTTGGATCAAGATCCCTCGAAACCTAATACTAAGAACCAAATTAGTTGCCAAAAATCCTATGTTCAGTGGTTCCGAGAGTGCGGATCGTACCCCATAGATACCCCTCATGTACCTTACATTATGAGACAGAAATCCCTCGGCAATAAGATCTTCAGATCTTCAGGGTAAGAGAGACTGGCATGCCTGAGAAGTGTGTGCCATGGAGTGGAGCCAATGCTGCCAGACTCTCTATTTGTCCATCTTGTTTCAGTATTTTGCTGCGGGGGCCTCACTGAATGGTGTCCAATATCTAGCCTAAGACTGTTTTCCATGCTTTTTTATGTATCATTGTGATAGACCAGTATTGAGTCAGTCCCTTGGGCTATTTCAAGCCCTATCTTACGTATCTTTGAATTTTTCAAGATTGTATGAAAATTGAGTCAGTCAGCTATACATACCTGCCAACCATTGTTCTCAGATTTGGAAAACTGCAAAACATTGTCTTACACGCGAAGTTACCAAAAACAAAGTCCATTTTGAAACTGATTCTCAAAACGTCCTTACATACTTGTGATCTTAGGCATAGTCCCATTTTACATCCTCATTATCGTCCTAAGTCTTTTGCATAGTCCCATTTTACATCCTCGTTATCATCCTAAGTTTTTTGCATAGTCCCATTTTACGTCCTCATTATCATCCTAAGTCTTTTTGCATAGTCCCATGTTATGTCCTCATTATCGTCTTATGTCTTTTGCATAGTCCCATCTTTACGTCCTCATTATCACCCTAAGTTTTTTGCATTATTGTCCTCATATACGTCTAGGTCCATTATCATTTATAAGTCCATAGCATGTGCCTTCATGGGTCTCCCAGGTGATGGCTTGCTCCCCTTCGAGCAACCTAATCTAGTTCCAAACAATGGTCAACGAGAAATTATTGATGGTCTAGCTAACTTAGCTTGGGATTTAAGAAGAAGCGCACCCCAGTATATGGGAGTTATATATGAGATAGATATTGAGTTTAGGATTGCCTGTAAGATTGATAGAGAGATTGAGGCCGAACAACTTTGTCAACAAATTGAAAGACTTGCATTAGAGAAAGCTAGAAAGGCTAAAAAGGTCTCACATCAAAATCCTCAATAGAGAGTCTAGTATAGTATTGCATACCTCATATTTACATCTACTATCTAGTGTTAGTTCATCGTCTTGCATAAAACCATCATCATATAGGACATTTTTAGATGCCCATCACAAGGTCCCAGAAAGCAAAAGGAATAATGGACCCGAACAACACACAGTCTATAAACCCTACTTGGAACATGGACATGTCAACAGGTCAACACAAAAGTACACAGACAATGTCCACCATAAATGAATTACAAAAACATCTAACAAAGGAAGAAATTGAGTCCGCACAACAAGACCAGCATGTCCTCATGATCCTAGATGCACTTATACATAGTGATAGGGACAAGTATCTTTCGCTGTTAATACAAAATGGGGCAAAATTACCTGAGGATTTTGATGTCACAAAGATTTTACCACCAGGAAAAACTTTAGGTCAAGATAACAATCAAACATTACCCTTGACGCAAATACAAGCAATGACCTCTAGTCTTCCTCAAAACGCACCTCTTCCAACAAATGTCAATACAAGTGCAAACTTTCAAACAAGCATGACATCTTCAGTGATCAATGCTAGTATACCATCACAAAGCCTACCGATAATGTCAATTATCTCAACACCTATTCAAACGCAAGTGACAAGTGTAAACCAACCTCCAATTTCCTATTCTATGGGATCCACATATGGTTATCAAAATCCAAACCCAAGTACTACCAATACAACAGGTACAAGTCAACCAAACATGGGTTCACATATCGCCTATTTTACAGTACCTATGGGAACACACAACACACAAAGTTATAATCTTGGTACATTCCAACAACCTCCTAGTTATGCAACCACAAATCCTTTTGTGGGACATACAAACACACAAGGTATACCTTTGACATCAACCGATATTTTGACACAACAAATACAAAGTTTGCAACAACAGATGATGACCATGCAAACTGGTACTGACAAAAAGAGCTACACAATGTAGGACTTATGTCCTTATCCATTTGATCACACAGTATACATGCCACCTTTCCCACAACACCTTGAAACACCCAAATTTAATAGATACCGAGGGAAGGGTGATCCTAGAGATCATATCAGAGAATTTTTCACAGCATTTATAGAAGTTGCCTCGAAAGATACTTATCTAATGAGACTATTCCCTAAAAGTCTGGGAGGTCTAGCTTTAGAGTGGTTTTCACATCTACCACCAACCATCACGTCATGAGGAGAATTAGCTGAACAATTTATTGCAAACTTCTTGCACAACATTGACACCCCGGTTACTTTGATGGATTTATGTGCAGCTAAGCAATACAAGAATGAAACATTTGCATCCTTCATACAATGATGGAGGGCGCTCTATAGAAGATGCAAGACAGTTATCCCAGAAACAGAGCAAGTGTATATGTTTACAGAAAACTTGATTCCAAAGATTATGTATCCAATACAAATGTAGTGCCTTACCACATTCAAACAAATCACAGAAAAAGCTCTCAAATGAGAGAAGGGCTTGATAGAACAAGGTCTAATTAAGTATGGCAACACAAACAATAGTGACAAATCTAAGTTTTGGTCAAAAAACAAAAACATGATCAATGATGGTGTTGTAGACACTAGAACTATAAACAGAACCCAACCCGTTTTATCATTTGGAACGAGTCAGTCAACAAATCCACATATTGGGAATAACACCAATGTAAATGCTACGCAAAATATGAACACAAGATACCCCAGGGTAAACACTCCAAGAAGAAATTACACACCTTTAGGAGAACCTATTGAGTCGGCGCTCAAAAAGTTAATACAGACAAACATGATCACTCTACCTGAGGTAAGAGTATACGAACCAGGTTCGTTCAAACCTACATGGTGGAATGACAATGATTTCTACAAACTAAAAAACTTGGTGCAAGATGTGATAGACCAAGGGGACATCAGAATTGATACGAATAAGACCTCAGCAAACACAAATCATATGATTTTTAAGGATCCATTTGTCAAGCATGACAAGGGAAAAGAAACTACATCAGGTACCCAAGACAACACGGCTAACTACATGAAGGTCTCCTACGACTACACTATTCATGCCATTAGTTCAGGAGATATGACAAACAAAGATTCACAAGAAACATCTGATCAAGAAGACCAATATCAAGACACTCATAAAGATGACAACCAAATTTTCATGATATCCAAAGGACCAAAGTATGATGAGGATACGAATATTTGTCTCCAAGACTGGGGGTAGGATCAACCATCTCACTCAGATTGGTTTGAAGATGGACTCATTGAACATATTATGAATGTCAAACATACACATTGGGATTATGAAGAAGGATTTAATATAAATCTAGATAAAACAGCTTATGATACCAATGATACAATTGCTACAATCACAATTACTCCTAGAGACAGAGACTGTGCAGTCGTTACTCGAAGGTCAAAGGTAACCTTACAAGGGATACCAAAAAATCATCCACTAGCAGTAGGGACTTACAATGTAGTTGAACAGCTTAAGGAAACTATGACACAAATATCCTTATTCGAACTACTGCGTATTTCACCCAATCATAGATCTATAATGGACAAAGAAATCCAAGATTTAGTAGTAGACAGAGGTATAGATGAATGTGTCTTCTAGTCTATGGTAGGAAATTTGACACAAGGTACACATATTGCATTTATAGAGCAAGATATTCCTAGTGATAAAATGCTTCATAATGACCCACTACATCTGGAAGCTTACATTCACAAGAAAAGGATCAGAAGAGTACTTATAGATGGGGGAGCTGGTCTGAACATTTGTACATTAAAGCTAGTCAAAGCATTAGGATATTCTGAACTTCACATTGATTCCTCCAAAAGGATAAACATCAAGGCTTACAATGATGAAGATCATCCATCTAAAGGCATTGTAACATTACCTGTACAAGTAGGACCAATAACGACAGAGGTCACTTTTCAAGTCTTGGACAGAGAGCTGGGATATAACATGTTATTGGGCCACCCATGGATCCACACCATGCAAGCAGTACCATCCACATTTCATCAGTGTGTCAAATTCCCATACAATGGTATCAAAATTACCATAAAGGGTGATCCAAATCTGTTCCAACATTGTAATTATCTAAAAGATAGTGTAGATAATCAGGTACCTATCAATCAGGCTGCACCTCTCACTACACAGTTGGAAATGTTAAAGATCATAGAAACACAAAAAGATATGCCTACAACATCCTCCTTACAAATAAAAGATATGTTGTGGAGAGTACTCTATTGCAAACACTTCAAATGGGAAATAATTATCTCTTTCTCCTAAGTCCTTTGGGAAACCTCATACTACAGTACAAAAGAAAGACAAAGGAAAAGAAATTGTCAGATACTCAGACTCATGCTCTTTCATTAGATGGGGAGACTTAGAGGAAGAATCCTTGAATGAAGATGTTAACCATTGGATATATAGAGAAGATCATATGACAACACCCAAAATACATACAGATCAATACGACAATGGATTCAAAATACTCCAAAGACATGGATATGATGGTACCATAGGCTTGGGGTTACAAAAATAAGGAAGACTAGAACCTGTTGTTCCTAATGATAATCTAGGAAATCAAGGATTGGGATACAAGCATGTACAACATATCACACAAGCCAGACAACGTACCCTTGATATACTAAATCGACCAAGCAAACCATCAAATTACATATCACAAAGGAATTTGTCCACACAGGCTCTTCCATCTTCATCTCAAACAGGCAATCAGGTACCTAGTTCACCTAGCACATAATCAAATGGGGAAGACATGAGACAACTCTTGCAAGAACCTACCGCAAAGTTACAAAATGATGCAGTTATTGACACAACAATACAAGCTAATGTGGCAATAGATGCAGGATTACCCCCACCACCTGAATCCCACCCATGGTTATTGTCACTACTTCTACCATGAGAGGCAACTTAGGCTCAACCTAACGAAATAGATGAGGAAAGATTGCAAAGGCTTATACCTGGCTTAAGAAGAGTCACTAATGTACAAAGAAGACCAGTCAATCTACAATGAAATCAAGGATAGGAACAAGAAGAAATAAGTGATGATAGCCCATATGATGAAACATATATTGACAGTGAGACAGATTCTCATGACTATGAATTCTTATCACTCCATGATTCTACCCCACCAAAAAGTGTAATATCAAACAATCAAGTCTTCATGTTATCAAACTCTACTACAGAAGAGAATAATGATTTACCCCTAGTACATTCACACTTGATTGATTGGGGGCAAGAAGGAAAACCAACGCTGGATTGGTTTGAAAATGACGAAGCAATTTCAGAATTTCTAGGAGTCAGAGAAGGATTTCCGCAAGGTGATCATAAAGCAGGGTTTTCTATAGACCTAAATAGAACGACATACTTTGGAGAAGAAAGTACTTCTCAAACAGAAGATAACAATCAAACTACCCATAATGACAAAAGTGATTTGGGTAATCTTCCTATGGAAAGAGAAAGTTCAACATTACTTACAGAGGAAACATAAGAAGTAAACATAGCAGAAGGGGAAGTTGTACATAACATCCATCTGGCAAAATCATTGAGCAAAGAAGAAAAAGACAGATTCATCCATTTTTTCAAACAACCTATCAACTTTGCTTGGTCCTATTCAGACATGCCAGGCTTAGATTCTGAATTAGTGTTGCATCATTTACCATTGACACTAGGAGTTAAACCTTACAAGCAAAAATTGAGAAAAATGCATCCAAGTATCGCATTACTGGTTAAAAAAGAATTACAAAAGTTGCTAGAAGTATGTTTTATCAGACCTATTGACTACGCGGAATGGATATCAAACTTGGTACCTGTGACTAAGCCCATGGGAGGCATCAGAATCTGTACCGATTTTTGAGATCTAAATAAAGCTTTCCCTAAGGATGACTTCCCGCTACCTAATATCAACATGATAGTTGACCTAACAGCTGGAAATGAGATGTTATCCTTAATGGATGGTTTTTCAGGATACAACCAGATTAAAATTACACCAAAAGATCAACATAAAATGGCCTTTACATGCCCATGGGGAACATACTGCTGGAATGTGATGCCATTTGGTCTTAAAAATGCTGGCGCAACATACCGAGGAGCCATGACAACATTATTTCATGACATGATCCATAACATAATGGAAGATTATGTGGATGACATATTGGCTAAATCGCAAACCAGAGAAAGTCACATTGTAGTTCTTACACAGATATTTGATTGGTTGGAACAATATAATGTCATATTAAACCCAAAGAAATGTGTGTTTGGCATAACAATAGGTAAACTATTAGGGTTTATAGTATCAAACAGAAGAATTGAAATAGACCCTGCCAAGGTCAAGGCAATCATTGATATGCAACCTCCATCAACACTTAAACAACTCAGAGAGTTACAAAGGAGATTGCAATCCATAAGAAGATTCATAGCACAATTGGCAGATAAGTGCCACCCATTCCAGCATTTTTCTCAAGAAAGGAGTTAATTTTAAATGGATAGAACAATGCCAGGAAGCTTTCCAAGCTCTAAAAGAGTATCTTTTGAACACACCAGTGTTAATATCCCCTATTCTAGGACAACCTCTATTGTTGTACATATTAGCAACAAACTCAGCTCTAGGAGCTCTATTGGCACAACATGACAAAAATGGAAAAGAAAGTGCCATTTATTATATAAGTAGGACTCTAATCGGCTATGAGCTTAATTACACACCCATAGAGAGAGCTTGCTTAGCAGTAATCTTTGCATCCCAAAAGCTCAGACACTACATGTTGAGTCATAAGGTACAACTCATTGCACGGTTTGACCCACTCAAATACCTATTGAGCAAAGCAACATTGACCAGATGATTGGCTAAGTGGGTTATGATCTTGAGTGAGTTTGATATAGAATACATAGACAGAAAAGATATCAAAGGACAAATCATAGCAGATCAATTAGTAGAGGCTCCTATACAAGACAATCACCCATTGCTGATAGACTTTCTAGACGAATCCATGTTTACACTAACTACCTCAATAATGTGGAAGTTATACTTTGATGGATCATATACAAATCACGGATCCAAAGCAGGTATTGTCTTCATTACTCCGCAAGGGGATGTTATACCTAAGTCATTTAGGATCAATTTCCCATGCACCAACAATATGGCAGAATATGAAGCTCTCCTCATAGGACTTTGTACAGCTGTGCAATGGAAAATACAAGAATTACAGATCTATGGTGATTCGTAGTTGATTGTGAACCAGGTCAATGATGATTACAATATGAAGGATGATAAACTCATGCCTTATAAGAAGTTGGTTGAATATTACAAGGAGCACTTTAGCAAAATCACCTTCAAACAAATCCCTAGAATACAAAACAAGGCAGCAGATGCAATGGCAATAATAGGGCCTCTTCTGAATATGCTTGCTAATGAAACTCAGTTTGAGTTTATCATAGAATAGTTAATGCTACCTGCATATGAGACCCCTCTATCAGACTATATATGTGCAATTGTGGGACCAGAGTCACCTTGGTACAATGAAATATATACATATTTGAATATCCAATACATGTCACCAGATCTATCCAGAAATCAAAAGAAGACATTTATTCGTCAAGCATCTAGATACACCATCATAGATGATACTCTATATAGAAAGGGTTTCAATGGAACTCTTCTCCGATGTCTGGATGAGAATGAAGCACACCTTTCTTTAAAAGAAGTCCATGATGGAATCTGTGGGGCTCACCAAAGCGATCCACCATTGTCAAAGAAACTGCTGAGAACCGGGTATTACTGGCCAACCATGGAAAAAGATGCTTACAAGTATGTACAGAAGTGTAAACAATGCCAAATGCATGGAGACCTTATTCATGCACCAGCACAAGATCTTCAACCCATCACATCACCGTGGCCATTTTCACAATGGGGATTAGATCTTGTAGGTAGAATCAACCCTACTTCGTCCAACGGGCACAAGTTTATCTTGACAGCCACTGAATACTTTACAAAATGGGTTGAGGCAATTCCTTTAACATACACTACGGGAAAGCAGATATCAAAATTTATGCTCAACTACATTATATGTAGATATGGAGTTCCAATGTGCTTTGTTATAGATAACAGGCGTCCATTTAAAAACCAGGAAGTGAAAGAATTGTGTGACAAATTTCACATACAATAGAGATTTGCCACGCCATATTATCCACAAAGTAATGGACAAGTAGAGGCTACAAATAAAACAATATTGAAAATTCTTAAGAAAGTAGTCACTGACACAGGACGTGATTGACATCTCCAGCTAAATCCCGCTCTCTGGGCTTACAGAATAGGAGTGCGCACCCTTACAGGAGCAACACCATATTCCTTGGTCTATGGTACAGAAGCGATACTCCCCATTGAAATAGAAATACCGTCTCTAAGAGTATCCTTACAAAACATTATATCAGAAGAAGACTACAGGGTAGCGAGGTTGCAAGAACTAGAAACCCTTGATGAAAAATGACAAATAGCATTCAATCATTTACAAGGATATCAAAATAGACTGAGGTAGAGCTATAATAAAAGGGTCCGCCCACGAACCTTTCAATTGGGGGATCTAGTACTTAAAGAGAATCAAAGGAACTTAGCAGAACAAGAAAGGCTAAGGAAATTTGAACCTAATAGGCTAGGTCCTTTCATTATAACAAGGGTCATAGGCAATGGTGCCTATCATTTGGCTACCTTGGAGGTTAATCCAATCTCTAACCCTATGAACAACATGCATCTTAAGCGGTATTACACCTAAGGGCTGTGTAGTTTAGGTTTTACTTTCCGCATTGCATATCATATCATTTAAAACACTGCATTACATATAGTTTATTTTTCAAACGCACCACATTCTTAAAGTTTTGCATTCTCACATAGAAGCATCAAATAAAACAAGGCAATTGTTCGAGTTTATCATTCATTTTGCATTCAAGAGAAGCAAGGGTCATCTCCTTTCTTAGATATTTGGACATGAAGTCTTTGAGGTCCTAAAATCATTCATTTTCAACATTACCCTGTGATGACACTTTACTTATGGTTGGGTAGTGGCTTCACTATTTGAGACTTGTTAACCTACAATCTATCAATTGCTATATCTCAAACACAATAAATCTCTAAATTCATTCTACACACCTAGTTGATCATATGACTAGTGAAAAATCTAAAATTCTACTTCAGCGCCACTGTAATTGTCACACCCAAGTAGGTTTCATTACTTACAAGTCAAGGCAAGAAAATAAAAATAAAAAGAGCTATGCCAAATATCCATCTAAAGGCAAAAAGAGCAATGATATATATCTGAAATATCATGTATACAAATACAAAAAAAATCTTGACTATGGGAACATGCTAGTAACTCCATCAGGGCTATGAACGCCTACTGGCAATGGAGCAATATTTGAGAAATTAAAGTCTATAACCTCGTCGGAGCTCTCAAGGCTTGCTAGCAGCGAGGCTCTATTCGGGATACTTTTGAAGTTAGAAAAACCATGTAACTAGTCATATAGGATGCTAAGGATCTTTAGTGAACACAAGAGCGGGAATTAACTCATCTGCACACACATGGGGAAAAGAAGATCAAAGTTTCAAAAACCAATGGGGAAGTTTTCCGCGTCTCCATTTGTAAATCCTAGTCACTAAGTGTGTTGAGATGAATGTTCTGAAGGGTCTTAGAGATCAATTGACCACTTATCTACGAAATGTTTTGCACCTTCATTTTCAATCAGTGTATTACAAATGTTGAAAAACACAGACAGTCAACCTTGTTCGAATAGGAAGTGCATCTTCATCCTGCATATTACATTCACATAGGTCATGTCAAAAATTCATTTGTCTCCACATACATTTTGCAGATTATTATGTCATATGGGTCAACACACTGGGGGCATAACTGAAAAAAATCCAAAAAAAAAATTAGATAAAGTCCTGAAAAAATCCAAAAAAAAAATCTAGATAAAGTCCTAAAAAAAGCCAAAAAATCAGATAAAGTCCTGAAAAAATCCAAAAACATTGAAAAACTCGAAATCCAAAAACATTGAAAAACTCAAAATCCAAAAAAAACAATGGAAAACTCAAAATAACAAAAACATTCAAATACGATCCTGAAAAAATCAAACAAAAAAATCCATATACGATCCTGAAAAAATCAAACAAAAACATTCAAAAATCTACCTACATAATCCAAAAACATCGAAAAAGCTCTTGGAAAAGAACTAAAAATCGAAAATCAATCAATCAAAAAACTTGCAATAAAATGTCTTGTGAGAAACAAATACCCTAGCAGATATCCAACAAATATTTCACACGAAGTTAACAAAGGGATACGACTATCCAGTCAAACATCTGCAATCAACTGATCAAACTGTCTTATCAATCGTATCATATCCATATCAACGTGATCATTATCTTGTCTTAAACAGAAGAGGATACACTCGAAATCAGACAGGTCAGTCTTAAACAGGGTCCGCAACTTTCTGAGATCAGACATTATCAACCATCACATCAAGCAACTGAGAACGAAGGCACAAGGTCAGTATAGTTGCTGAATTTTTTCTGGGTCAGTCTTTATCTTTTTATCATTTGGTGACAGATATTGTTCCTATGCTACTCAAGGATGTCCACAAGTGACTAGAGGAGCCATGATGGGCATTATCTTTTTCTTTGTTTGTTGCTTGTCTACTATGTGTTTGTTTGTTCAATGAGATATCTTTACATCTTGGTTCCTTATACCCTGATGTGCTAAGCTCCACTGTTCAATAATAAGGCTCAGTGATGAATATATATTGACGCAATAAAATATTTGACACAGGTTCGTGATTCATTCAATCTCATTCTCATCTTCATCTCATTTGCTTCTTGCTAGTTTGTTGATTCTTTTCTCATCATCTCTTTCTTAATCATTTTCTATCATCTAACATTATTCTATTTCATCAATCTATTCTCTCATATTCTATCTTAGTATCATCTTCACATCACCTATCTTTATCTCTAATCAACTAACTATTCTTCTATCTAACATTCTTCTCTTTTCGAGAGATCATTCATGTCTTTAATGCACAAACAATCTCTCGAGGGGGCATTACACCCTAAGTATCACTGGGGCATACTGGGGCAAAAATTTTCGTTTTCTTTGAAACAACGCCATTTCAACATTGTCTCAAAGAGGGGCAAATGTAGACACCTAAAAATGTATCATTGATCATGTACTGATTATTCCTCTAATTGATTAAATAATCCTTATTATTTAATTAATTTAATTAATCTATTTCTTCTAATTTCATATTTCCTCATCATCTTATTAATTATTCTATTTTCCTATTCTATCATCATTTAATAATTTTAATCATTTTCTAAATATTAATTAAATATTTATTATTTAATTAATTATGATTAATTCCCCAATTTAAATAATCTTTATTATTTAAATAAACTAATTATTCTATTTCTTATTCTTTCATCATTTAATCATTTTAATTATTTTCTAAATATTAATTAAATATTTATTATTTAATTAATTATGGCTAATTCCCCAATTTAAATAATCTTTATTATTTAAATAAACTAATTATTCTATTTCTTTTTCTTTCATCATTTAATCATTTTAATTATTTTCTAAATATTAATTAAATATTTATTATTTAATTAATTCTGATTAATTTCCCAATTTAAATAATCTTCATTATTTAAATAAATTACTAATTACTCAATTTCTATCTCTAATCATCTAATCATTCAACCCTCTTCTAAATATTAATCAAATATTTATTATTTAATTAATTGTGATTTAATCCTTTAAATTAAATAGTCTTTATTATTTAATTAAATTCCATTTCTAAATAATTAAATAGTTTCTTTAAATTATTTAATTAGCTAATTAATTCTTCCAATTCCAAATCCCCAAATTCTAATTTCATTTAATTTCATATTCTTCTAATTTCTTCCAAATTCATCACATGTGCATGATTTCAAAAATCAAATTGAAAATCAAAGTCAAGTTCTAAATATATTCAAAGACTAAATTGAATTAATAAATTCAATTATTTGAATAATATCTCATGCAAAGATTAAATTAATAATTTAAATCTAAATGCAAGAACATGCTAAATTAATTAATTAAATCAATTAATTAATTGAATCATTTATCTCTTCAACTTCTATTTCCATCCTTCAATTAGCTTTTTCTAAATTTAGCTCTCTGTGTCACCCTCTTTATTTCCTCCAATCATTCTTTTTCTTCCTTCAGTTAACTCTTTCATCAATCAGTTGACTCAGTTAATCTATTCAATCTATTGAGTTTCACTCCTACAATCAGCAGTTCATCTATCAACTTGCATTTGAGCTCACCTGAGTTCACACCTCTTGATCATTCTATTCCAGTTTTCAATCAATCTTCTCCAATTTTCTATAAAATGAGCATCCATTCTCCATTTTCAACAATCACAAACTTCGAATCTTTGTGCCACTTGCAGGTTACTAGCGCAATATCTGAGAGCCATCATACCACGAAGAGAAGAAGAGCAATGGAAGCAATATGCACATCTTGGGAATAGGGAGTTTTATTTGAATTGATTTCATTCTTAATTCCTGTTTTGCTTGATGATTGCATTATTTCATTGTCTAGTTTGTTAGGTTTGTTAATTAGACAGGGATTCATGATTTCCCTGATGTTTCTAATTGATAGCTTTAAGATGAATTCTAGCATGCTTTATAGTATGAACCAAATCTAATAAGTGCTCTGCTGAGAAGGAATTGCTCTTGAAAGTTGAAGAAGTCAGCTTGCCTAACTGACATTCTTTACAAAGAGGCATTAACTGGTTTGTCTAGCTGAGGTAGACCTCTTACAGTCTTAGACTTGCTCACTTTAACAATGTTATCAAATTTTATATGACAAAATCTCCTATTCCAAAGCTAGCTATCATATATTTTTGCAATCAAACAATTGCTAACTTTAGGATTAAGATTAAATATATTACCTCTGGTCTATTTCCCGGTTGCAATCAATTCACCTTTGTTGTCAAAGATTTTGCACATACCATTTCTAAACTCTAGTGGGTATCCTTTGTCGTTAAGTTGTGCCACACTCAGAAGATTGTGCTTTAGGCCTTCAACCCAATAGACATCGTTAGCACTGCTCTTCCCATTGAGATAAATAACTCCCTTACCTTTAACCAGACAAAGTGAGTCATTACCAAATCTGACAACACCGCTATCAAATTCCTTCAAGGAAAGAAATTTTCTCTGATCACCGGTCATGTGATGTGAACAACCACTATCAATGATCCAATCATCAGAATTATACATCCTGGACACTAGTGCCTTCTGATCTGATATCTCTTCCTTAATAGCTACAAACATAATATCTTCACTAGCATCATCATCAGATTCTTCATTAGTAATACCACTATCAATAGCTACAAGACAATCTCTCTTTCCTTTGAGCTTATACTTCTTAAATTTGTCTCTCTTGTATTCATTTTTACCATTAGGGCAATTAGCTGCTATATGACCAATCTTATTGCAAGCAAAACATTTCAATGATAGCTTACCTCTGTATTTCCCAGTGCCTCTAGGTAGCCGTTTTGCCAACAATGCTTCAAGCTCCACTAAACTGTCTTCATCATCAACATCTCTATTGGATCTAGATTCATAGCTATGGCCAATATCTCTACTTCTTCTCATAGATGGGTTAGAGACAGAAGCTCTGAATGCAGATTTTGATTTTTGTACACTACCATCATAGCCATTTATTTTAAAAGTAGTTAGTTTTCCAATGATAGAGTCAAGAGTTACCTTTGTTTTGTCAATGGATTTCAGCTCTTGAATAGATGCAACTCGGATAGCATAGATTGGTAGCAGGGTTCTCATTACCTTAGTGATCACTGTGGCAGCTTCCACTTTCCCTCCTGCACTCTTTATTTCACCAACTATCTCTTTTATCCTTTGACCATACTGTTGGATATTATCACCTTCAGACATTCTCATGTTATCAAACTTTCCTCTTAAACTCTCCTCTTTGGCAATCTTAACATGTTCACCACCACTATAAATCTCTTCAAGTTTTTTCCATACTTCATATGCAGTTTCAAGACCATGAACATCTACATATTCAACATTAGACAAGGAACTGATAATAGCCTCTAATGCTTGATGATTCTCTTGATATTCTTTCTTTTGATCATCACTTAGAGTTCTAGTAGGTGCAGTATACTTAGTTTCTATATGATCCCAATACTGACTACAAAGACTCAATGTAAATCTTCATTATGTCACTCCAAATCTTATAGTTATATTTGTTGAACTTTGGACCTTCTTTCTTCATCACGATCTACAAGATCTTTTCCTCAAGCTATTAGGCTTTAGGTTAAAGAGGACCCGAGACGCTCTGATACCAATTGATGGTATGATGAAAGAATAAGTATCCGGTAGAATACATAGAGTGGGGTGAATAAGTATACTTAAAAACTGATACAAACTCCCAAACTCAAATTCAAACTCACAAAGTAAACTTTCACTTATCAAGGTCAATACTGAACATTAACCAACATCAATTGACATCAACCGATTTGACTGTTATGACAAATTAATAGTAAACAACTTCAATCTTATAAACATAAAAAATGCTTAATCATATGTCAACATATTCATCTCTCAATGCTTCCAATTATCATACCTTACCAGAATAGTTACATAGTTAATCAAATCAACAAATAAGATCATAACCACAAAAGAATTCACCACCTAACACAAATATTTATATGTGGAAAACCCAAATAGGTAAAAACCACGATGAGATGAGACTCACAAGGATAGCTATCTAAACTCTTCTGAAGTTCACCCTATTAGGAGCCAAGCCTGTTAAAGCTTTTACAATAAGTCCTATTAAGAATTAATTCCGGTTAGGAATCACCCGGTTAAGGGATTTATAAATATGCCTTAATGAAAAGCACAATACCTTGTTAGGAGTAACCTCGCTAGAGGATTTGAGAATCCAAACTAATGGACCACCTTGTTAAAGGATATAGAAAGTAACCAAGCTTGTTAGAGCTTACCCAGTTATGGGATTTCAATTTCTATTGTAATTGTTAGAAAACAACAAGTTTTCTTGATCTATCTGAATAGCACTACATCTGCTTGATCAGATCCTTCTTATGCTTCAATCTTCCTTTACTCAAACTATAGATCCATCCACCGGTTAAGCAACCACACACTCAACTGGTTTCTCCCAATCTTGTCAACTTTGCCAATACTTAACAAAACAATATCATTGACCTTAAATACAAATCAACTAGGTCAGTAACACACCAAAAACCTAATTCTCATCATCAAGATTACAAGCAAGTTAGTACAGTCTTGACTGTTAGAAATCATAACAATATCTTCACATTCTTCAAGAAAATTCCAACCGCTCCATGATCACCGCTTCATCAGACTTTGTAACTCATCACGTGCTATGCATTAGATGCAATCCACTTTTCTCCTTTCCAAGATAACTAATGTGCCAAATCAATCTGAACTAATCCTCATACAATGATCACATGTGTCTCCATCATTACCGCTCAATATTAGATCTTAAACCAACAAACTTGATCAGTTAGGGTTTAACAAAAAACAAGCAGTAGGGTTTACCAGTTACATAACATAGAAAGGTTTAACCCTTTACACCGGTTCAACTTACAAACTGCCATATACCGGTTTACAACATCTTCCTCAAAGTTTATCATACTAGTTATAAGACAATAGCAATAACAACAATAACATCAACAATATCATGAATATCATTCCCCAGTTCAATTGACATCAATGACAACATATCATTAATGCAATCTATATGCAAAATGCCAATAAACTAAAAATGCCAATAGCTTGCTCATGGGATAATATTGACCCCCACTGGAATCTCTCTCATACTACTTTGGCATACTCACCTGAACCTCAGGGCAAACCCTGTATATGCCCAA
This sequence comes from Cryptomeria japonica, assembly GCF_030272615.1. Taxonomy (NCBI): domain Eukaryota; kingdom Viridiplantae; phylum Streptophyta; class Pinopsida; order Cupressales; family Cupressaceae; genus Cryptomeria; species Cryptomeria japonica. The sequence continues at coordinate 376,765,793 of NC_081409.1, forward strand.
ACTATCTCATCATCCGCCTTGGCAAATGCTTCTCTACCACATACATCATCCGTCCAATGAGGAACCGCCCCATGAACACATATGGCATTTCCTCTGTATCATCCTCCCACTACTCACACTCCCAGTAGAGGTGCCATATCACTATATCTAACTCAACCAATGCACGCCGCCAGTACTCCAACTTCCTTAGTTGGGGTTGTGTCATCATACCTCCATACATATATACATAGGGCTAGTTAATTGCCCTAAACCTCAGACACACTAGTCTCGATATCGGCAAGTGTTCCCATGCCCATATATGAAGCAAGGTAATCCCTACTCCCAATGATGAAATCTCATTGTACACAACATCATGCAAATCCCTGTATAAATGTGCCAGCACACATGGTCCCCATGCATATCAGGTGCCCTCACTGATCATCTACTTAATCTCCTGCCCCTAGCCCACAGCAAGACCATGCGACCTCTGATCTTGACATAGTAGCACTCCCATAATACCTGATACCACTACTAGTAATGCCTCATATGAATCCGCTATGTCCTCCCATGGAACTGATCCATCAAACACCTCTAAATTTGGATACGAGAATAGTCATCGTAGTGCTGCCTTGCCTAGCACCCTATCATACGTCACAAGCTCCCCAATAATCGGGACATGCAATATCCTCCAAACATCCTCCAATGTCACAGTGATCTCTCCCATCACCAAATGAAAGGAGCATGTCTCGCTATGCCATCACTCGGCCAGCGCTGTCAGTAATCCGTGATTCATCTGAATCATGGGTAGGTGCATCATATCATATAAACTTGTTGCATATATAGATTCTATCTCTAGATCTATCACCTAATCTCATAGATGCTATGTGGCTAGTTGCCTCTCACGCATTTGCAAGACCCCTAGGTGATCCTCCTACAAAAACCACAAATCACACAAACATTGTCAACAATCTTTACTATGCAACATTTACTCTTACCTCGACTTCATTGGATGCTTTTTCAAAGTATCCAAGTCTCATTGGGTCAGTCGACTCACCACTAAACCTAGACTACCAACATGCATTTACATCACTTGCCTAGTCTCAACAGGTTCCCTACGTCTCACAAGTCACTATTACACATGCAAAAGAAAACATTGCTATCACCTATCCATTTGACATTCAACTTGGGGCAACCAACTTGAATCCTTCTACACTTATATACAAAAGCACCACAATATTGACAAACGCACTATAACACAATCAACAATGCTATTTCCAACATACAAAAGTGCTACCTTGATCAACTGTGCTATTTTTTACCTAAAAAGTGCTCACCAAAATTAAAAGCCTACATTGCACGACACATGCGCTATACTAACCTCATTCATTCAACCAGACAAAAGCGCTAAAACTACAAAAACAATAGCGCTATACCTACTATACTAAAGCGCTATATTGGAAATAGCGCTAAAACCACTGCACAAATGCACCATTGCGACACAGATGCACTAATTTAGATGACAAAAATGCTAAAATGATGTTCTAGCACCTTTGTCGTCCAACATTTTCCCCTAGCTATTAAATGCACTATATGAACTCAAAAGGCAAAAGTCAGAACTAGACTTATCGAGGGACTGTACTCTGTTGGCCACTGGTACCTCTGCATGTGCTCCAATAGATGATCGACAATGGAAAATACCATTTTCTCTCTTAAACTACTGCATAGGTTGCTGTCAGAGGCTCTGGATTGCTATGGCCACATGTACAAATGAGGACTATTTTACCCCTTCTCCCCTATATATAGCCTACCATTGCATCACCCTATGACCATTTCGAGGCTTTTCCTTTCTCTGTTTTACCCTCGTTTTCCTCCATTCTCTTGCCATTTCCTCTAAATTCATCTAGTCTTCCATCCCCTAATTTTCTTTCTATTTTTTGAGAGATCGCCCAATTTTCTAAAATTTTGCCCCATCTCTTGAGGGGGCATACCTAACCACCAACTTGGTGCATACTAGGGCAGGTACTATGCTTACTTGTTTTTCTTTGAAATGATGTGATAAACCACACTGTCTCAAAGAGGGACAAATGTAGACACCCAAATGTGTCCACTTAATTAAATGAATACTTAGTATTTATTTGATTATTTAACCATCGATCAATAATTAATTAATTTAATATTTAATTAATTCATCTTAAACCTCTTCTCCTACTAATTAAATAAATTATTCAATTTATTTAATTTAATTCATTTAACCATGTTCAGACAATTAATTAAATGAATAAAGCATATTTGTTTAATTAATCTCTCTCACATTTAAATAAATAAATATTTATTTAAATCTCTAAAAAACCCCCCACTTGCATTCTCCTACAAATGCAAGTTGCACAATTTTAGTTGAAATAAATGAATTTTATTTTAATTAAAATCCTCTTTTATCGTCACCCATTTTCTCACTAACTTCCTTCTAGACTCTTGTAACCCCTTCTAATTAGCCTAATCCCCCTCTCTAATCATTTGAACATTCCCAAACAAAGATCACTTCTCAAAAATGTCTCAAAGTCTTTGAAATGCATTAAAGGCTTTAATTTTTCAACAAGTTAACCCCCAAAGTCTTTCAAAGCCTTTATGGCTCTTACATAACTATTAATGGTTAACTCAACCTCCCCACATGGTTAGAGACTTTCTCTCTAACTCAACCTTCATTTAACTCATGGGTCTCTTCAAGCATTCATTGCTTTGACAATGGTTATCTCCATTAACTCTTTCACAAGAGTTTATCCATTGGATAAAAGCATTATCCATTGGATAAAAGCTTTATCCACTAACTCAAGTCTAACCAAACCCTCCTTGGGTAACCCTCATGTCTCCTCAGGCATTAAATGCTCCTTCTCTCTCCTCTCAAGCCATCTCATGTTGACACTTGTCATCATGGGATTGGGTTTAAAGCCATCACATGGATCCCAAACCCACCAATCTTGACCCTTCACAAGCCCACTCAATCTTAGCCATTCAATCAACATTTTTCCCTATAAAAGGACCTCATTCCCCAAGCAAAAAAAAAAGGAAGAGATAATTAGAGCATTGTTATTATAGTGAAATTCACATAGACATTAATTAGGAGCTTTCTCATAGCAAACCTTTTTACACTTGCATAAGCATTTGTTTTTCATTTACAACCATCTTGAATCTTCATATGGCATCCATGGATAGTGCTAAAAGCTGAGAACTACACTCATTTGGGACTTTGAGATGAGAGGAACAAGGAAGAGACAACATCATCAAGCATAGGGGTGAGTATTAGAGTTGTCTAGTTCTTTATTTTCCTATTTGCTTTGTTACTAATATTTCTTGATATACTTTTGAAATGGATTCATTTTCATGTTATGCTTAAGGTTGAAAGTTTACTAACATGATTTCTTTGTTGTCCACTAATCCCGTTTTCATGGCATCAATACCAATTATGTGCTTTGATCTCTATTGTTGGCTTTGATATACAACATTATGCCTTCTTCATCAAAATAGTTTTATCCTTTAATTGAATTTTTAAATTTACCCACCTTTGCAACATTATGCCTTCTTCATCAAAACAATTTCATCTTTTATCACAAAAACAAAGGAGGAAAGATCAATCTTGCTTTCTTTCTTCAAATCTGTATCACATACAATGAAGCCCGAGGGGAACCACCAACCCTTGTAAGAGAGGAAGAGGTATAAACCCCCTTCATAATGAAATAATTTTATTGAAACACATATACTATCCACTTTCACATTCAAACAAATCACAATCCATTTAACTCTCAAACACAAAGAGGTTTTTGTCCTTAGTACTTTTAGATATTGCTTAAATCAAACCAACAAATCACTTTTAGTGTGTCTCTACATCTAGGATCAATGATCCTAAGAGATATTTATACACAGGATAAAACTAGTTTATGAGTTCATCCTCTCATTGGTAGGTAGATTGGTTTGTAACACATCTCAAACCTTTCTATACCTCATCACATCAAAATTGTTGAAAAACACAAGAGCAATTCACAAAGAACTCTGTTGACATCCAACCTTCAGTTTTAGAGATCTATCTTCCAACAAACATTTCACAAAACTTGTCTTCCATCAAACACTTCATCACGACCTCATAATCACTTTCACAAGCATAAAAAATATGGCTCAAACAAGATCAATGAGAAACCGATGACCAGAAATTGAAGAGGAGGAAGAAAACCTCAATGATTTTCATGAGGCCATTGGAGGAGGCACTAATGATGAAGATCCCAACACTCCAACTCCAAAAGATATAGAAAGAGCACAACATAATCCCAAATTCAACACTCTTTGATGAAATTATTAGAAATAATGCATATGCTCATTTCTTAAGACTTTCTCAAGAGGGTGCCAAACTACCCTCCAACTTTGATACAACACAGATATGACAAACATCCAAGAAACATAGCCATCACGATGGTGGTGGAGGTAGAGACTACTTCCTCTATGACCCTAATCATCAAGAGAATCCTTCACCTCCTCCTCCTTCTGAAATAGACATGTTGAGGCAACAAGTAGAAAATCTTGCTCAACAACTGAATAGTGGTGTGAAGACTACTCGGTTTTCACTTAACGACATTTGTCCCTATCCTTTTGATAGGAACATGCTTATGCCACCTTTTCCACAAGGGCTTGAAACACCCAAATTTGAAAAGTATAGAGGCAAAGGATATCCTAGGGATCATGTGCGAGAATTTCACTCAACTTGTTTAGAGGTGGCCTATGAGGACACATGTCTAATGCGCCTCTTTCCTCAAAGTTTGGGAGGCACAACCACACAACGGTTTTTACGACTACCAGGCGGCATTAGAACATTTGAGGAACTAGTCCAAAAATTCATCACTCATTATGTACAGAACATAGAAAATGATGTCACCATGGTAAATTTGTGCAACACCAAACAAAAACCAGGGGATTTATTCTCAACTTTCCTACAATGGTGGAGGCAACTGTGTAGCAGACGCTCCCTTCATCTACCTGAGAAAGAACTAGTGGAAATTTTCATTTCCAACTTAAATGATGAAATGGAATTTGATTTAGACATGAAGGGTACATAATCCTTTGAAGAAATGATCACTCAAGGACTGAAATGTGAAAGAGCCCTCATCAAAAAGGGACTTATCAAAATTTATAACAAACTTGAAGATGGCCCTCATCCACATTATAATAGTGATAAACAAAAATTTTGGAACAAAAACAAGAATGTTGTCAATGATGGGATATTTGATGCAAGCACACTAAAAATTGCACAACTTGTGGTCAGATTTGCAGGACAAAATCCCCCTCCTAAAAACAACACCATCACTAATCCATAAAATCAAGGTCGCAATATGCAACAAGAGGAACCAAAACAAAAGCAACAAAACTACAAGTCAAAACACACATATACACCCTTAGGGGAACCTATCAAAACAATCTTACGTCATTCGGTATTCCCCAATCTTGTGACCTTACCAAAAACATCTCATTATGAGCCTCAGGTCAAGCCTCCATGGTGGCAAGATCATGAACATTGTGAATTTCACCAAGGAAGAGGGCATAAAACAAGAAATTGCCATCGACTAAAAGATCTTGTTCAAGATCTTATTGATAGAGGAGAAATTGAAATAGAAGGACATGACCCTAAAACATCCAATGATGATCATTTAATGTTCAAGAATCCACTTCCATCACATGATCAAAGGGGTCCTTCCACCTCAGGGAGAAACACAGATACTACAACTAATTATACACAAGTTGTATACAAGTATACTGTGAATCACCTTTATGATATTGATGAACAAGTTGCAACTCTTACCATAAAAAATCGAAATCCTGCATGCAACATTGTTACACGTCATAACTAGATTACTATTCGAGCAGTACCACAAAGATGACACCCCTCCCCAAACAACATAATCTTGTAGAGAAATTGGATAAGATGCCAGCCCTCATCTCCATATTAGAGCTTTTGTGCTTATCCCCCTCACATAAAACAATCTTGGATCAAGCTCTCCAAGAAGCATCTATCCCCGCCAACCTCAACATAGATCAATTTAAAGACATGGTTGGTAATCTAAAGTCATCAAAATATCCCTTTTACTCAAAGTGACAACACTTCCTTCCAACAACCACATAATGACTCCCTCCATATTGAAGAGTTTGTAAACCAACATAGAATCAAGCAAGTCTTGATTGACAATGGAGCTGACTTGAACATATGCACCTTGCAGTTCGTCACAACATTGGCTTATGCAGTAGAATTGGTGGGTACCATCAAAAAGATAACCATTAAGGTATATGATGATGCAGAACATTCTTCCAGGGGAGCTGTTCTATTACCTATCATGGTTGGGCCAGTGGTGAAGCATATAGTTTACCAAGTTATAGACTTGCCTTTGCCATATAATCTCTTATTAGGAAGACCTTGGATACATGCCACACAATATGTTCCATCTACCTATCACCAATGTATCAAGTTTCCACATAACAGTGTAGAAATTACAATCCTTGGCGATGCTAATGCATTTTTATATTGTAATAATATTAACCATTAGCTAGAGATTACCGTACCTAACAACATAGAAGCTATCCCTTCCTCGTCATATGTTAATCCAACCTCTCTTTCCATCTTAATAACCCTTATACCAAAGCAGGAGAAATTGCAAATGAAAATGGCTGAGGAAGGTCCTGGGGAATATAATCTTAGCCAACTCTTTTGTGTTGGGCAATTACTCACATCCCCTAGAACTCATGGCAAACCCCAATGTTTACTTCAAACACCACTGGCCAAAAGAATTTGCACTTTGGCACAATTCAGCCCTGGTAAAAGTCAAGAGGAGGAAACCATGGATGAAGACATAGTAGAATGGATCTATATGGACCCTATCGACAAAGAAAGCCTGAAGGCTAAGCTCCCCACAAACAAATATGACAAAGGTTTCACTATAATGCAAAGAATGGGCTATGACGGCCATAGCACTTTGGGACATTGCAAACAAGGATGACACAAGCCCTTAAAACCTGAGTTGAAACCAAAAGATAAAACTAGAGTAGGTTTTCAAAAGGAATCTCTTCCTAAGCTTCGATTCAAGAGAAAACCCAACAAACCCATATATCAACCAATTACTCCAAGGATGCAATCCTTGACTATATCTACGACACCAAAAACCCTATTAAAGGCACCAACAACACCAACAAATCCGATAACCTCATCAACAACATCAATACCATCATCAGCATCAACAACACCAATAACCCTGTCAGCAGCATCAAGTGGACCGATAACCCCATCAGCAGCATCAACAGGACTGATAACCCCATCAGTAGCATCAACATGACTGATAACCCCATCAACAACACTAGCAATCCCACCTCTAAAAGTGCATAAGCCAATAACTAATGCACTATTAAATTCAAAAGACATCCCAACTTGGTACAGTTATCAGATGTTAGAGAGTGATTCAAAGACAAACTCGCATGAGTGGGAATGGGATTCAGTGAATCTAAATACTTCAGATGAGGAAGACACATCACCTCCACTACCTCGTAAGGATATCCTAGTTTATGGAGGCATGGATTAAAACTTCCACAGGCCCTATGTGAAATCCTACACTAGAATCTGACAAGGAGAGTACCATCGATGAACTTCACACCTTCGTATTAACCCTTACTGATGCCTCCCATGAACTCAACTTAATCAAAGAAGTAATGCCTATCATCCATCCTGAAATCATTGAATGGAACCAACCAAATCCCCCATGCATTGACCATTTCCAAAATGATGAGGCACTCATAGTCTTTTTAGAATTACGAGATGACATATCAAGTGAGGATCATAAAGATGGTTTTTCCATTGAACTTAACAACACATCATACTTTGGGGCAGATGCCAAACCTTTTAGCTACAAAACTATTACAATAAAACATGGATCTTCTAGTGAAAACCACACTATGGCACCGTTTGATCCCAAAAAAGTAAAAACAAAGAGCGTATCCAAAGGTGAAAACCTCTACGAGGTGCTTGAGGATGAAAGGTTTGACATCCTCCCCTTTAGTACGCATCAAGAGAGATCAACCATCCTAATAGAGGAAACAAAAGAATTCAATGTGGGAACCCCTGAGACTCCTCACCAAATACATTTGGCATCTCTATTAACTCTAGAGGAATAGCCAAAATTTGTGGAATTCTTCCAAAAGCACCAAATCAACTTTGCATGGTCTTATGCAGACATGCCCAACTTAGATCCAAATTTGGTTATGCATCACCTAATTGTAGTAGAAGGAGCTAAACTTGTCAAAAAAAAACTCAGAAAGATGCACCCACAGATTGCCATTCTTGTCAAGGTTGAACTTAAAAAGATCTTGGATGTTGGTTTCATCAGACCAATTGATTATGCAGAATGGATCTCGAATATTGTACCCATTGGTAAACCTAATGGGGGCATTCGTATCTGTACAAACTTTAGAGATTTGAACAAGGCATTCCCTAAAGATGACTTCCCCTTACCAAAAATTGACATGATTTTTTGATTTAACATCAGGTCATGCAATGCTTTCTCTTATGGATGGCTTTTCAGGATACAACTAGATTAAGATTGCTCCAGAGGATCAACACAAAACTGCTTTCACATGTCCATGGGGAACATACTATTGGAATGTGATGCCATTTGGTTTGAAGAATGCATGGGCAACATATAAAAGAGCCATGACTACCATCTTTCACGATATGATGCACACCATAATGGAAGATTATGTCGATGATTTGCTAGCTAAATAATTAACAAGAGAGGGTCATCTTGCAATACTGGGTAAAATCTTCGATAGTTTAGAACAATATGATGTATGTCTCAATCCAAGGAAATGTTTCTTTGGAGTAACTTCCGGGAATCTCTTAGGATACATTGTCTCAAGTAAAGGCATTAAGGTAGATCCTACAAAAGTCAAGGAAATCTTAGACATGCCACCTCCAAATAATATCAATCAGTTGAGGACATTACAAGGGAGGCTACAATCAATTCGGAGATTCATTGCAAAATTGGCTGATAAATGTCATCCCTTCACCCATCTATTACAAAATAATATCCACTTTCAATGGGATATAAAATGCCAGCAAGCATTGCAAATGCTTAAAGATTACCTAATGCATACACTGTTGTTGATCCCACCAAATCCAAGCAGACCTCTATTGCTATACATTTCAACTACAAATACAACATTAGGAGTACTGTTGGCACAACATAATGCAAAAGGAAAACAATGTGTTGTCTAATACATCTCGAACACCGATAGGCCATGAACTCAATTACACACCTATTGAGGCACTACATGTTAATGCACAAGGTACAACTTATTGCCAAAATAGATCCACTCAAGTACCTACTCAGCAAGGCAACATTGGCAAGCTACTTGGCCAAATGGGTTATGATCTTGAGTGAATTTGATATTGAGTATGTGGACCACAAAGCTATCAAGGGGCAAGTTATTGCAGATCAGTTAGTTGATGCACCACTCAAAGGTGGCCGTCCTCTTGTTTCCAACTTCTCAGATGAAGAAATATTCATGATCACAACTACACAACCCTGGAAGCTATATTTTGATGGCTCATACACTAGACATGGCTTGGGGGCAGGTATTCTTTTTATCACACCTATAGGTGACAACATCCCGAAGTCATACAGCTCACTTTCCCATGCATGGATAATATAACAAAATATGAGGCCTTGATCACAGGACTCAGATTGTCTATACAATGGAATTTGAAAGAGCTATAGGTATATGGAGATTCCCAACTAGTCATCCGACAAGTCATAGATGAATACCAAACAAAGGATGATAAACTCATGCCATATAAAAGGATGGTGGATAGTTTTAAGGAATCATTTACAACCATCACATTTGAGCAAGTACCAAGAGATTAGAATCAAGTTTCCGACACAATGGCTACAATTGCATCTCTTATGGATCTTCCACAAAATTTGACACGCTACGAGTTCTTGGTAGTACAATTTTGGATTCCCGCGTATGATATCCCTGAAATTGAAATGATATGTCGCCTTGTCAGTTCCAACTCCCCATGGTACGATGAGTTTTTCACTTACCTACGTGACCATACACTTCCCTCTAACCATTCAAACAACCAACAAAAAACCTTTATCCAACAAACCGCTCGATACACCATCATTGCCGAAACCCTATACAGGCGCAGTCTTGATGGTACTCTCCTTTGATGTTTGGAACAAGATGAGAGAACAAAAGCCTTGGAAGAGGTACATGAAGGAATTTGTGGGGATCATTCAAGTGGTCCTTCACTAGCAAAGAAAATAATGCAAGTCGGATACTATTGGCCCTCCATAGAAAAATACTCCTACTAATTTGTCAAAAAGTGCAAGAAGTGCCAAGTTCATGGTGATCCGAGACATGCCCCAACACAGGAATTGCGACCTATCACAACACCATGGCCCTTTTTTTAATGGGGACTTGACCTTGTGGGAAAAATCCATCCATCTTCATCCAACGGTCATAAATTTATCATTACCACCACTGAATACTTCACAAAGTGGATTGAAGTCGTTCCACTTACCTAAGTCACCGACAAGCAGATCACCTCATTCACCCTCAATTACATCATTTTCTGGTATGGTGTACCCGTGTCCATCATCATAGATAACGAGCTCCCTTTCAAAAATCAGGATGTCTGTGAACTTTGTGAGAAGTTTCATATCCAACACCATTTTTCCACTCCATATTACCCACAATGCAATGGTCAAGATGAAACATCAAACAAGAATATATTGAGGATCCTCGAAAAGACAGTCCATGATGTTGTCCATGATTGGAATATTCGATTGAATCTAGCACTATGGGCCTATCAAACTACCATTCGAACCCCTATAGGAGCAACCCCATACTCACTAGTTTATGGAGCAGAAGTCATCCTGCCGGTTGAAGTTGAAATACCATCTATATGGGTCTCCTTACACAATCTAATAGATGATGAAGCATATTGTCTCTCATCTTCAGGACTTATAATTTCTTGATGAAAGGAGACAAGCTACATACAACCACCTAAAATCCTATCAGCAACGCATGAGCAGAAGCTACAATCATCGGGTTAAACCTCACACATTTGAGGTAGGAGATCTTGTTCTTAGGGAGAATCCTCACAACCAACTGAACAAAGAATATCAGGGCAAGTTTGAATCCAATTGGCTGGGTTTGTATGTCATCACTGTCATCTTCGAGTCTAGGGCATATCAGTTAGCAACTTCAGAAGGAGAACCACTACAGATCTGATCAATAACATGCACCTCAAATGGTTTCATACATAATTTGTGCAGAGCATCAGGCTCCTCCAAATATATCAAAAAATACCAAAAACATTCAGAAAATAGTATTGAATAAACTACAAAAAAAACAAGAAAATAGTAAAGAAAAATCATGGATCCAAACGGTGAAAACAACTTTGGTGGCGCATTGGGTAGGTACGATGGTAAAAACCTAGTAAAAAGGTTCCATTCATAAAGGATATGGCTCCATTATCTTTCAGACTTGTTGCAATCACATCAATTGCATTCATTCACCCATCATTTATACCATGGCTTGTTATTGATCTGCAATCAAGGTTAGTACTTCATGTGTCCTGCATCCCACTTTCATAGTGAGATCTGACTGGGGGCAATTCTCTTAACCTACTGATGGAAGTGGATTATACATTACTTGTGATTCATTGAATTAATCATTCCCAAATGTCCTAAAAAAAATACCAAAAACATTCACAAAATCCAAAAACATGACAAAAACATCAAAAAACAATCAAAAACATTGCACGATATGTTATTCCTTGTACATACACATCACAAATGACACCAAACAAACATTTTTTGAGCTACTCAATTGATGATCACTTCTCAAATCAACCAACCAATCAAAATATCTACACACAACTGTCTTCACAAGGATGCATCCTTTCTCATAGACAAGACATGATAACAATTTCTTTGACAAGAAAATTTGATTTGGCTAATAAGTACTTGGTTGATTTGTTATTTGTTTATTTATATTGGGTTCCTACGCTACTCCAGGATATCCACAAGTGATTAGAGTAGCTAGAATGGTTCCTGATATCTTTTTCTTTGTTTGTTATCTGCGGATTGTTCCAATGAAGTTTTGGTGCATGTACTAATGGTGTCTACGTGGAAAGTTCACTAAGCTATGTGATCTTATGCAAAAATACAGTCATGGATCACTATGGCTTACTGACTACAACGTATACCTCGACCATTTGTACATGAACCAGAATGAAGGGGACTTTCCTTGTCTACGATGTTTGCTTACAGGTGAAACACTCAAACTTGGTTTTTGCTACCTCCCCCAAGAACGATACTACCATGCTCGATGATGAAAATTAAGCACTGTGAATAATCTATGGATTGTCATTTCATCTCATCTATTTATATTGTATTTTGTTGCATTCCATTCATCCATACATCCATATTATTGCATATCATTCATACATAATAATGACAATGGATAATCTATTATTTTTTCGATCTTCTTCCATAGGAATGAGTCCTAGGTCCTCCATACCTTCTATCTAACATTGGATCACCCTCCCTATCTAGGTCATCCATACCTTTTATCTAACATGGAATCCCCCCCCTCACCCTCCCCATCTAGGTCATTATCATAATCCCTTCATCATTTCCCATCAACCCAATCAAGCCAGTTACTCTGTCTACACAGGCACATTAGATACTTTTTGATCAAGTATCTTTGGGTCTCAATAGGTAATCAATTATGGAAATCCTAGACTCCAACAGACATTTATTACAATGACCTAGTCTCAACAAGGCTGCTATGATTCACCACACACAACCTAGAACACAAACATTATCAATTGATCAACCAATCAAACACAATCAAAACAAACAATTACATCAATTGTCTAAGTCTCAATGAGTATTTTGCTTCAGATACCTTAGCTTCATCGGACAATTACATCAATTGTCTAAGTCTCAACAGGTCACTTTGATTCACTTACTCAGATTTTATCTTGTCCAAGTGAACAAATGACATCAACTATCATGCTTTGACTCAACCGGGGCAATCTAACCGATTGCACCAGATTGTCCAACCAATTTTGATCAATTGTATAGTATCAATCAAAAGTACAAACACTACATTTACACTGTGACCCCCATGTACTCACTAGCTTTTTGTTTCTCTATATTAACTCCATTTTCTCCCATTCTTTCACCATTATTTCTAATTTCTTCTATTTCTACCTCCCCCCAACTTCTTTCTCTTTTTCAAGAGATCACCCAATTTTTTGAAATTTTTTGGCGCATCTCTCGAGGGGGCATACTACCCACTAAATTAACATTTATGGGGCATATTTCTCATACCTATCTTTCTTTCTTTGAAACGACGCAATAAACCACACCGTCTCAAAGAGGGGTAAATGTACACACATAAATTTGTCCACTTAATTAAATGAATATTTAATATTTATTTGATTAATTAGCCATCAATAATCATTTAATTAAATTAATATTTAATTAATTCATCCTCAACCTCTTCTTCTATTAATTTAAATAAATTATTCAATTTATTTAAATTAATTCATTAAACCATACTCTAACAATCAATTAAATGAATAAAACATATTTGTTTAATTTAACTTCTTTCCTCATATTAAATAAATGAATAAATATTTTTTTTAAATATTTAAACTCCCCCCCCCACTTGCATTCTCCTACAAATGCAAGTTGCACAATTTTAGTTGAAATAAATGAATTTTATTTAATTAAAATCCTATTTTCCCTCACCCATCAAACCCACTTGCCTCTTAAACCCCTTCTAGGTTCTTCTAATTCATTTTGAATTATCCTAATCCCATCCCCTAATTATTGTCACATTCCTAAGCAATGAGAAGTCACTTCTCAAAGCCTCCAAAGTGTTTGAAATGCATTAAAGACTTTTATTCTCCAACAAGTTTCCCCAAAGTCTTCCAAACCATTAATGGTTCTTATATAACCATTTATGGCTCTTACATGACCATTAATGGTTAAACTCAACTCACCCACATGGTTAGAGGAATTCTCTCTAACTCAACCCTCATTTAATTCATGGGTCTCTTCAAGCATTCATTGCTTTGACCATGGTTATCCCCACTTACTCTTGTACATGAGTTTGTCCATTGGATAAAGGTATTATTCATTGGATAAAAGCTTTATTCACTAACTCAAACCTAAGCAAGACCTCCCAAGGTAACCTTCATGTCATCTCAAGCATTTAATGCTTCTTCCCTCTCCTCTCAAGCCATCTCATGTTGAAATTTGTCATCTTGGGATTGGGTTGAAAGCCATCACATGGATCACAAACTCATCAATCCTGGCCCTTGTTGAGATTAATCAATCTCAACCATCCATTTCTCCATTTTTTCTATAAATAGAGCCCATTCCTTTTTCAAAAGGATCCACAAATATTTATTCATCAAACTTATAGTTATTTTAAGAGAGCATTTAGGAGCATTTGCTTTGTTATTTTGGTAAACTTAAAATAGGCTAATTAGGTGCTTTCTCATAATAGCTTATTTACACTTGCATAGTCATTTGATCTTATTTTCATAATCTTGAATCTTCATAAGATATCCATAGATAGTGAAAAAAGCTAAGAGCTACACTCATGTGGAACTTGGAGAGGAGACAAACAAGGGAGGAGTAACTATGAGCATTGTGAGGAGCATCTTGGGGAGTTTTCTTTCCCTTTTCCGTTTTTGTATGCTTCTTATTGTATGTTTTATATCTCTCTTGATATGCATGTTTAGAATCATAGGTTCATTTGTATTTCCTTTTTGTCACTAACATATTAATGTTTGGACTCGTGTCTTGTGCATCCTTTTCAGTGTGCATTGGCATGTATGTCTACTACAGTATTTGCAGCTACAAAATTTGACAAAATTTATTGCCTTTTTGATGGATGTCATACATTGTTCCAAAGGTCTGATATTAGCATAAGCTACTGTATGCATTTCTTTGAAAGTCTCCAAGGCATTTTAACAGATCCATTTTCTTCAAATATGCATTCCATGAAATGTTGTTTCTGTGTACAACATAATTGGGGTATTTTGTCTCTGGTTCCATGTTTGGAATTCATGCCCACTGGTGCATTTCCAAATATAATATCTAATAATAATAATCAGTATGCTTTGTTGCAAAGCTCTAATTTTAATGCAGGCAACAGGGATGCTTTGTGGAATTTTCCTTGTTCATGCTTACACATTTCACGTACATGTCTTCAAGGCAATTGCAATTGCCACAATACAAAGATCCAATTTTGACACGAGATAGGAGCATGCCGTCAAAGGTATTGGCTTTACACTAGCCACTTGCAGCTGCTTGAGATTTTCAAAAGCTTTTCAACAAATTTATATTGTTTATATCCTACAATTTGTGGCAACGTGAGATTATATTTCTTTGAAGTATGCTCTCAAATTGCTCACGCTCCTATGGTTCCCACTATATCGCTCCTCCCTTCAATTTTTTCCTTTTGCTCATTGCAGAATAGCGGGGCCTCATCGTTCCTTATCGCTATATCACAAGCATGTTTTAGGTTAACATTGTCTCCCTTGCACAACTACGGTTGGAGTTCTGTTGCACTTCATAAAATATTTTGATTTGTATAAAGTTTTTATAGACTTTATAAACTTAGCATAAATTTAGGGTTTTTGGATCTACCCTAAATTCATTTTAAAACATTTAAAATGTTTTAAATATAATGTAGTTTAAACTTTATAATATAATCAAATTTTTAATTTTTCTTGTCATGTTTTTCAGAGTAATTCCATTCTGGACAAACCTGGCATCTTGAAGCCATGAAAATTTGCAAGCGGTCTTGGTATTTAAAATAAAACATGATTTTTTTCTCAAAATTTGAGCAGTTTGCCAATTCCAAGTACTTTCTTTGTAAATTGGCCTACCATGATGAGTAGTGATAAAATGTAACTTTTAAAACAATATGCCATCTGTGCTCAGATTCTGATGAGATCGAAATTGGAGATTCATGTGACCATCCTAAGACCTATGAAAATATTAAATTTTGAATTTTGTACATTTTTTTGAAACACCAAATTTGGCTTGGGAGCTGTTAGGAAACAATTAAAAAGCCTATCAATACTTCTCCTTAGATCACCAAAAATGGCAAGCATGTAGACATCTAAGCCAAGAATTCATAGAAAAAAATGGATCTGTAAAATTCATCTCAAAGTGCAAGATATTATAGATGTCAAAGTTGGCCACCGAAGTTGTTTTGACAAAACATTGTTTTGCAAATAGTTTAAAACATGAAAAGTTGAGGGTCTGAAAAAGTATCAAATAAAGTCCAATTCCCATGAAAAATTGCAGGAGTATACATGAAGCTGACATTAAGAGGTTTTCAAAGTGGTTTGCCATGACAATTTTTTATAAAGATAAACAGGTTTTACAGGGACCCAAAACCCAAAGTATTATAGACCAAGGCCAACAGCCAACCAGACAATAAAACTAAGAAAAACAGGGGACAAAACCCACACAGAACAAAATCCAAAAAAACCAAAACAACATAGCCAAAAAATTGGGCAAAGCACTCAACTAAGAGAGTGCACCAATTCAATATTTTTTTGAATAATCCTCTTATTAATTTTCTCCAAATCCTCCATGATGAATCAAGAGGTTCCCTGGTCCTAGCTCTGGCTCCGGTTCTAGTACAAGGACCCAAACTAGTCTTCCCACCAGCATCACTCTGTCCACCCTCTGAGGCATTTTTTTCTGCTTTTCCCCCAAGGGAGGGTCACTGGCGATGGTCCTGGTTCTATATTCGATCATCATGGAATTAATTTTTTCCAAACCATCAACACTATTGTTCATCGCCTGCATACTGATCTCCACCAGATTATTCAGGTTTTCCTTGATCTCACTCACATACTCTTCTAGCTTCTCAATTCTGCACTGATGGACAACCTTCATAGTTTCAACATCCCAAGAAATCTTCTAGATCATGCTCATGATCTTCTTAGTTTTACTGGGCTTGGGGGAATCCGTGAAATTCTCAATAATTCCCTTAATCCCATCTTTCAGGGATCCAATTTCCTTATCCACCCACTTCTAGTAGTTCTCTTGACTTCTAGTAGCCTCCAAAAGTAGATTTCATAGCACCGTCTCCTCCTTTTTATCGCCTTTATTTTCTTTATTCACAAACCCCTATTTCTCATCATCCACATAGATGGGGATGTCCAACCTAATCTCGTGGTCCAGGACTTTGGACCCACTAGATTTGGTTTATTTTATTTTATTTTTGGTGGAGGAATCCAGGTCTTGCACTTTCCTGCTACTAGATTTGAACTTACTTGCCGCCCACCTTGGAGGATTGATTTTCTTGCTATTGTTAGTTCTCAAAGTCACCATAAGCTCCCCTTCTTTCTTTGGTCTATACTTAGGATCCTCCATATCCTCGATGTCATGCCAATCCATGGCAGTACCACTGTCATCCTCATCCATCTCTGTGTCAGAAACAAACTGCACATCAGGGTTAGAGGAGGAAATGTGGGTTTTATCCTTGGGGGAGGGTTTCACTTCATGAACTTGGGTGTATTCCATAATCAACAAGATCAACCCTTCATGAATCACAGGGTTATCCTGGTTCTCAAAATGTTTAACTAAACTATTCTCCGAGGATGAAACCAAATAGAAGGGGATGGAAATAATTCTACCATGCCTAAAATGATTTAAGATAGTAAAATGATGCGAGAAAATGTTAAAATATCTACCATCCAAGGTGATGTACCTCATGATGAATTATACCATATCATCCTAGAGGGAAATCAACTCTTTCCTATTATAACCACCATCTACCATTTTTGTAACCCTCTGTCGTTCCTTTTCCTTATCATAAAAGGTAGCAATACCCTCCTCACCCGACTTCCAGTCTCTATAGAATTTCCATCCTTTCATATCCAAACTAGTAACAATGGCAACCATGGTTTCGTCGACTTGAAACTTTGCACCAAAGGCAGTCAACACACCCTTATTCCAGCCTTTAATAAAGCTTTCCTTAACAATTACAGAATGACCATGCAGTCTCTCTGAAAATGACACCATCCCACCATCAGAAATTTCCTTCCAAACCTCCTTATTCTTTTGTCACTTGTCATAGGTTGTGGGTTCAAACCTATTCTTTTCACCTCCCATTTTGTAGCTTGAGCAAATCAGCCAACAATTCTCCACAAAAACTAGGAGGAAATCAAACCAGAAACAGGGAAAACTGAAAAATTCTAAAACTTCTCAAAGTGGTAATAATTCAAAAAACCACCCCAATGGCTCCCATCCCATCATAATATTTCATCATAAATTTCATTGGAAAGGCCGAAGATCTCTACATCATTTCTTACCAGGTTGCACAGAGTTTTCGAGAAAGTTTCCCCTCCTCTCCACCATTTAACTACCACATTATCCACAGCCAAGTTGGCCAAATGATCTATCGGTTTGTTTCCTTCCTGAAAAATGTGCGAGATCTTGAAATCCTCTAAGTTGGCAACCATTTCAAGGCAATCCTTTATTAAGTTTGAAATAGTCTAGCTAGGCACCATACATCCCTTAATGCATTTGACAATGTTAAGCAAGTCACTTTCCAGTCAGACCTGTCTGAACCCCTCTTTGCTCACCATGTGTAGTCCTATGTAGGTGGTGTCGGTGTTCGTAAAATGGCTAGTCTGCATGCCCAAAGGGAGCGCCACCATAGAGACCAGCAAAACCAAATGGCTCCTCACTACTCCCCCACAACTAGCTAGCCCAGGATTTCCTTTGGTCGCCCCATCGATATTAATTTCGATCCACCATAGAAGGGGCGGATTCCAAGAAACATTCTCTCTGGTATGTTTGCTTTTATAAATAGGCATAGATAAATTCCAACATATCTGCCACCGCTTGATACTATCCCATTCATCGTGGCTAGGCTCAAGTGGAGGATCATTTTTCCTACCAAGATAGTAATTAAGAAAGTTTTCCTTAATAGAATTCCTTATTCTAATAGCCACAACAAGAGCAATGGACTCTATATCTTTGAAAATCTTATTATTTCTTTCCTTCCACAAACCCGAAGCAATATGAGGTAGGGATAAGTTCCATAAAATACCAAGTGCATGGTTTCCATAAGGGCACTTCCATTGGTACTAGAAGTTCTGAATAGAATCAAGGGGGACCCAAATAATATTCCACAGGTTGAGAAAGAAGGCCCAAATGTCCGAGCAGATGGTCAATATTTTCAGCTTCTTTACATTAAAAACATCTATTAGTAATGGGGATCCCACATTTACAAAGATTATCAATGGTAGAGATCTTGTTTTGCATGAGTAACCAGAAGAAGATATTAACTTTAGGAATTAAGAGTTTATTCCAAACTCCAGCCCAAAAGAGGGGAGGAAAAAAAGACCTAGTGATGATTCTAAAAGCATCTACCACCAAAAAATGCCCAAAAGTAGAACCATTCCATATTACCACATATTCCACCAAAGAGGATGGAATGATGATCAGGTTTAGCCAAGAATACA
Source organism: Cryptomeria japonica (assembly GCF_030272615.1). Taxonomy (NCBI): domain Eukaryota; kingdom Viridiplantae; phylum Streptophyta; class Pinopsida; order Cupressales; family Cupressaceae; genus Cryptomeria; species Cryptomeria japonica. Next base: position 376,785,378 of record NC_081409.1, read on the forward strand.
AAGGAGACAAAGAAGCATCCAAGCTTCTGAGGTCCACCCAAACTCCATTACTAATATAATCCACAACCCAAGTTCCAATAAGATTAATGCATTTCTCTTTGAATTGTGAAGCCCACAATGAATTAGATAAAGGCCCCTCTCCTCTCCACCAATCATCCCAAAAACTTATATTTATACCATTTCCCAAAACCCATCGCCTTCCTTGAGAAACAATGGAAGTGGATCTGAAGAAGTTATTCCAAAGATCAAAGATAGAAGTCGGGAGGGAATAATTTTCCAGCATTCTTTGGAAACCATGAATTTGGTATTTGTCCTTGAAAATATCAATCCATTCATTGTTCTCCTTTATACATCTCCATAGATGCTTTGTCATTAAATCTCTATTAAAGTCTCTCAAATGTCTAATATCCAGGCCTCCCCTATTTCTAGGCAAAAAAACCTGATCCCAAGAGACCAAATGAAGCCTACTATTGGATTCAGTACCCGATAATAGAAAGCGCTTCTTTATTCTTTCTATTCTATCAGCAAATTTGGTAACGAGTTTAAATAGACTCATAGCATAGACGAGAAGGTTCTAAAGCGAAGCCTTAACTAACTGAAGTTTACCCACTTGGCTTAACAAAGCTCCTTTCCAACCAGCCAACTTCATTTGAAATCTATCAATCAGACTAGAGTAGAAGGAGTCCGGGGCAGCTCCAACACATAAGGGAAGATCCAAATACGAATCAGGGAGAGCACCCATCTTGCAGCCCAAAATATTGGCAATCTTTATTTTTCTATGCTCAGGAGTATTCATGAAGAAAATGGAGCTTTTAGAGAGACTAACTTTTTGCCCTGATCCTTTCTCATAAGTATCCAAGTTTTCCATGATGGTTAGCAAGTGTTGAGAAATTAGTTTTTGAAGTTGACCTATCGCAAACTTAAGAACACTATAATTCTGTGAAACTAAAAAAATCACGTATGGTTTGGGTTTAAAAAATTTATCAAACTAAGTGCTAGGGCTCTAAAAATTTGCAGAGGTGTTTATTATACTATAGATAACAGCCTGGATTAGTAGGTATGATATAAAACTCACCACGATGATAACTATCAATTTACATAGAAGGCCATTCTGATAGACTTAATGAACATTAATCTCAAATATTGAAAATTGCATTTGGTTTAGGTGTTAAAAACTTATCAAACAAGGTCTTGGGATTCTGAAAAATGGGTAGATGGGTACTTTGTGATGATTTTAATTGTGGGGGATAATTGGTCTGGCGTGGAAATCATATGGCATCAATAAATTGATCTTGGAAAATGACCACTTGAATGGTTTTACAACATGCACTGCAAAATTGTTTTGAAAACCTTAAAACTTGATGCTTCAAAAACATATTAAAATTGATTATGGGGGTTGTAAATGAACACATGGACTCATTAATGTAGAATGAACATGTTCATTAGGCGATTTTACATAACAACCGTAGGATCTTGAATTGTATATCTTCAAATTAGGCTTCCTAGGCATTTTTCAAAAATGTGTTTCCGAGTGCTACAATTGAATTTTTTAACATAGGCATTTCAACCAACAGGTTTAACATTTGGATTTAATTATCAATATTGTTTTTTTAACCTCTACAAACAATGTAGTGTCATAAAAAAAAAATGGATATATAAAAGGCCATTATTGTTAGGGGATATGCCTCTAATTTCTAGATTTAATATTGAGTCTCCTAGTAGATATTAGATAGCATTTGACATAATTTCAAATAATTTAGGTGCAAGAGGGCATCCCTATCTTATTGATCTCTTTAATTATAACTGCTTACTTAAGTAAATCATTAACTTCAACTTGGGCAACATCATCTTTCAAAAGAGTGTTCACCATCTAATGTAATCTATGAAGGAAGCCAATGGCTTCCAAGATCAATCTAAGAAAGGACCATTCCACCCTATCATAAGATTTTTCAAATTATAGAAGGAGAATAACAATATTTTTATTTTTATGCCTTTCCCATTCCATATCCTCCCTACTTGTTAGGAGGATTTTTAAAATATATCTACCTTTTATAAAACCAGTTTGAGTACTGCTCATAAAGGAAGGAAGTGCATTCACTAGTCTCTGGGTTAAAATCTTAACAAGGATTTTGTAAGAAACATTAAGAAAGTTAATAGGTTTCCAATTATTGATTAGAGACACACCACCTTCTTTAGGTAACAACCTGATGATACATTTATTAATCTTGTTGCCTAGTGAGCCTCTATTAATGGCTTCCTTATAAACGTGTAGCAAGTTTTCGCTCACCCAATCTGTTAGGAATCTCACAGATACAGAGAGGGGGGGGGGGGTAATCAATATCTAACCGGTATTTAATATTTCTTAAATTAAAACATGCAGAACATATTATAATAGTGTACCGGTATGCAAGAAATAATGCAATAAATAGAATTAAGAACATCCACATGAAAAGCACACCATAACAAAAGGTTTTAACGAGGAAACCCAGTGTGGGAAAAACCTCAGTGGGATTTGTGACCCGCAATATTCACTCACTGGCCAATAAGATAATATTACTTACAATAGGGGCCTGCACATGCAGGAAGGCCAACTGCCTAGAGCTCACTGCTCAATGGGAAGTCTCACTGACTTACAATGAGGATTATACAAATCTAATATCTTGTATTGCTTTACAATAGCATCTATAATGCCTGATCCGGTACTAGTTGCTGCTCTGCTTCTTACATAAACCCTTAGCCTATATTTCGCATAATAGGTCTGCCTAATATTTTTCCTTAATGGTTCCTTACTCATTTCCAAATGTCTACAATTATCTCTTTTATATATAAGAGTCATTTTACAATTTGCCAAGTCGACTTACAAAGTTTTTACAATAATAAACAAAATACAATATAAAAAAATCCTATCGGCCTCTGTGCCGGTATACTTCTTTTCTTTGTGCTGGTGCCGATGTCCTGAGTGCCGGTGTAGAGTGTGATCTGTTGATGCCGGTATAATGCCTTTGCCGATGCCATAGGATTGCAAGGTTGCCATCAATGACAAAACCTTCAATCACATACAATGTCTCATTGGATTGTGCATATGCCAACAATCTCCCCCTTTGGCATTGATGGCAACACTCATGAGAAATTTCAAAAAAAATGTATCCAAAAATGTGAAGTCCAAAAATGTTACCAAAAACGTGTGTGCTCCCCCTGAGCATATGATTCCTGTGATATTGAATTTTCTCATCCCACTACTCCCCCTTTGGAATCAATGACAAAGGTTGTCAAGATGTCAGTAGAGATTGTAGTTTCAACCTTGTAACTGGGTGGTTACAATTTGAAAAATATCTCCCAAAATCAAGTTTATACTATCCATAAACTTCTTGCTATCCTTTATTGTTGTCTCTGTTCTCTTCACTGTATCGGTGAGATGCTGCAAATGCTATGCCGGTGTTTTCTATCCCTGTATTAGTGCTTCAGATACTTCCTTCCATAGTGATGCTAGATAGTCCAATCTTGGACTCATTTTTAATCTTAGATGCTTTTCCTTATTCACAATTCTCTCTTTCTCTCTTTCCAATTTAAGTAATTCTTCTTCAAAATTTGTTATCTTCTCCTCAAAAACTGATAGTGTATCTGGCGAGTTAACAAAATTATTTGCAAGTTTATTGATCTCATCTTGTACCTTGCTCATCTTCTTGTCTATATCTACAGTCAAAAAGTTTGTCTTACAGGTGTCTTTGTACAGAGTTTTGTACTCTTTCAATAAATTACACAATTCCAGTAGAAGTGTGTCAAAATCTCTGTTACACTTCTTTATTTGCTCATCAAAGAATTTCTGTTTTTCAATTTCTACTTTTTCCTTCAATGACTCTTCCTTTATTTTCTCAATGTTTTCTGTGATATATTTACACAGTGTATCAAGTTGTCCTAAAGAATCTTTATTGTCTATATTACAGTTAGGAGCAATTACCTTCAAAATTGGTATGGTATCATCAATTGCCTTGTAAGCTGCAATCTGTTATCTTTTTTATTGAATCTAATAGTACCTCAGTCACATTAGTTGATTTGTAGCCTGATGATGAACCAACAATCTGAGTACCGATGGAAATAACCAAGCTTGTATTGACCTCTGGTAGGTCTATTTGTGTCTGCATTTCTTTAAGCAATGGTTTTTCTATTTCTCTAGTTGCCGGTGGCACTATTTCCTTATGTTTGTTCCTGTTGTTGTTGTTCCTATTCCAGAGCCTTTTGCTCTGTTTGTTGCATTGTCTCCATCTGAGTCTCTACCTTTTGCTCTTTGTCTTCTGCTAGTTTCTCCTATGTGTTTTTAGTTTGCTCAGCTACCGGAGACTCACTAGCCATATCAGTCTTATCAGCTGTATCTTTGTCTACCACTATGTTGATCTTTTCAGTATCAACATCCATAGTATATAAGACTTTAGGATTAGTATTACCATCCTCTACATCCATATTCTCAGCTACCGGTTGATCTTCTATAGCTGTTGTTTTTACCGGTGGAGTAATCAAAGGAGGTGGGGCTAAGTTGTCTCTAACCTTGATACTTGGTGGTCCACCAACTTTACCTTTACCCTTGTCTCTATCTTTTTGATAAACTTTTATGGGTTTGGGGTTCTTGTATTCTTCTTGTTTTTCTTTTTCAACTAAGAATATATCCCATCCATTTTTTGTTTCCTCAGTCACCTCATTAATTCTTCCAACCATTAAAGCAATGTGCCGGTGTGTAGTAGAAAAAACTGACCGGTTGGCTTGAGTAATTAGGTCATCAATTTCTTTGGGTGAGTTTACCGGATAAATAACAAGTAGCTTTTCAATCTTTATTTTCTTGTCTAGTTTTATTAATGCTTGTCTTCTTGCTTCCAGTCTCTTAAATAGTTCATCTAGAATTTCATTTACTACTTCCATCAAAAACTTCTTATACATATCCATATGCAATATAACACTATTTTCAACTTGTTCTTTTTCATCAACTGTTAAAGTGTCATAAATTTTCTCTATATTTTTCAATTTACCTTCCTCTGTAATTTCATTCAACAGTATATCAAGAGGGGCCAAGTCTTTGTTTGTGCTCTTCTTCTTTTTGGGTGTCAGTTTCTTCTTCTTTGGTGTAGCCTTTCTTACTGGAGATCTCACTGCTTGTTGTTTTTGTCTTGTCCTCCTGGGTGAGGGTGTGGTTGCCAGTGAGGGATCTCTTTTCCTTAAAACTCTTTTGAAAGTTGCAGGCATGTCACTCCCCGAAGAAGTACCTACCGGTGATAGGTGAGTTTTAGATTGTGGAGCTGCTAACTCATCCTCTGTTATACCGATTTTCTTCAACATATCTTCTTTGATGGCATTTGCTTGTCTGGAACCTTTCCTTACAACTACCTCAACCTTTTTTGATTGTATTTGGCTTTCAATAGTTTCTTCACTACCAAATATTTCTTCCTTAGGTTCTCTGGGGGCTTCTAGAAGTTCTTTAACATATGTTTCAATTATGTGATCATCTGTTTCATAGCCCATCTCGGTTACCCAAACTGTCCTAGGGATGACTGCTTCCATCCAGATTTCATCCTTCTTGATTACAAAGCATATTTCATCTTTTTATTTGTCAACAATCTTTTGTGATAACCTAATTCTTTTCTTCATTTTGGTCTTTAATGCTTGAAAGAAGTCATGAATATTGTTTTCCTTGTTTTCACCCATGTTATTGAATAGTTCTGTTAACTGTTTACTTACCGGTATATCATAACCAAGTTCTTTGTAGCCTATACCAGGAACCTGTTTTGTTATATGTAATATCAGACATACTAATAGATTTCCAAACCTGAAAGTTCCTTTCTTGTCCTTCTTAATCTTTCCAAGGTTGTCAATTAATTCATCTTTTAACCATTCACATATATCAATCTTTACATTATCAGTGACCATATCATAAGCACTCTTAATGCATAAACTTGAAACTGAATTGAGTCTATTTGCATGAGTAGCTTTATACCCTAATATCATGCTGATAAATCTCACATTAATGTCTGTTACATCATTAACTCTTAGGGACCTTTTGTCGAAAGTTGCACCAGTTAGGTTTGTAACTAGGTCATTGGATACCTTCTTGGTTTTATCTGGCCTTTTACCAGTGGTCGGTAACCCTGTGACAACTTTCACAGCTTCCTTAGTGATTTTGTGGACTGCATCTAACTAGAAAAATTTACCATGTACCCTGCTTAAGACTATCCTAATCACATCCTTGGGGAATTTAGGAATGCGAAGGATCTCTGTAAATCCTAGGGTTTCAATGATCTTGTGTTCATCTTTTACATTGCCGGTTTTATCACATATCATAGTTTTAAACATGGTTTTAATCTCTTCATCTCCTAGTTCCTCAATGTTGCAGTGGATGTAAATTCTAGGGTCTTCAGCATAAACAACTTCCTTGGGAATTTGAGAAAAAGAACCTAAGGTATCATCTTTCTTTGCTACCTCCGGAACTAACTAAAATATGGGCCTATGTCTTTTTATAACTTCAATAACAGTAGGGTTTTCTATATATTCAATTGCAGAGGTGGATGCCATGATTAAATACCTTTTACTGCCTTTAGGATGGATGAATGCTTGGAGTGTTATTGCCTCTTTCTTGAAATGCCTTAGCTCAGAATCTTCGCACTCTTCGTAGGTTTGAAATCTCGATGAAATGGAATGGAGCCAAAACCTCAATTTTATAGTGTCTTTTTGCCATCTACCACATTAAATGCATGTCGGTTAAGTATTCTCTTAACATTGTCTGTCGGTAAAAAGTAAGTTTCAACTTCTTATCTCTAACCGAGGGAATAATAGCACATGTGTCATTAGATTGTCAAACCCTCAAGGAAACTTTCTTCAATTAGATGAAGAACTTCCTACCAGTGGAGCACTGCTCTATCCTGCCGGTGAAGCATCACTCTGTCCTTCTGGTGAAGCATCACTCTGTCCTTCTAGTGAAGCATTGGTTTGTTCTACTGGTGGAGGAGTATTTCCAAATTTTAGATCAAGTTTTCTAATCCATTGTTTTGAGAATTCTTGCTTAACCTCTTCAACTTTTCCTTTACCTTTCAAGCTAGAACTTTTGTTTTCTACCGGTGTTCCTTTACTTCTACAAAATTTTGCAATACGCCCAATCTTGTTACATGCATAACAAGTTACATTATTCTTCTGAATAGATTTCCCATAACCTATGCCAGTTTGTGTTCTGCATTGATTAGATAAATGTCCAAATCTTCCACAAACATAACATCTCACATTCATTCTGCAATTTTCAGAGTTGTTACCAACTTTGCTGCATTTAGAACATTGACTGGTGGATGTGTTGATATTCTGATAATTTCTAGATCTATATTCATTTGCTTTATGACCATACTTATTACGAGTTAAAGCATTTTCCATTGAATTTATAAGCATTAGGTTGTCTTACCGGTTTTCTGTGATCCTGAGTATTTGCAGTACCAGAGCTTTCACCAACTTCAAAGCCAATTCCAAAAGTGTCACCTTTAGGTTTTTGATTCTTTAGTAAGGTGCCAAGTTCCTCTGAGCTTTTCTTGAATTTTTCTTTATGTTGATTTGCAGTTTCTAGTTCTCTTTCTAAGACTTCTTTTTGTCTCATCAGTTCATTTGAGTCATTCTGAGTATGCATCAAATCTGTCTTCAATAAGTCATTTTCATAGCGAAGTCTTGTGTTCTCATTTGCTACATCACTTAGTCTTCTGGTCAATTCTTCTTCATTCTTCTTCTTATCCTCAATCTCTTTGCAAAATCTCATAGTCATATCCTGCATCTCATTCTTTGTTGTCATGTTCTCTTGTTTCAACTTGCTTATCATATCATTAAGCAATTCCTTTTCATCATTCTCATTTTGCAATTTTTCACAAAGTTCTCTTCTCTTATTTCTTGCAACACTAAATTTTTCTTGAAGTGCTTGAATGATATCCCGAGCTGCCCTTAAATCATCTTCTAGTTTGATATTTTTCAATTTCTCTGCATCATAGTCTGTAAGAGCTCCTTCAAGTTGCTTCATCAAATTCTCCATCTTTACCAGTGTCAAGATCTTCCTCAGGCTGTTAGGCTTCTGAAAATAGAGGACCAAGCTCTGATACCAATTGTTAGGAATCCCACAGATACTGAGAGGGGGGGTGAATCAGTATCTAACCGGTATTAAATATTTCTTAAATTAAAACATGTAGAACATATTATAATAGTGTACCGGTATGCAAGAAATAATGCAATAAACAGAATTAAGAACATCCACATGAAATGCACACCATAACACAACGTTTTAATGAGGAAACCCAGTGTGGGAAAAACCTCGATGGGATTTGTGACCCACAATATTCACTTACTGGCCAATAAGAGAATATTACTTACAATAGGGGCCTGCACATGCAGTAAGGCCAACTACCTAGAGCTCACTGCTCAATGGGAAGTCTCACTAACTTACAATGAGTATTATACAAATCCAATATCTTGTACTTCTTTACAATAGCATTTGTAATGCCTGATCCAGTACCGGTTGCTGCTCTACTTCTTACATAAACCCTTACCTATATTTCACATAATAGGTCTACCTAATATTTTTCCTTAATTGTTCCTTACTCATTACCAAATGTCTACAATGATCTCTTTTATATATAAGAGTCATTTTACAATTTGCCAAGTCGGCTTACAAATTTTTTACAATAATAAACAAAATATAATATAACAAAACCCTGTCGGCATGCCGGTATAATGCCTTTGTCGGTGCCATAGGATTGCAAGGTTGCCATCAATGAAAAAACCTTCAATCACATACAATGTCTCATTGGAGTGTGCATATGCCAACACAGTCTATATTCTTCTTATAAAATTCCAGAGGAAGGTCATCTATCCTTAGAGATTTATTATTGTTTAGAAGCTTAGGAGTCCTAATAATTTCCTCTTTAGAAATTTCTTTATCCAAATTTGTAGCATCCTCCTTGGATATCATTTTTGGAATGAGTTTCTTGCAGATATCCTTGGTATCAGACCTTCCAAGCTATCCCTTTCAGAGGTAAACAAACTCTTATAGAAGTTAAGGAATCAACATTTCACTTCTTCTATGTCACTTATAATACTATTATCTAACTAGACATTACCAACATTTCCTTGGACCCCTTTCTCTTTAATATATATAAATAATTTTTTTGAGCCTTTATCTCCATTACTTAACCAATTCATTTTTGCTCTTACCCTAAGACCTCATGCCTTAATAGCTTGCAACCTGTTTAATGAGTTTTTCACAAGGATTAATTCCTCATTTATATCTAATTTCTTTGGGCCACTCTAGAGGTTAGGTTCAATAATTAGAAGTTGTTCTTGTAGGTTGTTTTCAGTCCTCCTATTATCTACAACTTATTTTTTACCAATAGATTGAAAATATAATTTTCTAAACTAACATAAATTTTTCATTTCTCAATGGCAGATTTTTATTTTATCCACCTATTAATCTCTCTATGGGTAAAGATGACATCATTACAATATTCATCCTTTAATAGACTAGTATTTAGGATAGATTTGTCTTCTTTTTTGCACTCATTAGGTATCTCTTTATCTACCAAGATTTTACTTTGATAGGGTGATGATCAGATAGGGAGAAGGGGTATACTTTCAGCCTACTACCATATTCAATTTGGTCCATATAATCTATCCTATCTATAATTTATTCTTCTATTCCCTTTTTCGGGATTACACTAGGTATACCAAATGTTTTGATTTTATATTTTCAATCCTTCTAGAGGATCACATAAGTTAAATTTATTTTTCATTTTGTACCAAAAGTATTTCTCCTTAACTTTCCACCTCATATCTATTCTTCTATATTTGTCTTCATTATTTCAATCATATTAAAATCACTCCCCACAATCTATGGGAGATCTTTAAGGTTACACATCCATTTCCATAGATTGATTATGTATCTATATTCATCAGGAACATATAAAGAGAATATACAAAATTTCTTATTATCCTTTTCTATGATAATATAGATAGTCCCATTGTATGTGGAAACCCCATGATTAGTCACTTATTTAAACAACTTATTAGAAAGAATAATGACATCCACTCCCTTACATTTTGGATGATTAATACAAAAGTGGAAAGATTTGATATTGTCCCGAGGAGTATTTTTTTTTCCTTTACCTCTTGAAGAAGGAAAAAATCCTTGTGTTTATCAAGGTTTAAATACCTCCTTACATTATGATTCCTATCCAAGGATTCAAGCCCCCTAACATTTCAGGAAGATAAATTAAAGATCATTAGTATTTATCAAGAATAGGTATCCATAGAATTCCTAAACCCATCAAATCATTTAGGAAGGTTATTCTCTAATTCTTTCCTTTTGGAGTAGGGATTTTCCTCCTCCTTACTCCTCTTTTTTTTTCTCTTATTCTTAGCAATATTTATCCATTCATTTCCTACAAGAATGTCTCTTACCCTACTTGCCAGTACATTACTACTAGGAAGGAGGGAGTGACAACGTTTTGATCTAAGGTCCCTATTGAGATATCTTCACTATCCAAAGACTCTATAACCCCTACAAAACCCCTCTTGTTTCCTCTCATTGTGTTATCAATGTATTTAATAGGCTTGTCTAATACCAACTCGGGGCATTATTTCCTATCCAAGATTGGTATTAGATAGAGTCAAAATTTTTGGAATGAATGTCTTTTCAAGTTTAGCATTTTCTTATTTATTATCTCAATTCTTATCCTTATTAGCTTTAGCATTCATTTTTAGGCTATTTTATATGACCAAATCATGTTCATCATATTGACCATGCCTAGACATAGGCACAAAGTGCAAGTTGGTTTTGTTATCTTTTGAAAGATTGATTATAATGTTATTATTATTAGATAGAGTATTGGAGGTATGACACTTTCTAAGGTATAAATATTTGGACACAAATTCATGTATGATATTCATAATCTTGGAGGATACACTCTTGGATGATAAGTGAGTTTTATCCTCAACTATCTCAATAGTTAAATTTATCCAACAAGAGCATCAAAATGCAAATTTTATAGCATCACACCATGCATCTAGCATCTCAATCACATGTTTAGTACCAACACATCATATAAATCAAGATAGGGATAGGTGGGCATTACATCTTGTCCTAGGTAATTTGATATTTATCAAGTTAGTTGTCTCATGTCATGGGATTAGGACACATGTCACGATCTTTTCTAATCCTATCTTTCAATATTGCTCATACAAGAAAGATATCATATGTACATATTGTGAAGTACTATGTCTAATATCAATCTAATCCATTACCCATAACTAGATGATATTTTTTCTATTATTATTCTCTTGTGGAAGACATATTTTGGTTTTTTTTCAAATAAGTATACACCCTTAATAAGCAATCAAGTCAACCACCTCCTGAGATATGGGATGGTTTGAAAGAGTGTGGTCTTTTATAGTTGAGACCAACCTCTAGAGAAGGTTGGTTCTTTTTGGTACCTCATCTATTCTACTTTATTCTAATTATGATCTTTCTAAGGAAAAGAGGTAGACAATAACATGAGATAAACCTAAACTCTATGGGGTGATGCACCAAATAGATTTCAAAACCTATACCACTATTTTAGACACACAACTAACCATTGATGAGGCTCGTTTACTCACAACTTAGAGGTTTTACATGCTCATTCATAAAAACTTTATAGGAAGGTTATAAATTCACTATGTTAGAAAGAAAAAAATGTAACATTTCTTCACAAATTTTGACTATTAGTATCATTTACATAGCCTACAACCTCCATTTAAACAAATATTTTCCACCTAAAGGTGTTGATAATGACACATAATTTAAAAAATTTCCATATAAATCACAAGAAGATATGTCAATAATCTAATAACACAATAAAATATATTATATGAAGGATAAATAACTTCTTTATTGATTGAGAAGGTGTAGAATTGTATACAAGTCTGAAAAAATTGTTTCTCAATTTGATACTGAGTTACAACAAGTTGTTATACAAAAGTAAACTAGAAAGAACCTTTTTTTGGGTTACAATCCTTAGTCTAAACAACAAGAATTTAATTAAAATATGCCTTTAGGCCTCCTCGTACATCATGTAACAACTTTCTAAGTAATATAAACATAGTATGCAAGATGAATGGTAAGTGACATTGTTTTGGGTCAAACCTTTCGAGGCATTGAATTTAGTTGTCCCCACTTTTTCAGGTCCTAAGAATTTTCCAAAATGTTATTTTAATGAATAATTTCAATTTATTTGAACCTTCCATTGATGTTTCCACTCAATAAGCTCCTAGATTCTCTCAAAAGACCTAAACTAGGTAAAAATGCCTCCTAAATCCTCTCAATCTATGTCAAGTCACCAAATTCCTCCTAAATTCTCTCCACATGTTGCACAACCTATCATTAATCCTCCAACTATTTTCACCTTCCACTACCAAGATTGTAGGGCATGTACAAGAGTGTTGAATGGTTTTGAACTTCCTTGGGCATGAGAAACTTCTAGGACATGTTTTGACACGAGTCATATATTTTAATCTTTGAGTTTAGGTCTCTTTCATGACTTTTAGTGTGTTATTGATTGTCTTGCATTTCATGCCGCTCTTCACCTTGTATGTCACTATCCTTTTAGCACTATTTCCATCTATTTAGACTATAATTATTTTTCAAAATATCTTAAAAACTGTACCTTGGAACTATCCACTTACTAACTTGTCATTCCCCTTGACCATCCTTGACTGTAATATGAAAGATAAGGATGACAATTTGAGGGAAAAATGAACATTGTAGGCTCATGGATGCTTAGTTCATATTATCTTGAATGGACTACTATCTTATTTCTTCTATGTTATGTTGTCCTTTAAACCTTGTTCTTATCACTCAAACTATGTTTTCTCATGAGCCCTAACATCACTGCATTCTATCTAGAGATCTTTACCCAAGTACATCAAGACCCTAAATTAAGTTAGACAACACCGTACAAATCTACACAAGTTCTTGTTGTCTTTACCTTTCTACTATCATCTTTAGGTATTTCCACATGAACTATCATCCAAGTATTATGGGCATGTCTTCATTAAAACCTTTTTTGTAGACATAAGACTTCACATTGTCATAGTATATCTACCAAATATTATACCTCCGTGACTTATTTGCTTTGACTTGTTTGTTTTGGATACTTACCATGAATGTTTCTTCACATCTTTTGGCATGGAACTGCTTTCTTTATTAAAATGTGTGTTGTCATTTGTTGCATGCATCACTTAAACCCTTGGAACATTACCACATACTATTTATGATTGTTACCTTATGGTGTTGACATTATTTCTGTCATGGTTTTGGTATATCTATAGCCTATGATGACTATTCTAGATCTTGTTCTGCCATTTATTGTCATGTAATACCGTACTATGTTACTTTTGGATGGCATTGACTATTATGCCTCATGTTTTTTATTACTTTCATAGGGATTCTATATGTACTTTTTCATTAGGATTTGCTCCACTTTACCATGTTGTCTTGTGAATTTATTTTATACATTTTCATCTAGGAACACTTGGCTAATGACATTAACAAGGATAAAAAGTTTTTCGTTGCAACAGTCTCTCATTGTTATCTACCTTCTCCACAAAGTTATTTAACCTTTGGTTTTCCAAAAACATGTCTTTAATTGTCATCACATACTTCCATGAATTTATAAACTTCTTTCTAAGTGACTATTTTAGGCTTCACCATAGTCTTTTTTTCAATAATTTAAAGCATACATGAGTAGGAAAATGATAATAAGTTCTAAGGACTATCATCTTAAGTTGTTGATAGTTGCATCTTAGCATGACTGATTTTATCACTACACTTTGCTTTTGTGAATATCCATGGCCTTCTCTACACCTATCATGAATATAATAATTAGAAGGACTATCATATCTTTAGATTCATCTCATTATTCTCACAATTTGTTAAATCTTGCTCTTGTTTTCATATCATTTTCATGATTGTAACAAACTCACTTCTTACCTAGTGGATGGGGACCCACAAGCTGGTGACAATCCTCTCAATCTTGATGGGGGGAATGAAGAATCATGTGTTGGAGATAGCCCAAGGCATGGACCTATTCAAAGGGACAATGATTGGTCATGGACTTCTCTATTCGGTGTCAAACGAAGTGGAAAGTCCTCGCTCCCTCCAATTCATAATATCTCAGAACTAGAAAAGGGTAGAAGTTCCAGAAATCCAAACCCAATGATTAAGCATAATATTAACCTTATGGAAATGACTCTGGTTGGAAAATTTCTGGGCCCAAGGCCGAATATTGATGTTGTTAGGGTGTTTGAAAAATGTAAATGGGCGCTTAAAGGTCAAGTGGAGATCACTGCTATGTCCAAAGGTGCACTACCGATGGCCTTTTCATGTAAGGAAGAAATGTCAAGGATGCTTTGTGATGGTCCTTGGTTGATTTGAAAACAACACTTGCTTTGAAAAAGTGGTTGCCTAAGATGTACCTAAATGAATCCTTTTTTGTACAAGCTCCTATTTGGGTTAGATTGTTGGGTCTCCCCCTGGAGTTCTGGGTTGAAGATATCTTTAAAGGAATCACTAGCTTCTTTGGGGAACTCTTATCTATGGATCCTATCATAGAAGCTAGAAGAAGACTTATATTTGCTAGGATTTGTGTGGGAGTTATGCAAGGCACATATATGCCCTTATCTTTTGATATTAACTCCAGATTGGGAAAATGGATCCAACCTATGAAATATGAAAGTGTCCCTTTTGAATGTTTTCATTGCAAAAATCGGGACATGTGGCTAGAAAATGCCCTTTATAGGTCGTCAAAGAGAAAGAAAAGAAAGACAAGACAACACAATGGAGAGCAAAAAACCTGCTAAGCAACCTGAGATTGTTGAAAAAGAGAAAACAACAGAAGAAGCCTAGAGTGTCATCATCCCTGACACCTTCAAGTAACAAGAGACCATTAATGTGGAAAACCTAGAAAACCAGATGCTTGAAGAAGGGAAAGAGGATCAAATAGGCAAAGACAAGAGAGAATGACAAAACATCAATCAGGAGGAACAACGAAGTGATAACCTGGAAGATGGAGAAATAAAGGTGGTGTTACAGACCAAGGAGGAAGTAGATTCAAATTACATTATGGAAAACACTAACAAATATGGTCCTAGACCTGACTATGAGGAAGCCCAAAGGTGTTTGATCCTTGGAGGGATCTCATCATCAGAATCATAACTATCGATGGATATGGTGAAATCTATCTTCTAGTAGTCCCCAACAACCTCACTACATAATATAAGTGCTAAGTGGGCTTAGGTTGATGATGTCAAGTAGAAGACAATCACCCAGAATATCCAAGAGGAAGATAGCTAGATTAACAAAGTAGAAGAACAAAATAAAGTGGGGAAAAAGGGGCCGAAATCCACCCCTCAGGCTACTCTAGTCAAGACAAGAAACCGAACTAAAGCTGATATGGGTTTTATCCCCTCTCCTGCTTGAAGAAAAAAAGAAAGCCAAATTAGAGATCAAGAGGCAAGCAAGAATATAGTGGATGATACTCAAATGACCATCCATGAGGTATGCTCCCTAATAAGAAAATGAAAATTGTTTCATGGAATATACGTGGATTGAATAGTCCACATAAACAGGATGTTCTTAGAAATTTAGTATATAAACTAGACATTGTTCTTATCCAAGAACCTAAAATGACTAAAGAGAAAGTTGAGAAGATTAATCCTTTTAAGGATGGGGGAGTTTTAGGGGGTATATCGGATTGTGCTTCTAGGGGCATTGCCATTTTCTGGAATCTAAGGCGTGTTACTAGGGTGCCTATTAAGCAGGATAGCAATTTGGCCTTTGTTAGGTTTCATCATTTAGGGGATGGTACCTCATGGCTCTTGACTAATATTTACGCCCCTAATAATAGAATAGGTAGATGTAAACTTTGGAAGAAGTTGGAGGCCATTCAGTCTCTTTTTAAGGATGAAACGTGGATGGTCACGGGGGACTTCAACATCCCTCTCCGTGACAAAGAGAAGTTTGGAGGTGTCCCCTATAGTTAGATAGTAGAATGGATCTTTTGAACTTTATCAATAACTAGGGTTTGCATGATATTGATCTCCAAGGTGCCAATTTTACCTAGACCAACCATAGGGCAGGGGAAGATCTCATTTAAGTCAGACTTGATAGGGCCCTTATTTCTAATGATTGGTTTAACCATTATTTGTTCTCCCTATCAGCAATTTCTAGGATTGGTTCTGACCACTTTCCTATGGTTTTTGATATTGAGAATATGTGTTAAAAGAAACTTCCTGTTTATATTTGAAAGGATGTGGCTAGACCATCCTAACATTGAGAAGGTCATTGAGAAGTGGTGGTCTATTGATGTCAAAGGTACCGCGATGTATAGAATGGAGGAAAAATTAAGGTACGTGAAAGATAATATAAAGAAATGGAACAAGGAAGTTTTGGGGGATCTTTTTGCTGCCAAGTCCAAAACCTAGCTTGAGCTTAAGGAAATACAGGATAAAATCCAAACCAGTGGATTTAATGAAGTGTCTATCAGGGAGGAAAATAAAGTGCTTGTTAAGTATCATAAGATTATCAGAAGAGAAGAAGAATTTTTGAAACATCAGTCCAGATCTCTTTGGCTTAAAGCTGGGGACAAAAATACTAGATTCTTCCATATGACTGCTATGAAACATAAGGCTGCAAATAGGATCTCAAAGTTGATAATTGGTAGAACTAGGAAGCACGATGAGATTGGGAATGAAGCTAGGAATTTTTTCAAATCTCTTATCTCAGCAGATTGTGGTCAGGATGATCATTCTCAGAGGGCCCTTTTAGAGACCATTCCTTCCATTATTAATGATGTTCAGAAAAAGGCTTTGGTGGCCATCCCCTCTGAGGAGGAAGTTAAGAAAGTGGTTTTCTCCTTTGATGGAAATAAATCCCTGGGTCTAGATGGGTTCCCGCTGTTCTTCTTTCAAGCCTTTTGGAACATTCTCAAATGTGATGTGGTTAAAGGTGTGCAAGAATTTTTTCAGGCTAGGATTATCTTAAAGGAACTCAATGTTACTTTTCTAGTTCTAATTCCCAAATGTCTTGGGGCTGATTCTATGGATAAGTTTCATTTGATATGCTTATGCAATTCTTTCTATGAAATTGTCTTGAAGGTGGTTACTGGAAGACTGCTAATGATTCTCCTGTCTATAATATCGCTCCAACAAAGTGGCTTTGTTCCTGGTAGAGAAATTCTTGAGTCTATCATTACTATTCATGAAAACATACACTCGCTAGTGGAATCAAAGAAAGGAGACTTCCTGATGAAGTTGGACTTGTTTAAAGCCTATGATCATGTGGACTAGGGCTTCTTGGGTAAGGTGCTTGGTGCTTTTGGCTTCTGTGATAGGTTTATTCAGTTGATTGACCAACTTATCTCAACTCCTTCTTTCTTTTTCATTGTGAATGGTGTGCCTTCCCCCTTCTTTAAAACTTCTAGGAGCATCAGGCAGGGGGATCCCATCTCCCCTATTCTCTTCATTATTCTGGCTGAATGTCTCGGTAGATTTATTAGCAAATTTATTTCGCAGGGACTTCTGCTGAGAATCTCTCCCTCTTCTAGTTTCAAAGCATGTTCCCACCAACAATTTGTTGATGATACCATCTTAATGGGCACTTTATTAATAAAAGAAGCTTCCACTATGAAGAACCTTCTCAAAACTTATAGTTCTACTTCGAGTTAAATGATTCATTGGGAGAAAAGCTTTGTTTTCTTCTTCAACACCCTGGAGGACAGACAAGTTAGGATGCCCGGATCCTTGGTTGCCAAATTGGAAAGCCCCCATCTATTTACCTGGGTCTTCCTTTGGGCACAAAACCTACAGAGTTATTTTGGAGCAGTCTTGTGGATAGATTTAGTAGGAAGCTGGCTGGTTGGAAAGGGACCCTTCTTAGTCAAGCTGGTAAAATCCATCTTTTTAAATATTCTCTCCAGAGTCTTCCAGTTTATGCTTTAATCCTATTCAAAATTCCTAGAAAATTTACAAATGCTATTGAGAAAATTCAGAAAGCTTTCCTCTAGTTTGGGGTTGAGGAGAAGAAGAGATTTTCCCTCATTGCCTGGGAAAATGTCTGTAAACCCAAAAAGGTGGGGGGTCTAGGTTTAAGAAATATTAGAACCATAAACAAGACCCTTCTAGCCAAACAAATATGAAGAATCTATCAGGGAAATGGAGAGTGGAATGATATTTGGAAGGATAAATACTTACGTGTGGTCCCTACCATGGAATATTTTCTTGCCTCTGATCAGATACCGAGTGGCTCTATAATTTGGAACAATGTTATCCATGCTAAAGGTATTGTAAGTTTAGGCAAAGTTTGGGCCATAGGTAATGATAGGAAGGTGGATTTCTAGGATGATGCCTAGATTGGAGGAGCCCCTCTCAACAATTGTGTTTCTTAGATGATCATCCAGACATGCAAGAAGAAGTTCAGTATTAAATTTGTAGACTACTGGAGAGATCAAAAGTGGGTGGACCTCACCTCTATTGATCCCAACTTAAAGCAAGTAAACTTAGTGATCAACCATGCAATTTTAAATCCTAGAAGAGAGGACCACATGTTGTAGAGCGATAACTCATCAAGGATTTATTTTGTGTCATCTGCTATCCTTATGTTGGCCAAGTCTCAAGACCCTAGTCCATGTTGGGCTAAGGCCTGACATCCACGTTTGACTCCTAAAATTAATAGTTTTTAACGGATTCTTTTGCAAAATAAGATACTAGCCACAAATAACTTGAGAAAGAGGGGTTTCTGCATCCCCAACAGATGCTATCTTTGCCTCAATGATGAGGATTCCATGAACCACATTTTTATACACTATCTTTATTTCCAACCTATATGGGCTATGTTTTTTCAACAACGAGGTTTGAATTGGGTGTTCCCAGAGGGGATTCAAGACTGTTTTAGGAGTTGGTACTGCAATACAAACAATCCGACTATAAGAAATTTATGAAAGTTTTCCTTTCCACATATCCTTTGGGGTATCTGGAAAGAGAAGGAAAAAAAAATCTTTAGGAATGATATTAACCCCTTTGAGGTGGTTTGGCCTAAGATAAAATATAATTTTGTTGAGAATGTGATGGCTAGGGGAGATCATTACTGCTATGGTAAGGAGGATTTTGATGTTCTCAAGAACTGGAACATCCTAGCCTACATGGACATCAATACCAACCAAATCAAAATAAGTATGTGCAAATGGTCTTTTCCCCCTAATGACTGGTTTAAGGCTAACTTCGATGGGGCTGCTAAAGGGAACCCAGGGCTCGCCGGCTGTGGTAGAGTTGTCTAAAATGGTGTTGGCTTTTGTATTAGGGCAGTGACCTTTCCCTTGGGGAATTAGACTAATCATTTGGTTGAAGCTATGGGCACTCTCCAATCTATCAAATTATCACATAATCTAGAAGTCAAATATTTATGGCTGGAGGGGGATTCTAAAAACATTATCAATTGCCTCCTTGGTAAACACCAACCCTTGTGGATGATTAAAAATATCATTGATTTGGCCAGGGAGATTCTTGAGGTGTTTGATTAGTGCTACATTTATCATGATTATAGAGAGGCCAACATAAGTGTTGACTGGGCTACCAATGACACAGTACGAAGCAGGCCAATAAATATTTTGAATAGTGAGGGGGAGTTCCCTCGGGTGGCACGCGAGATCTTATATTATGAAAGATATCATGGTAAGCAAGGCCGGATTTGAAATTATTTCGCGAGATGATAGGGCAGGTCGTGACATCAGGAAACGGTTTTGTATGCAGCCAAGAAGGAGGTACATTAATAATTGTTGGATCACCTCACATGCTGTGTGGGTTCTTTTTTCCTTTTCGAGCGGAAGCATTAGAAATATCCATTGGCTTCTAGTGGTTTCTTCCCTGCTAATTAGAAATTCCATAGTGAAGAGTGGTATTTGTAGGAAATCACAGTTGACAAAAATCAATAACAAAATGGGAGGAAATCGCAAGAGAAAAGAGGCAACCGAAATTGATAAATGGTGGGACCGTCCTCAAGTATAGGTTGTGTTGCAAGTAGCTAAAATGACTGATTTTACGGAAAGAATGCAAGAGAAATGGCCGAAAATTATAAGGATTTTCAAAAATGGATGGAATAAGGGAATCTTGACCATTGGAAGTACGAAGGTCAAGGTGAATGAGAGCATGATTGCTGAGGCTACAGGTCTACCGATGGACGGTATCAAGTTTTATAGGGATAGGAATCTGTCTGATGCTGCAGTGAAGAAATTCCCTAAGGATGAGGAGGAGAAAGCTAGGTTGGTAAAGGGAAGTCACACTTACTACTCCCCTAAGGTAATTAAGTTGATATGGCGATGGATTCTATTTTCTATTATGGAATTTATCACTTTAGATGGGAGATTTACTAGGGTTTTGTTAGTCCAAACGTAATTTTTCCCTTTTAAAGTATTCTTGGTCGCTGGTTGCCTTTTGTGCCTTTACTTTTGTCAGGTCATTCATTTTCTTTCGTACTTGAACCGTTGAACTCTTTTAAAAAAAAAACGTTCAATAGGTTCAAGGTTCAAAGCGCATTTTGTAAAAGAGTCATTTGTGGTCTTTGTCGCCATGCAAACAAGTGCACTTTTGTTTGTGGTCATTGAAGTTTTGAACCCGTTGAACCAAATCTCAAGTAGTTCAAGGTTCAAAGTTTAAAATTCCTTTTCATGAGTCGCGACAATGTATCATTATATGGCGAGCGTGAGTCCTTATGTTTTAATTTGATATGCGATCTTGAACTTTGAACCAAATTTCAAGTGGTTCAAAAGGTTCAAGGTTCATGTTTAATAGTCCTTTTCTTTTGTTGCTCATTCCCAGTGTTGTTTTGTGTACCGCCCACTCACTATTATATTTCTTAAGTGAACATTGAACCGATGAACCTTTTTGTCAAATGGTTCAAGGTTGATGGGTTCATTTTAAAACTATCTCTAAAGCTTTTTGGTGGAAATAAAAGTGGCGAGAGAAGGAATATTCCCTTATTTGTCAATTTAAAATTCTAAAAGTGGAAAGTAATTATGAGAACATCAAATTACTTGTGTGGAAGTGATGGATAATTAAGAAAGTGTCAGGTTGTGTCATTTCACCATTACTTCGCACGCTTGGGTAAATCATGCTGAAGCATGTGTAGCTCTAAAGATATTTATCCATCCCATTGAAGGAAATGTATATGAATTTATTTTCATATTTAAGAAGGTCACAACTACCATACTTCAGTAAATTGAAGGCACTAAAGGTAAAAGAAGAGTAACCCAGTCTTACAACTATCCGAGTAACTCGGTCCTGAAGCAAAAAGAAGAGTAAGAAACCCATCCTGAGATAGGTTATTGTAGACTTGGACCCCAATGAAGAGCTTGAACAAACAAAGGATTCACAGGATCAAGGCGAGCCCGACATGCAAGAAATGGACACAAATAAAGATGTGGAAATTCAATAGGATCCCATGAATACCTTATTAATTCTTACTTCACCAAATGCACAGACCACTCTGCCACCTAAGGAACTTGCAATCACACCAAGATGGCTAGAAGCTGCCATTGGGAAAAAGAGGAGTGTGGTGCCAGTCACAATTCCAATGGAGGACATTGTTAGCAGATGCTTGGGGAAGACATCAAAGCCCAAAAAGCTCAAAACACAAGCAATGCTTGATGTGGATGACACAACAGGTCACTGGACAGTTGAATTTGCCAAACCCATTCCTAGAAGGGACGCAGACAAGGCTACAGAGGAGGATTTCACTATGGAGAAGATAGATTTGAGGGTTGCTTCAAGGGCTGTAGATGTTAAACATCAAGAATCCTCCATGAAGAGGATAATTTCAAGGACTTGGAAAGATGAAAAGGATAAGAGAGAAGTAAAGCAAGTTGTCACACTGATGGCCGATTACATCAATGTTATCCACAACCCAGACCCCCAACTATTGTCAAAGATACTAGTGTCATTTGATCCTAAATCACTAGCAAACCAGAAGATGCTAGATCAGGTTCAAAGGAACAAGGTAGTGATGGAGATGTTTAATAAATGGTTGGACTTGATAATACAACAAGGGTTAGATTATATTAGTAATCTGGTTAAAGTTTATAAGGATGCTGATACCTTGAGTAAAGAGCTGAACTGGAAACAACCACCAGGGAAAAAGAAAGGATCAAGTGGGTAGCAGTCCTCGCATAGATGAACAATGTTCAGAAGTATGGAGTGATGAAATTCCTAGCTGAGAAACTAGTGGAGAACTTGGATGAAAATGTGTTGTACGTGTCAAAGAAAAATGTGGAATGGTGCAATTCGATCATCAAGCAAGGCCATGAAGAATCCACCAAGCTTCTCAAAGGACTGACTGACTTGATTGACATGATGCAAAAGGACCTCAAGTGTATTGATATTCAACTCATGAAGGAGGGCACCAAGGTAATCGAAGAAGCTACAGACATGACTAAGTTTTCTCAAGAAAGGATCCAGTTCATTTAGACAACAAAATCTTTGACCACTAATGACTTTTGAAAAGCGGCAAGGATTGAATCAATGCTCTTTGTCTGTTCAGATCATTTAGAGATTCACAAGGCGAAAGTTACATAGGTAAATATGGACAAAGAAGTGTGGAAGGAGAGGATCCTGCACATCAGTCTACCCTATTTCCAAGTCATCTTGAACTTCTCGACAATGCACCTTTAATGGTGTGGTTTTGCGGCAAAGCAGGACAAGCCCGTAACCTCCTTTGCCACGGTGGAAGCCTAGCTGATTTGAAAATGAAATGTCAGCTTTTTAGTGGCTATTAGTTTAGTTTTCTTTTATGTTACCTTAAATAGTTTCTTTCACCTGGGTGAAAGAAAATGTTATTTGATCATGTAAAAACTATGGCCTAGTGGCTATTTAAGCTGAAGAGCTTGTCTTTGTATGGGTTCTGAAAACTATGATTTTGGGAGCAATAGATAAAATTTTGATATGAATAGTTTGGATGATACAATGACTAGTTATCAATGAAATGTTGTGTTATCTTTGAATCTGTGCATTCTGAGATTCACAATCTTTTTTAAGTTATTATGGGCACAATATAATTTGACGATTAGTTATCTTTGTATTCCTTTTCAATTCATGTTTATTATTGGTTGTTGGACGACTCACATTGTATTGATTTGCTTGATCCCCCTTGCTCTATGAAGCATAAGAGAGTATCGATCGAGCCATTAGTTTTTTGTTGAGTACTTATTTTGCTTTGAATTTATACAACAAGTATGCTATGAATCAGTGTTTGTGAACTGTCGTTCGAATATTCTTCGAGACATTTTCCTATGTTGCAGTTTTGAAGGCGTTTATTTGTGTTGATGGATAAATGTCGGAGCCTTTCAATGCTTTCTGGTTAAAAGTGTTAGCATATCAATTGTATAATAAATTCATTGTAAATCATATGAGGAGCTGCCCTCTAATGCAGAGGTTGAATTTTCATTAATTCTTCCAACTGTTGGCATATTGGTTTCTTTCTAAAGGGTAAAATGGAGTCATATTTTTCTCTAAAAAGATAATAGTTAAAATTTTAAGGAGACAAATTTGTTAACCAACAGATTTTTGGCAACTCTGTTGGGGAGTCGAATTATAAGATTGGTCGCCTAGTTGCAAGACTGGAGTCAAGGAGATATACTAGGTCCCAAAGAAGGGAAGGGGTTTTTGATTCTGTCTTTTAGGAGTTACAGAACCTAAATTTTCAACCCAATTTCTCACCTCAAAGAAGAGAAAGAAGTAAACCTCCTTCCCAATCACCATCATCACCTGTGTCCTCAGTTTTCCAAACTCTGACCTTGGATAGTGTTGTTTATTCAAATATAATCAATCCGACTCCACTCAATATCATACTTCCAATGGCAGCAAACAATCCTTGGGGGTTGTTATAGGCCCATTGAAGTTAGGTTTAAATCTCAACCCCTTACCCAAAGGTGCTAGGGATCACTTGCCAAAATTTAGTGGGGATGGAAAAATCACCGTTTATGAACACTTGAATGCATTCAATGTGGTCTATGGGATAATAGCAATTCAACATGAGGATATTGCTGAGAGGTTGTTTGTTGAGACACTAACTAGGGTAGCAATAGATTGGTTTTATCACTTACCAAATAGTGTGATAACAACTTGGCAAGATCTGAAAATAAGGTTTGAGGCAAGATTCAATGTGGCTAAGGATGAACATTCCCTCTTGGCTCAATTGGCCCAGTTAAAGAAAGAAATTCCTAAATCTATGAGGGATTTTGTATCAAATTTTGATAAGATCTTGCACAAGATTCTAGCTAATCAAAAGCCCTCAGATGACAATCTTAAGTGTTTCTTTATTAATTCTATGCCTTCAGAAATAGGTTTATTGATCTGTAGGAAAAGAGTTGCATATATAAATGCTGCTAAAACCCTTGCAGTTGAGTTAGAAGATGATTTAATCACAACAGGTAAATGGAAAAGGGAAGTACAGACACCTAGTGCTCAAACTTCAACTTCCTCTGACCCTGTAATCCAGTGACTAATGAATGATGTAATTGCCCTTAAAAGATAGTTGCCCAAGGCCAGTATCTCATACCCATCTCCTTATCAAGATGTCCCTAGAAGGAATACAAAATAGTCTTTGGGCTATGGGAACAAGACCATGCAATTATCCCCTGCTCAACAAACATTAGCAATTGAAGCACCTCCTGCTAAAGGGAGTATGTGTGTATTTCACCTCACCAGTGAACATGATGGTAGTTCCTATCCTGAGATGGTGCATTATGCACAATTGGTGAATTTTAAAGATACCTCAAATGAGTGGGGAGAAGAAGAATATTCAAAGCAACCTGGTGACTCTGAAATCCATTTTCTTGAGTACGAGTCAGATTCGGAAAGAGGAGGTGATATTTTGGTTACTTTACAGGATCCTTCATGTGTTGTGCTCACAAGAAACCAACAAATGTGAAACATCAGGTGGCTTCTTCATCGTCTATGGTGGCTTTCAAAGGTAAAGGGATTGACCCAAAATTTCATAATGATGATCAAAAATTGCAAGAACCCTTATTTTTAAAGCGTGTTGAAAAAGATAGTTCATTTGATATTATAGAGTTTTGCAAATCTTCTCAAATTCAAATCATACCTACTAAGTACCTTAAGCTAAATCCTAAAGAACTAGATAGATTTGTACAATTTGTAAAAGGAAATAATGCACAGTGGACTAATGGAACACACCAATCAGTGAATGCCATATTGCCCTCACGTAGTAATGAGTTGGTTCATCCTTCAGTTTGTGAAAAGATACCTAAAGTAACTACTCTTCAAACAGATGGTTCTACACCTCTCCTTGAGTCAAAACCAGATCCCTTTTATATATCATTATTCATAAATGGTCATAGGTTGAATAATTGTATTATAGATTTAGGTTCATCCAACAATATAATGCCCTCTGTTGTAGCCAAATCATTAGGGTTATCCTTGACCAAGACTTTTAGCAAGTGCTATTCTATGGATTCAAAACAAATTCCTCCGCTAGGCCAAATTAAGGATGCTCAAGTAGTTCTTGCTTCCCACCCGGATAAAAGGATCAAGTTGAAAATTCTGATAGCTAACATCCCAACTAGTTATGGCATGTTGTTAAGTCATACTTTCTGTAGGGACTTAGGTGGTGAAATCAAAATGGATTGGTCTCAAGCCACAATTCCTATTGGGAAACAACGAGTCATCCTGCAGCCTGAACCAAAGTCCAAATTCATTGTTTTCCCATCTGATGACCCTAGAGCCCACATTTTGTATCATGATTGTCAATTTGGAAACTACATGATTTTGTTTGACAGGGAAAAGAAAGCCTGTGGCTAACGGAGTTTGATGGCAGTTGTGCAGCGTCAGGTTCTGGTGCAGAGGTAGTGTTAATACCACCTTCTGGCAACCCTATTCCTTTTTCTTTTAAGCTAGAATTTAAAAATACCAATAATACAAATGAGTATGAGGCTTTATTGCTAGGTTTAGCTGAAGCTAAGAGATTGGGGGTGAAAATATTGCGAGCTAAAGGAGATACTGAACTAATTGTAAAATAGGTCAAAGGGTTGTTTAGTGTTAAAAATGAGAGGTTGAAACATTATCAGAATAGGGTTTGGGATGAAATCAAGGATTTCGATGCATTTTCCATTGAGGCAATACCCAGGGAATTGAACTCAAAAGCATATTCATTAGCAGTCTCAACTTCATTGCTAGTCCCACATCCTGAATTTGTTGAGGATATATATAGGGTAGAGTTGATATATCGACCTAGTGTCCGAGACAACTCTGATTCTTGGCAGGTATTTGAGAATGATAAACAAATAAATAACTTTATGCAAAGTGTAGACATGTTTTTTGCCATGTATTTTGAAGGTTCAGATGCAGAGTGCAAAGAATTTTCCCTAGAACAAGCCAAGGAGTTGCCTGATGGAATCATGCAGTTGAAAGAAAACAAGATCCCTAAAGGGCTGGTTTCTTTGGAGCGTCTATTTGATCGTAATGATGCCTACAAGAATAATAAAGGTGATGATAAGTCGGTGTATTGACATGTTTTTATCAGGACTTTTAGGTTTTTTGGTATCTTTTGGGTTGCATTATGATAGTAAAATATTGTGCATTGACTATATGTAATCCATGTTTTAAAAACCGAACTTAAGAAATCATGTTTGAACCTTGCCAATTTCTTCTTGCAGCCATGCCAATTTATTCCTGCAGCCAAATGGTTTGTCTCTGTGATATGTGGATTATTTAGGATGATTTCATATGTGAGTTAATGAATGTATTAGTTAAAGTAAAATACATATGCGTGTCCTTGTATATTGTTTCTATTTTAGTGTAGGTAATAATTGATGCTGCAGTGAAGAATTCTCTTCCGCGCCTAAGGACTAGATAATCACACCAGAGAACTAGAGGTCAAATTGAAGGAGATTCAAGCGAGCGTGATCTATGGCATAATCAAAGTAGTTGTACATCACCATGGGAGTTTAAATCCAATGCATGTTTAATCTGTAAAATATCTCTTTGGCATGCAAGGACTGTGGTTTGGTTACAGATCCACAGTTCTTGCAGCCAAGCTCTCTGTTATCCCCTTCATCTGGCAGTGATCCACCTTTTCTTCTGGGCGTAATTGTAGTTATCCATTG
This sequence comes from Cryptomeria japonica, assembly GCF_030272615.1. Classification (NCBI taxonomy): domain Eukaryota; kingdom Viridiplantae; phylum Streptophyta; class Pinopsida; order Cupressales; family Cupressaceae; genus Cryptomeria; species Cryptomeria japonica. The sequence goes on from NC_081409.1 coordinate 376,812,581, forward strand.
CAGTTCATCTTTTCTATTTAATAAGCTCTCCCTTCTTTTCTGAGTGTTAGACAGAATGGAAAAGGATTGAGTAGTTTTTGTAACGTATTCTAGATTTTCATCTTTTGGATATGTAATTATCTTTCAGGAAGAAATGAATAAAAACATGTTATTTTGATATGTTAAGAGTTCTTTACTGAGAGTTTGATATCGCTCATCCAAGGGGGCCCACTTGGTGAGTGATCCCATGTTTATGATTACTAGAGTTAGTTTTTACTTAGTTGCAGTAGAAGTTTATGACTGGGATGTTCTTGCAGCCACTGGAAACAGATCCTTTGACTGTTCCTGCAGCCAAGGCAGAACGTTGTTATTCCTGTTATTTCCATTAATTCATTTCAGAAGAATTTTGAAAATCTTTCATTTAGTCTTTCTAATTTTTATTCCTACCTTTCTTCCAGTAATTGAGAATAATCATTCAAGGAGCTTAGTGCATATATCTTGCAGACCCATTTCAAGTTTTACATTCCTGGATTGACAACTAAATGAACACCAACCATGAGAATACTAAACTCTACCATATGAATATCCAAAATTCGGGTTGAGATTTCAATTAGAGATATTATTGTTATTAATGTTGGGGTAGACAGGTGACAAGCCCCGAGAGGCCCAGGATATTAGAGTTTATGAAAAGGAGAGGCCCAGGATATTAGAGGTTATGAAAAGGCCAATATTGGTACTGAGAATGAACCCATATATATCAATCTGGGAAAATGTTGTATGCTGATAGAAAAGGAAAGGTTCATTAGCCTATTGGTGGAGTTCAAAGACATGTTTTCCTAGTATTATGACAATCTTAAAAAATTTAGAGAAGGAAAATTCTAGCACCAGATTCCCCTGAAGCCTAGAGCAAGCCCTTTCCGGCAAAAACTTAGAAGCTTCAATCCAAAAGTAGCACAAGCTATATTCCAAGAAGTAGATAAGATGTTAAAAGATAGGATTATATATCCCATCCATCATTCTACATGGATAGAAAATTTTGTACCTGTCAGAAAGAAAAATGGGGAAATAAGGATCTGCGTAGACTTTAGAAATCTTAACCAAGCCAGGTTAAAAGACAATTATCCCTTTCCGGCCATGGACCACATTCTGCAAGCAGTCTCAGGGTCAAAGATGATGTCCATGCTTGATGGATTTTTGGGATATAATCAGATCAGTGTTCAGGAAGATGATCAACATAAAACTGCCTTTATTACTCCCTGGGGTACATTTGCATATAACTAGATGCCCTTCAGTTTGATCAATCCATGAGCGACATTTCAGTGAGCTATAGACTTGTCCTTTGGCCACTTAAAGGATAAGATCATTTTTGTATATCTAGATGACTTGACAGTGCTCTCAAAAAGAAGAAAACATCACTTGCGGGATCTGAGACAAGTGTTGCAGAGGTGTCACGAGCATGGGGCATCCTTAAACCCAAAGAAAATAATGTTTGGAGTCACAGAAGGTAAGTTGCTCGGCCATATTGTTTCTAAGGAGGGGGTGAAAATAGATCCTGAAAGGGTAAGAGCAATTCAATAGTTAACTCTACCATCAAGTAGGAATGTCGTTAGATCCTTCTTCAGATAGGTAAATTTTATAAGGAGATTCATCCTGGATTTTGAAGAAACTACCAGATACATTGTGAATTTGATGAGTGAGAAACAAGTTTTCAAATGGAGTGAGGAAGGGAAGAAAACTTTCACCTCAAGAAAGAATGCTATTGGTCAGGCACCTATTCTGGTTAATCCTGATTTTAGTAAAGATTTTGTTATTTACTGCTATGCCTCAAAGCACACCATGTCAGGGATTTTATTACAGAAGAATGAGGATAATGATGAAGTCCCAATATCATTCATGAGCATACCATTGAAAAAGCCTGAATTGAAGTATTCAATAATGGAAAAGTAGGCATAGGCGGTTATGAAGGTTGTAAAGTAGTTCAAGTATTATATTCTTCATTCCCATGCTATTGTTTATGTGCCTCATTGAGCAGTCAAGAGAATATTGACACAACAAGACATAGGAATGAATGAAAGAGCTTCTTGGGTGTCAAAAATTCAGGAATTCAATTTAGACATTAGGCCCACAAAGTTGGTAAGGGGGCAGGGTTTGTGTAAGCTAATTGCTGAGAGTAAGGAGGAAGTGACATAAGAATTGCCATTGGTCCTGTTCGTCGGTCTTCAAGATTCCTAGTTTGTAGACGTAGCCTATTATTTGACGTATGGAGATTGCCCCGAACATCTTTCTGTGAAAGAGAAGAGGAACTTGAGGCTAAAAGCTACTAAGTACGTCATTTTTAATGATGTGTTATATAAGAGGGGATTGGATGGAACCTTCTTGTGTTGCATTGATAAATTGCTCCAAGAGTTCCTTTTGAAAACATTCCATGACGAAGCCTGTGGTGGTCATTTCTCTTTAACAGTAACTACCTACAAGATCTTGAGGAACTGTTATTATTGGCCAGGAATGTTCAAGGACGCATATGCATGGGTGCTCAGGTGTGAAAAATGTAAGATGTTTACAGGTAAGCCGCAACTCGCAACATTACCACTACGACCTGTGATTGTAGATGAACCCTTCAAGAAGTGGGGTCTGGATTTCATTGGTCCTTTGACACCTACCTCTAGTGCATGACACACTCATATATTGATAGCCATAGACTATTTTACCAAATGGGTTGAGGTCATTTTAGTATGAAATAAAACCTCAGAGATTGTTTGTAATTTTCTGAAAGAGAACATCCTAGTTCGATTTGGAGTTCCGTTAAAAATTGTAGTTGACAACGCTACCAATTTCTCCTCTGCTTAAATTTCTTTGTTTTGCTATGATCATGGAATCTCTCTTGCTCACTCATCTGATTATTATCCTCAGGGAAATAGCTAGGCTGAATCCAGTACAATAAAAATCTCATTAATATCATGAAAAAATTAGTGAGTGAGAATTTTAAGGATTGGCATAACTGTATGAAGCCCTTTGGGCTGACCGTACATCACCAAAGAGGGAAATTGGGATGTCTCCATTTGAACTAGTCTATGGTGTTGGCACTCAGGTAACACTTCCTTTGGAGCTAGCAGCTACCAAGCTACAAACGGTTATTGAAGATGTTTATTTCCAGAGTTCTCTAGAAAAGCAGATCATGCACCTGGCAAAGATTGATGAAGAAAGATAAACTAGTGGACCGGATAACAAAACACCAGATGAGGGTGAAAAGGATATTTGACAAGCGAGCAAGGCCTTGAAAGTTCATGCTGGGCGATCAGGTACTGCTCTAGGATAGAAGAAGAGAGGCCAAGGGATCACATGCCAAGTTCGAGTCACTCTGGAAGGGACCATTCTTGATTCATGAAGTAAAGGGACCAAATTCTTTCAAACTTGCATATCTGGATGGTACTGTTCTTCCTTTGACCTATAATGGTCAACATTTGAAATTATATCAACTATAAATGAGAGTCCCTCATTGTTTTTGTATATAGTGTTTAGTTAATTTTGCAGTTGTTTGTCTTTTCAATTTAGTTTTGTTTGTGTCTTTAAATAAAGTCTGCATGCAAAACCAAAGATTCTATAGTTCATTTCTAGCTCCTTCACAGTTCTAGTCCCCAATCAGAGCCGATGTTAGTCCACCCGTAATTTTTCCCTTTTAAAGTATTCTTGCTTGTGGGTTGCCTTTTGTGTCTTTAATTTCGTCAAGTCATTCGTTTTCTTTCGTACTTGAACCGTTGAATTCTTTCAACAACAAAAAAAATTTCAATAGGTTCAAGGTTCAAAGAACGTTTTGTAAAAGAGTCATTTGTGGTCTTTGTCGCCATGCAAACAAGTGCTCTTTTGTTTGTGGTCATTGAAGTTTTGAACCCATTGAAAAAAATCTCAAGTGGTTCAAGGTTCAAAGTTCAAAATGTTTTTTTGTGAGTCGTGGAAATGTATCGTTATATGGAGAGCGTGAGTCCTTATATTTTGAGTTGATATGCAATCTTGAACCTTGAACCAAATTTCAAGCAGTTCAAAAGGTTCAAGGTTCATGTCTAATAGTCCTTTTCTTTGTCGCTCATTCCCGGTGTTGTTTTATGTGCCGCCCACTCACTGTTATATTTCTTAATTGAACATTGAACTGATGAACCTTTTTGTCAAATGGTTCAAGGTTCATGGGTTCATTTCAAAACTATCTCTAAAGCTTTTTGGTGGAAATAAAGCGGCACGAGAAGGAATATTCCCTTATTCGGCAATTTAAAATTCTAAAAGTGGAAAGTAATCATGAGAACATCAAATTACTTGTGTGGAAGTGATGGATAGTTAAGAAAGTGTCAGGTTGTGTCATTTCACCGTTACTTTGCATGCTTGGGTAAATCATGCTGAAGCGTGTGTAGCTCTAAAGATATTAATCTGTCCGATTGAAGGAAATGTGTATGAATTTATTTCCATATTTAAGAAGGTCACAGCTACCATACTTCGGTAAATTGAAGACGCCGAAGGTAAAACCAACTCTATTTTCTGGGAGAATTTCCACCTTTCATGGTGTTAATGGGTGTCTCAAAGCCCATTGTAGAGAAAATTCAGCCGAGAAGGTCAAAAAGGTTGCCACCCAATCTTACAGTTGTCTGAGTAACTCAGTCCCAAAGCAAAAAGAAGAGTGAGGAACCAATCCCGAGATGAATTATTGTAGACTTGGACCCCAGTGAAGAGCTTGAACAAATAATGGATTCATAGGATCAAGGCGAGCTCGAGATACAAGAAATGGACACAAATAAAAAAGTGGAAATTCAACAAGATCCCATGAATACGTTAGTAATTGTTACTTCACCAGATGTACAGACCACTTCGCCACCTAAGGAACCTACAATTGCACCAAGATGGTGGGAAGCCACCATTGGGAAAAAGATGAGTGTGGTGCCAGTCATAATTCCAATGGAGGACATTGTTAGCAGATGCTTGGGGAAGACATCAAAGCCCAAAAAGCTCAAAACACAAGCAATGCTTGACGTGGATGACACAACTGGTCACTGGACAGTTGAAGTTGCCAAACCCATTCCTGGAAGGGACACAGACAAGGCTATAGAGGAGGATTTCACTATGGAGAAGATAGATTTGGGAGTTGCTTCAAGGGCTATATATGTTAAACATCTAGAATCCTCCACGAAGAGGATAATTTCAAGGACTTGGAAAGATGAAAAGGATAAGAGAGAACTAAAGCAAGCTGTCACACTGATGGCCGAGTACATCAATGTTATCCACAACCCAGACCCCCAACAATTGTCGTAGATACTAGTGTCATTTGGTCCTAAATCACCAGAAAACCAAAAGATGCTAGATCGGGTTCAAAGGAACAAGGTAGTGACGAAGATGTTTAATAAATGGTTGGACCTGATAATACAACAAGGGTCAGATTATATTAGTAACCTGGTTAAAGTTTATAAGGATGCTGGAACCGTGAGTAAAGAGCTTGAATTGGAAACAACCGTTTGGGAAAAAGAAAGGATGAAGTGGGTAGTAGTCCTCGCACAGATGAACGATGTTCAGAAGTATGGAGTGATGAAATTCCTGGCTGAGAAACCGATGGAGAACCTGGATGACAATGTGATGTACGTGTCAAAGAAAAACGTGGAATGGTGCAATTCGATTATCAAGCAGGGCCATGAAGAATCCACCAAGTTGCTCAAAGGGCTGACTGACTTGATTGACATGATGCAGATGGACCTCAAGTGTATTGATATTCAACTCATGAATGAGGGCACCAAGGTAATTGAAGAAGTTGCAGACATGACTAAGGTTTTTCAAGAAAGGATCTAGTTCATTCAGACAACAAAATCTTTGACCACTGATGACTTTTCAAATGCGGCAAGGATTCAATCAATGCTCTTTGTTTGTTTGGACAATTTAGAGGTTCACAAGGTGAAAGTTACACAGGTAAATATGGACAAATAAGTGTGGAAGTAGAGGATCCTACACATCGGTCTACCCTATTTCCAAGTCATCTTGAACTTCTCGGCAGCACACCTTGAATGGCATGGTTTTGTGGCAAAGCAGGACAAGCCTGTAACCTCCTCTGCCATGGTGGAAACCTAGCTGATTTGAAAATGAAATGTTAGCCTTTTAGTGGCTGCTAGTTTAGTTTTCTTTTATATTGCCTTAAACGGTTTCTTTCACCTGGGTGAAAGTAAATGTTATTTGATCACGTAAAAACTATGGCTTGGTAGCTATTTAGGTTGAAGAGCTTGTCTTTGTATGGGTTCCGAAAACTATGATTTTGGGACCAGTAGATAAAATTTTGATATGAATAGTTTGGATGATACAATGACTAGTTATCAATGAAATGTTGTGTTATCTTTGAATCTGTGCATTCTGAGATTCGTAATCTTTCTTAAGTTGTTATGGGCACAATATAATTTGATGATCAATTATCTCTGTATTCCTTTTCAATTCATGTTTATTATTGGTAGTTGGACGACTCACATTGTATTGATTTGCTTGATCCCCCTTGCTCTGTGAAGCATAAGAGAGTATCGATCGAGCCATTAGTTTTTTGCTAAGAACTTATTTTTATTTGAATTTATAGAGCAAGTGTGTTATAAATCAGAGTTTGTGAACTCTCCTTCAAATATTATTCGAGAAATTTTCCTATGTTGTAGTTTTGAAGGCGTTTATTTGAGTTGATGGATAAATGTTGGAGCCTCTCAATGCTTTCTGGCTAAAAGTTTTAGCATATCAATTTTTTAATAAATTCATTGTAAATCATATGAGGAGCTGCCCTCTAATGCAAAGGTTGAATTTTCATTAATTCTTCCAACTGTTGGCATATTTGTTTCTTTCTAAAGGGTAAAATGTAGTCATATTTTTCTTTAAGAAGATAATAGTTAAAATTTCAAGAAGGAGACAAATCTGTTAACCAACAGGTTTACAGCTATCATTTTGTTATTCTCAACCATTTCTGATTTAAGGAGAAAATTGTCATCCCATATTATTTGATTTGTGCCCTTAATGCTAGGATAAAGGACTCTATCTCCAACCCAGACCAATCCTTGTATGCATGAGGGTCTGATGGTGATTTTGTACAATCACATCAAGGATACCACCATTCATCTAAACATTACAGAGGTTTCTGATTTAGACAAGGAATTTTAAGACTCAGATGATGATGATGGTCAAGGTTACGACATTGAAGATGATGTTGAGGATGACCCCCATATTGCTGGGTCCAGCAAGCAAAGAAGAAAAATAGGGCAAGCGAATCAGAGTAAAGGGTCGGCCAAAAGGAAGCAGAAGGGGGAGGATAATGATAGCTAGTATGAGGAGGAAGATGAGACTGATGATGATATGGAGACTGACAATGAGGAGGTCCAAATCCCCTGTAGCCAAAAGAATAAAAGGAAAAATCTAAGAAATGAGGATGTGGGAGCTAAGAACCATTCTCCCTTCTCGACTGGTTCTAAGGATAAGGGTCTGGCTGGGGAGGACACCCCCATGAAGGAAGCTAAGAGTGCAGATTTAAAGGAGGTGGGTCTGGAGGTGAATTTGGATCCTGTGGGAGACAAGGCCTAGGATGGCTCCCATCTAGATATTTACCTTTGCATAAAAAATGACATGGATAGATTCAACAAGGTTTTCCTCTGGGTTCAGAAGGAAATAATAAGCATAAAAGCCAAGCAAACCCTAGAAGCTAACAAAATTGAGACTTTAGAAGCTATTGGCACTGGTAAATTTAGCTCCCTCCTTGATTCTTTAAGTGAACTTACCAAAGCAATCAGTATTTTCTAAGGAGATCATTAATGCACAACATAATAGCTTCCAAATCCTAGAGAATAGAGCTAGGGCTATTGAAAAAAGGCTACAAGGGGTTGACAATACACTCAAGAATATTGGGGAGCAGAGTCATAAAATCATAAAGGCTCTTATCACTAAGCTTGATAGTGATCAAGGGGAAAAGGCCTCTGGGGACATCACTGAGGTGAAGGAAGACACCCTTGAAGATAAGGAGACTGGTCCTGGTAGAAGAACTCACGCAAGCACCAGGAAAAAAACAAAGCCAAAGCAGGGAGATTGAGGAAATTAAGCGGATTGCTGAGAACATGGAGAAACTGGAGCTGGAAGCCGCCGAGATGCTTAAGAACTTTACTTAGCCTTGGCTTTACCTCTGTCGGTCTTGTTTGCTATTTGTTGTCTTTTTGTTGCTGGCCTTTTGTTTGCTGGTCAGTTGTCTTTTCTATGTTTGTTGTCTCTTGCTTTTTGTAGTGCTTTAATGGCTCTCTTCTGATCTTATGTTGTAATGGGTTTCAGGGGCCCATCAAAACCTGTTTTCCCTTAATGAAAAACAAACTCACTTCTTACGCAGAAAAATAATGTAAACTAACATTCAAAATCTTAACAATTGACAAAACATAGAACTAAAAAATTTCTTTTTAAAACATAGATAAATAAAATTTAACTTTTCTACAAGAAATTAGTAACATTAACTATTCATGAATGATTTCAAGTGCATATAAACAGTTCAAAGAACTACTCTATCATAGTTCCACATCAATTAAGTATAAGAAAAGTTTAGAGTTTATAGCACTCAAATACCATTTTGAATTCTTTATGAACCATATTATTTGACCAAAGGGAAAGTAGCATTAGGGGGATTTACCACCCAACCATAGACATGGTGGTCTCCCGCACACCTTCCTACTTCAAAAGGGTGTAATTAGATGTTAGGTCTAATACCATCTAAGCTCGACATTTTGACCCTACATAATTCTAGTCATTCACACACTATAGGTACCTCCTAACAAGTATGACCTCTGACCAAGTAGTGCATCTGGACCATGTGAATTGACAGACGCTTGCGTAGCACAACGCCACCTTGGCCAAAGGTTTTCATAGTTGCAAGCATGATTGAATATGTAGTCAATGTTCACCATTCCACTCAGCTAGAACAACAAGCTAGGGTTCAATCATACTGACAAACTAGGTTGTCTCTTATGCTATTTGCATACTGACAAGAGTTTAGAGACACACTTGACTCTATGTTTAAGAACTACTTTTTAGACCATTCTTGGTGCAGTTTTTGTTCTGCTAAGTTCATGGACGCTGCCATTCACAACATGTTCATTTTATTTTTAATTAATTTAATTGTTGGTAAAGTGTAATTGGCACCATACACGTGAACATGAGCTTGCATACTTGCACCCTCATGTTTACGTAAATGTGCCTTCATCTCAAGGATTTCACAATTGTTAACTATACTTTTGTATTACTAATATATTTGTAATTAGGATCCTTGACTAATAGCATTAGAGTATGAATACTTGCTATACATAACAGAGATGGAAATATAGTACAACCCTTTCTTTATTTGTTCTTATGAACTAAATTCTTAAACCTTGTTTAATTTGTTTTATTGCTTCACCACACATACTAGTACACCTAAGAATTCAGCTCAGTTCTAGCTACTGTTTCTTTTCAAGTTGATCTCATCTTAATCAAACTGCCAATGGGCATAAAGTTGTACACTTCAGCATTAAAAGATGATAATAATTAATTTTTGCTACTAATTTTTCTACCCTTTAAGGATTTAAACAATTTTATATTGATTTTACAAATGTTTTTGTCTCTTTTCCTCCTTTAATAGAGACCAAATCAAGGTGCAAAACCCTATGATATTAGCCTTGCATTAAAAACATCAAGGCCATAGTTAACTTAATACTATCTTGTTTTCAATTAATAAACAAATAGCTACTATTAGCTTATTCGACCGGTTCTCTCACGTCATGAATCCACTTTTTTCAGTTAAACTCCTTTCAATTTCCAAAATAATAATGGACTCACAGAACTTAACCTAGTTTTGTGCCTGCTAAGTTGTTGCAACTGTATGGACCTTCTATAATTTCTTTGAATAGACTTCTTCCACTTCACTTATTTCAAAACACACTCTCTTGTCTCCGACTTTGTGAGAAACTCACATATGATATGTCTTGTGCCTTTAGAATGTATTTCCATTCCCTTAATATGCTACGAACTTCAAAAACCTAAAAATGATCTTAATTCCAATACATTGAATTCCATCACCCACATTGCTGGGTTATATATATCTAAATCTACAATATTATGTGGCTGCCCATTATAAATGCTTAGCTCCATCATACTTTTATAAAAATCACCAATATAAATATGGTTGGTCATACTTATATAAATATGTCCATCAACCAATATAAAAAGTGATCATGATTTAAAGAATGATTCATATGATATTCTTAGTTTTACCACTAACACTCTCTCTCTATATATATATTTGTGCCACATTTTAATGTAGCACACATATATACATATGCATACATATGTGCATATATATATTCCTTATATTATTCATGTATTAAATACATTGCCTCTAAATTAAAGTACAAGTCCAAAATGATTTATTAGATCAATTCTTAATTTTGAACTTAGTTATATGAAGACTTAAATCAATGTCACAATTCTTAAAAGAAAAGGAACCCTAACAACTCAACTAATAATCTAGGGCTAACCAAACAAAGAACCTAGTTCATGACTTCAAGCTCAAACATGACATGACATGACATGACCAATACTTACAAGCTTCACAAACTCATATGGAAACTCAACCCTTCACTTGTTTACCTCCTCTACCTGATGATACTTCCCTCCCCTACAAACACTAGGTCACAAGATTGTAGTTAGCTTGAAATCACATCTACTATCCTAACATGTAGGAATATGATTAAATAGCAATAAAAAACTTCTTTAACTATCCTATGAAATCATTTCTCATAAGAAATTTTGAACAACTGTTTGATTAACTTAGATTAAATATCACATGATAATGCAAATAAAACATAGCATAGCATTTGTGCAAAATAGGTATGTAACAATGATATTCCTTCATTGACTTTTTCCTTTAAGCATTTTTCCATTGTTGACTATGAAATTAGGCAACTATTGTCCACTACCTTGCAAACTTTTGAATAACATAGAATGTTCTTCTTCCCACATGTCTGTAGAGTAGTATGAAGGTTGAATTTATATGTTTTTGACCTTCCTCATGCCTTAATGAACCCTTAAACCTTGTACATCCTATTGTGCATGCAAAATTTCTTCTATCATCCCTACTGCAGTAGGTGGCCTTGGAAGATTATCATTTTAAGACTATCCTTTAACAAACTATTACTATCATAAGAGTATCACTTCATACTCCTTGAGGTAAAATACATATTCTTTGCCATAAAAATTTATGATACCTTTTACCACTTGAAACAATATCATGGAATGCCAACCCAAACCTCAAGATTTCCAAGATGCATTGTCCTTTTCCTTTTAGACCAAACTCGACCCTCATGCATTCTTTATGCTTTTGTCTTTTCTCTTTTAGTTTCACTAAACATAAAATAGTGCTACTTTTTAATTTAATTTCATGACATTTACATGCCCATACTCAACCTTCAAAAACATGTTATTTTCATATTCTCATTGTCATAGCCTTCAGTACCTCTAACATGCATGCAAATATTCATCCTTGATATTCCATTGATAATATTTCTTCATTACACTATCAAATTCATTAATCTCATGCATTCATTAGCCTTGCTATATGCAATCATGACATCATTTTGTTGGAGATTGTTAGACGTGTTAATAATATTGTCATTGATGTCAAACCATCTATCCGGTTTTGACTGGATAGTGTATGTGGTCCAAATATTGGTCCGAAAGTTATGGATGTTGTGAATGTTGTATGCAAAGATTGTATGCAAGTAGTATGTGCAATTCAGTGTTGTTTTGGTTTGAAGTCATTATGCAACATGTCATGGACAACTTTGGATGATGAGTCTTGAGGTTTCCTGGAGTTCTCATTGATCCTGGTATTAGTTATGTGTCCCAATGTTAGCTGCTTCGATAATTGTCAAAAGTATCTCTTTGAGTCTTGTGTTGTAGTTTGTTGGCAAATGCACACTCCAATGAGACATTGTAGGTGATTGAAGGTTTTGTCATTGATGGAAACCTTACAATCCCATGACACCGGCAAGGCATTCCACTGGCACTAGCAAGATCAAACTCTGCACTGGCACTTAGACCACCGGCACCGACAGTGAAAGGAAGCATACCGGCATAGAGGCCGACAGGATTTTTGTTGTAATATATTTTGTTTATTATTGTAAAATCATTATAAGATGACTTGGCAACATTGTAAAATGACTCATATATATAAGAGATCATTGTAGAACATTTTTTGTAAGAGTGAAGGAAGGTAATAAGGAAGACCTATTATGCGAATTATAGGTTAAGGGTTTATGTAAGAAGCAGAGCAGAAACCGGTACTGGATCTGGCATTATAGATGCTATTTTGAAGCAATACAAGACACTGGATTTATATAATCCATTTTGTAAGTCAGTGAGACTTCCTATTTTGTATTTGAGCAGTGAGCTCTAGGCACTTGGCCTTCCTGCATGTGCAAGCCCCTATTGTAGCAGTAATATTCTCTTATTGGCCAGTAAGTGAATATTGTGGGTCACAAATCCCACCGAGGTTTTTCCCACACCGGGTTTCCTCACTAAAATATTGTGTTATGGTGTGCTTTTCATGTGGTTGTTGTTATCTGTTTATTGCATTACTTTCTGTTTACCAGTATACAGTATTAATATGTTCTGCATGTTTTAAGTTAAGAAATTTCTCTAACCGGTTAGACATTGATTCACCCCCCCCCTCTTAGTATCTGTGGGAATCCTAACAATTGGTATCAGAGCTTGGTCCTCTATTTTCAGAAGCCTAACAACTTGAGGAAGATCTTGACACCGGTAGAGATGGAAAACTTGATGAAGCAACTTGAAGCAACTCTCTCAGACTATGATGGAGAAAAATTGAAAAATATCAAACTTGAAGATGATCTAAAAGCAGCTCAGGATATTATTCAAACACTTCAAGAAAATCTTACTATTGCAAGAAACAAGAGAAGAGAACTTTGTGAAAAGATGCAATTTGAGAATGATGAAAAGGAAACTCTTAATGATATGATAAACAAGCTAAAGCAAGAGAACATGACAACAAAGAATGAGATGTAGGATATGACTATGAGATTTTGTAAGGAAATTGAAGATAGAAAGAAGAATGAAGAAGATTTGACTAGAAGACTAAGTGATGTTGCAAATGAAAACACAAGACTTAGCTATAAAAATGATTTGTTGAAGACAAATCTGATGCACACACAGAATGACTCAAATAAACTGATGAGGCAGAAAGAAATCTTAGAAAGAGAACTAGATACTGCAAATCAGCATAAAGAAAAATTCAAGAAAAGCTCAAAAGAACTTGGTGACTTGTTGAAGAATCAAAAACCTAAAGGTGACACTTGTGGAATTGGCTTTGAAGCAGGAGAAAGCTCCGAACTGCAAACACACAGGATCGTAGCAAACCGGTAAGACAACCTACTGCTTATAAATTCAATGGAAAATGCTTTAACTATAACAAGTATGGTCATAGAGAAAATCAATGTAGATCTAGAAGTAATCAAAATACCAATACACCCACCGATCAATGTTCAAAATGCAACAAAATTGGTCATAACTATGAAAATTGCAGAATGAATGTAAGATGTTATGTTTGTGGAAGATTTGGACACTTATCTAATCAATGTAGAACACAAACCGGCATAGGTTATGGGAAGGCTATTCAGAAAAATAATGTGACTTGTTATGCTTGTAACAAGATTGGACATATTGCAAAATTCTGCAGAAGTAAGGCACCACCGACAGACAACAAAGGTTCTAGTTTGAAAGGAAAAGAAAAAGTTGAAGAAGTTAAGCAAGAGTTCTCAAAACAATGGATTAGAAAGTTGGACCTAAATAGTGTTGGGAATACTCCTCCACCGGTAGAACCAAGCAACACTCCACCAGCAGAATAGAGTAGCACTCCACTAGTAGGAGTCTCCTCATCTAATTGAAGAAAATTTCTTTGAGGGTTTGGCAATAAAATGTGAAATATGCTATTATTCCCTCAGTTGATGGTGAGAAGTAGAAATTACTTCTATACCAGCAAATAAAGTTAAGTGACTACTTAACCGGCATGCATTAAATGTGGTAGTTGGCGAATTAACATTATAAATTAGTGATTTTGGCTCCATTTTACTTCATCGAGCATTCAAACATTCGAAGAGCGCAAAATTTCCAGAGCTAAGGCATTTCGAGCAAAGAGGCAAAGCATTTCAACAATCAATCTTTCCAAAGGCAGAAAAAGGTATTTATAATCATGGCATCCTCTTCTGTACCTGAATTCATAGAAAACCCTACTATAGTCGAGGTAATCAAACACCCTAGGCTCGTATTTTAGCTAGTTCCCGAGATAGCTAAAAAGGATGATAATGTTGGTGCATTTTCCCAAATCCCAAAAGGAGTTGTTTTAGCAGAAAACCCTTGAATGCACATCCATTGCCACATAGAAGAATTAGGTGATGAGGAAATCAAGAACATGTACAAGACTGTCATATGTGATGATTTCGGTAATGTGAAACCTGAACACAAAATTATTGAAACCCTAGGATTCACTGAAATCCTCAACATTTCGGATTTCCCTAAGGAAATTATTAGGATAGTATTGAGAAGGGTACATGGTGCATTCTTTTGGCTAGATTCGGTTCATAAAATTACCAAGGAAGATGTGAAAGCTGTAACAGGGTTACCTTCCACCAGTAACAGACCAGACAAGACAAAGAAGGTCTCAAATGACCTGGTAATGAACCTAACAGGTGCAACATCCGACAAAAGGTCTTTAAGGGTGAATGATGTAACTAACATAAATGTGAGATTCATTAGCATGATTCTAGGTTACAAAACAACTCATGCAAATAGACTTAACTCTGTTTCCAGCTTATGCATAAAAAGTGCTCATGATATGGTTAAAGATAATGTGAAAATTGATGTATGTGAATGGTTAAAGGATGAACTTATTGACAATCTGGGAAAGATCAAGAAGGATAAGAAAGGGACATTTAGGTTTGGCAATTTACTTGTATGTTTAATGATACATATAACAAAATAGGTGCCCGGTATAGGCAACAAGAACCTTGGATTTGACATACCGGTAGGGAAACAGTTATCTGACTTATTGAACAATATGGGTGAAAACAAAGAGAAGAATATCAATGAGTATTTTCTAGTATTGAAGGTTTGGATGAAAAACAGAGTCAGACTGTCATAGGAACTTGTAAATAAATACAAGGATGAGATATGTTTTGTCATCAAGAAGGATGAGATCTGGATGGAAGCTGTTATCCCAAGAACAATTTGGGTTACTGAAATGGGTTATGAGACTGATGACCACATCATTGAAACATATGCAAAAGCCCTTCTAGAAGCACCCAAGGAACCTAAGGAAGAGGTATTCGCAAGTGCTGAAACCATTGAAAAACAGATCCAATCAAAGAAAAATGTAAAGAGGGTTGAGGCAATAGTAAGAAGGGGATCCCGACAGGCAAAGGCTATAAATCAAGATGTACTCAAGAAAACTGGCATCACTGAAGATGAGTTAGAAGCACTGCAGCCTGCAACTCACCTTTCACCAGTAGCTACTTCTTCAGAGAGTGATATGCCTTCAACATTTAAAAGAGTTGTAAGGAAAAGGGAACCTTCACCGGTATCCACACCTTCACCTAGAAGAACCAGGCAAAACAAATAGGTAGTGAGGCCCCTAGTCAAGAGGACAACTCCTAAGAAGAAGAAGTTGACACCAAAGAAAAGGACTCAACAAAATACTACTCTGATTGACAGACTGTTGGATGAAATCATAGAAGAAGGAAAACTTAAAAACATCAAAAAACTATGACTCACTATTAGTTGATGATAAAGAAAAGGTTGAAAATGGTGTTATTTTACACTTGGATATCTACAAGAAGTTCTTGATGCAAGTCGTAGATGAACTATTCAAGAGATTGGAAGCAAGAAGACAAGCTGTTGTAGAGGTTGACAAGAAAATAAAAGTTGAAAATTACTTGTTGTCTACCCAATTAACTGTCCGAAAGAAATAGATGATCTAATTGCAGAGGCTAACTGGTCAGTATTCTCTACTGCACACTGGCATATTGCACTAATGGTTGGAAGAGTAAATGAGGTTGTAGAGGACACTGAAAAATGCATGGGATATATTCCTTATTGAGAAGGAAAAACATGAAGAGTATAGAAACCCTAAACCAATCAAGGTATATCGGAAAGAAAAGGATAAGGTAAAAGGAAAGGTTGGTGGACCTCCAAGCATCAAAATATGAGATAATTTATCCCCACCGCCTCTAGTTACTCCACTAGTAAGAACAACTAAAGATCAACCGGCTGATGAGAGTATGGATGTATCACAAGAGGATACAAATCCTAATTCTGAGGTATTATACATAGATGATGTTGATACTCAGAAAGTCAACATTATGATAGACAAGGACACAACCGGTAAGACAGATATGGCTAGTGAGCCACCGGTAACTAATGAAATAGATAACACACAAGGAAAACCGATAGATGGTAACACAGATCAACAAATAGAGCAACAGGCTCCCTCTCAGCAACAGGATCATGTGGAAACAGTGCCACCGGCAATAGGAAAACAACAAAAACCTTTGCTTAAGGAAATGGAAACACAGACTGACCTACCAGAGGTCACTAGAAGCAAGGATATTTCTCCCATCGGTAGAATTTAGAGTGTTGACCCTTCAACTACAAGATTTAAATCAACAAATGTAACTAAAGTTCTTTTATATTCTATAAAGAAAATAATAGATTGTAGTTCGTAGGCATATAAAGCTTTAGATGACACAATTCCAATTTTGAAGATGATAGCTCCAAAATGCAATGTAGATAATAAGGATTCTTTGAGTCAAATTGACACTTTGTCTAAGTATATTATTGACAACACAGTGACAGTTGAGAAAATAAAGGAAGAAGCATTCAAAGAGAGGTTAGAAAAAATAAAAACAAAACTTCTTTGAGGAACAAATAAAGAAGTGTACAAGGCAGTTTGACACACTTCTACCGGAACTGTGTAGCACACTTAAGGAGTTCAAAACTTTGTACAGAGACAGTTGTAAGATAAACTTTTTGACAGTTGACATAGACAAGAAAATAAGCAAGATACAGGAGGAAATTAATAAGCTAGCTGACAATTTTATTAATTCATCTGATTCATTATCAATTTTTGAGCAAAAGATAACAGGTTTTGAGGAAGAGTTACTAAAGCTAGAAAGAGAAAGGGAGAAAATAAAAAGTAAGGCTAAGGATCTAAAATGGAGATTAAGTCCAAAGTTGGACTACCTCGCATGTTTAAGGAAAGAAATATCTGATGCATTAGTTCAAGGACAGAAAACACCGGCAGAGCAAATGCAACACCTCACTGGTACAATTCAAAGAACAGAGGCAACAATAAAACACAGTAAAAAGTTTCTTGAAAGCCTAAATTTGGTTTTGGCAAATCTTTTTCAAATTGTAACCACCCGGTTACAAGGTTGAGATAGGAAACCATACTGTATTGACAGTTTGACAACCTTTGTCATTGATGCCAAAGGGGGAGTAGTGGTATGAGAAAATAATCAGCTAAAGACTCATCTGCTCAGGGGGAGTTCACACATTTTTGGTTCACATATTTTTGGATTACACTTTTTGAATTTTCTCATGAGTGTTGCCATCAATGCCAAAGGGGGAGATTGTTGGCAAATGCACACTCCAATGAGACATTGTAGGTGATTGAATATTGTGTCATTGATGGCAACCTTACAATCCCATGACACCGGCAAGGCATTCCACCGGCACTAGCAAGATCAGACTCTACACCAGCACTCAGACCACCAACATCGGCAGTGAAAGGAAGCATACCGACATAGAGGCCGACAGGATTTTTGTTGTAATATATTTTGTTTATTATTGTAAACTCATTATAAGATGACTTGGCAACATTGTAAAATGACTCATATATATAAGAGATCATTGTAGAACATTTTTTTGTAAGAGTGAAGGAAGGTAATAAGGTAGACCTATTATGTGAATTATAGCTTAAGGGTTTATGTAAGAAGTAGAGCAGAAACCGGTACTAGATCTGGCATTATAGATGTTATTTTGAAGTAGTACAACACACTGGATTTATATAATCCATTTTGTAAGTCAGTGAGACTTCCTATTTTGTATTTGAGCAGTGAGCTCTAGGCACTTGGCCTTCCTGCATGTGCAAGCCCCTATTGTAGCAGTAATATTCTCTTATTGGCCAGTAAGTGAATATTTTGGGTCACAAATCCCACTGAGGTTTTTCCCACACCGGGTTTCCTCGCTAAAATATTGTGTTATGGTGTGCTTTTCATGTGGTTGTTGTTATCTCTATTTATTGCATTACTTTTTGTTTACCGGTATACAGTATTAATATGTTCTGCATGTTTTAAGTTAAGAAATTGCTCTAACCGGTTAGATACTGATTACCCCCCCCCCCTCTCAGTATCTGTGGGAATCCTAACACAGTTTTCTTGGTATGCATAGAATCTACATTTTGGAGATATTGAGCTTGATTTTGTGATAATGGGCTGGTATTCTTGGGTTTGGATGACCCTGCCCCATTCTGGTAATCTTAGTGTATACATTGCCAATCAGAGTATGTAAAGGAAGCATATAGAAGTCTTGTGGAGGCTGACATGAACATGTTTATAATGTGTTGGGCTTGGCCGACACAATATTTTGTATTTGTGCCCTTTGGTATATATATACATATACATAAGTAGTAGTATAAGCAAGGAAAGAGAGAAGAACAAGACTAAGTGTGTGATGTGCAAAAGTTGGTAGTGAGGATAGCAGTGTGTGAAGTGAGTGTTGTGAACAACAAAAAGAAAAAATGTTATAGTGGTACAATAGTCCTTTACCGGACCTATTGTAGGATAGTTGTGCAAAGATCTCTAACCGGATCTATTATAGAGTTTGAGATTTGTAATCTGAGCTTAACCTTAGAACTGATCCCATGCACTTGGAGATGCTATCCCTTTTAGTTCAACCCTTTTTACTTGTAGTAAGAATTCCAACAGTTTGCTATCTCTTTGTTGTATCTGGAATGAGCAGTTCGACAGTGAGTCATTTTTGTAATTTGATAGTGAGCCACCCAGTAGTGAGCCACCTCTCTTTGTAAACACAAATATAACTAGTTATATTCTCCTGAGAGTTAACACTCTTTATGGTTTTTCCCATTTGGGTTTTCCATGAATAAATTCTATTGTTTATCTTGTGTTTGCATTCTTCATGTTTAGTTAGCATTAACTGCTTTATTTCAATAAAGTTTGTTTGATATTTAAGTGGAAGGTTATAATTGCGGAGAAAATTTTTAATCTCTAGGAATACTGATTCACCCCCCCCTCTTAGTATTCCGGTGCTTTCAACATAATCAACACATTTGTCTCTCTATCTTTTTCATGCATAGGTACCTTCACTTGAAGGCATTCTACTGCCCATAAGCATCAACTCTCAATAGAAACTATCATGTTGAGTATTAATGTTGCCTCTTGTAATCACCAACCTTGTCAATTTCATGCTATAATATTCTCTCATGCATATAACCTATTATGCCTAGAATATCTATTTCCCCATTAGTCTCCTTGAGTCAAAATGTGGGCCCCCTTTTCTTTTCTTTTTTGTCCTTTTTGGTTTTAACCTCAGAACCCCAGAGTTCCGAGCGTTCTCCACCTATGCCTAGCCTAGGACACCGAGACCCCAAAGTCCCGAAGTAAATCAAAGTTTATCCCTAATATTGAAGACTGAAGAATTGTGCTTTTGCTTGCAGGTTTGAGTGGTTAGATGGACTCATCCTCTAGCAAAAGAGGAAAAGAAATTGATAACTTCCAACCACAATGAAGTATCATTATCAAGGATAGGTATATGTTTCAAAGCTGGAAGATCAAGTCAGATGGGTGACCGATACAAAAATAGGCCACATAGAAATTGAGGATATCAAGACTCAACTAGACAAACCTAGTCTAGAGGCCCTCCACAAGAGAATCAAGAGATCTGGCATAGTGGAGGCTATTGTCTTCCCATAATCATTACAGGCACAAGAGTTTATAATGGCCATTGCCCCATTCTATAACCCGAAATCTAGAAAGTGAACAGATGCACAAGGAAAGACGATCACAGACTTGTCTCCAGATATACTGGGGTTCATCTTTGGAATCCCAACCAGGGAGGAGGTATTTCTATTAACTGAAGAAGAGGCCTTAAAATCATGGAATGAAAAATTATCAGACAGCTTGAGGCATGTGAATACAAACTAGCTAGAAAAAGAAAGAAAGATAGGTCTTAAGGCAATGGAGATCCTGAGGGCAGATTTCAAAGAGCCTCAAAGAGATTTAATCATTATGCTTAGCAGGGCCTTTGTCAAGCCGGATTGTAAGCATTTTCACCTGTGGATGTTCCAATTCATGACCACCATTTTAATAGGGAAACAATAATTTGACTGGCTACAGATCCTTTCAGACAATATCTGTAAACAGATGAAGGAAGTTCAGCATACCCAAAAGTTCTTTTTCACTTCATATGTCATCTAGGTAGCTGCTAGGGCTAGAAAGTTTCCAGGGCTACAGGTAGAAGGACAATTGGGAGAGGAGGAAGGATAGAAGAAGATATGGGGGTATTATCCTCAACTCACTCTATACAATGCCAAGACTCACTTCAAGAGAGTTAATGATGCTTTCATCTTTCCGATAATAATCAAATTGACAGGAGATGCAGGATATTGGATTATCCCAGAGGTCATGGCTATCATCCGAGAGTGGGCATGTTGGTTTATCCAAAGCCCATGCTCTACTTACATCAGGGTTAGCGGATTCACAGGTAACCCAATGCTCCTGCCCCGGTACTATAATGATTGGATAATCTTGCTGCAGTATGTGAGGCATCTTATGGGCCTCCAATCACTATTGTCCTCAAAACATAAAACAGGTATCAATTTCTCAGTATCTATTGGATACTTTGCCTATTCTAAAATACAGGTGGCATAGTTAGCAGAACAACAGCTCCAAGATTTGAACTTGAAGGAGTATGACCATTCTAGGGAGTTTTATGATCCCTACAGGAAACTTATACAAGCTATGCCGAAGGCAGATGAGGGGTACATGCCTAGCTTGGAGGACTTTTGGGCCAACTTACAAGATAGTTTTGAGGTTAGGGAGAAGAACTATAACAAGTTATTTGTCCCACAGGTGAGAGATTTTGGGATTGAGACTAACCTCCCTAAAGACCTGAGGGATGATGGAGAGGTACTTGACCCAGTTTATAGGGAATCAAGGATAGATAAGAGCCCCCTCTCTCCAGTAAAATGGTCTACAAGCAAAGATACAAATATAAAGAAGGTCTCCTAGATGGTCATCAACATGACTAAACAATGGTTAAACCAGAGGGTAAGGCCCAGTGTCTCAAAGACAAAACAAAAGGAATCCACCTATGGGGTACCATAGTTAAGAGGCCATAAGGAGTATGCTTGAAAGACAAGGTCAGCCTCGAGGCAAAATATGTCCACTGACCTAGGTGAAGAAGACAAGCCTCAAGAAAGCTCTAAGGCCTAACTGAAGAAAATCCAAGAGAAGACGAGGGAGTCTAAACTATTGAAAAAGGTTACACAACTGGGAGTGACCGACGGATTAGGAGCGGTACCACTGGCCAAAGATCTTCAACCAAGGTTGGCCATAGGGAGCACTGAAGGAGAGGGTACCCAAGGACAAGAAGAGAATGTAGAAGCTAATGAGGAGATACTCGCTCAGCCACCTTCAACAAATGCCACAAATTCCCCAGGCACCACTGCTCCTACACCACCATTAGTCAATATACCCACAAGATAGCCCAGAGTGCAAGGCTTCACATCTACCATTGAAGGAATGAAAGTTAGAAATATCAAGTCTGATTCAGATCAAGAGGAAGAAGATCTTGAGCAACAATGATCATTGGAAGGTGAGCAAGAAGGGGATGAGACTAAAGATATATTGAATGAAAGACTGATCTTAACTCATCAAGATCAAGAAGACCTCTTCAAGGATATAGTCGCCAGGAAAGGAGAAACTGAGGCAGGCGAGGAGGAAATGGAATTTAATAAAGAGGTCAATGATAAGTTAGGAGAGCTATATAAACAACAGACTCTCCAAATTAACCTAGCCCACCAGATTTCCTCAACCCAAGATCCTGGGCAAACAGGAGCAGAAGTAAGAGATGAAGCAGAGGAGTAGGCAGAGGTTCAGGTTAGGACTACGGACATAGTGTCAGCTCAAGGTGATAAAGATGAAAATATACCACAATGGCTGGAGTTTACCTTCAGGAAGAAAAGGAGAAAAGCAGAACTCCCTAAGGTCACTCTACAACAAGTAATCACTCAAGAACCACCAAAGGACAAAAAGCTAAAAACCATCCATCATTTGTCAAAAATAAATTCCGGTCAGGTGATTGCAGATGTGGCAGTTTCACACGAAGTTGAAGGACAGGTCTCTCCCAAGTATCAAATATCCCAGGTAAAATTGGGTAAGCAAACCAAGTGGGGAGAGCTAGATACTCTGGAGCTAGCCACAAGTGTTGTTAGAGGGCACGTTGAAAAGGAGCACACTTCAAATATGGAGCTTAAGGCGAAACTTGGACAATATAAATAGCTCCTGATCAAAATGAGTAAACCTCTAGACTCTTATAGAGCTGATGACCTACCTTCAACCTCATCACTGCCAGAGTGAGAAGTAAAGGCACTAGTAGAGGTGAGATAAGTGGCTGCTACCGCCAAACCTTGGACCCAGGTAAATCTGGCTAAGATTAGGTTGTTCTTGCAAAATACAGTAGAAATATACCGTAAGGCAGTATAGGTGGGTGGAGCTTTGGCAACCTGTTCCACACAATGGAAGTGGAAGGCAAACACTTTCAATAAACAATTCCGAGTTTTGAAAATGATATTGTGGTTGGGAGAAGAGATGGTAGCAAAAGAAGACCTCTTAGGAGGCGACATCTATAAAAACTTACAGTCCTATGTATACATTTTGGAGCTGAAAATTGAAAAGTTTGAGCAGTATATCAAGGATATGACTAAGATCTGGGACCCTCTCCTCAGGGAAATTTTGTCATATGAGAATTTTGTAATGAATATGCTAGGACCTTTTAGCCTCAGAATAATGGATACAGGAATAATGGACCAATAACAAGTTTTGAATCAGTGGGATGCATATGAGGCACAATACCTAGGACCTACGACCCAGTTTGATGTCGCCCTTATGGACAGATTCACATATCTGATTATTCAATGTCAGGAGGTGGCAAACATGGTGAAGGAGTTGGAGGAACAGGGAACACATGCGGATGAGGTTTTGAAGAAGTATAAATTTAGAATTAAACATGTAGCTAATCCTCAAGTCCAAGCAGTTGCATGTATAATTGAAAATTATAAATCTTTTACCAAGAAATCAGGCAAAGCTTTAATTTTATATTTTAAGCTACACCTCCCACTCGAGTTCCAATTTTGAGAGAAATTTTGCATGATTACGAAAACCTGGCTCACCTAGCAGGGTCTTCATAATGCTCATGCAATCCCCATTTTGTAGTTGTTAAGTGGAGTCTCAAGGCAGAAACTTGCAAGTTAATTGTGACTCCTAGGGTCAATTCTTAATTTAGAATAGAGTTATTTCCTAGATAGTAGGGTAAAGAACTTCTATAAATTGAGAAGTTTGATTCATTTGTAAAGGTTCCACATTGATGATTTGTGGCCTACTTAGAGATTTTAGAATATTTTGCAGATTGATTAAGAAGTTTGAGTTTTTTTTTTTATACATTCATGGAGATTAATATGAAAAGCAACTTGTAGATTGCCTGATCTACATTTATATTCTACCAAATTGTTCTGTGTAATCTGGTAACGTCTATTATTTTGAGTTAGCAATGTGGTTTAATCTTTTTGTCTATCACTCTATGAATCATATTGTACACATCAGTGGTGTATGAGAACTATTGTGATAGGCCATATTCTTGATGATTTTATTTCCACAGACTTGTGAAATTAATGATTTTCCAGGTTTTTTGGAGGTTCGTTGTTGAATGCTAACTTGGATAATATTTGATAATTACTTGGATTGCAGGGAACTAATTGAGTAGTTCATTAAGTTGTCATTATATTGGTCTTTATTGTTATTTTCTTGTTTCCCTTTACACTTCGCATTTTAATTCCCAAAGAATCTTAAACCATAAAAATACAAAAAGAGAGGAAGTGCAGTTATCCATAACCTACGAGATTTAGTTCTAACTAGCAAGCCCCTTTACAGGTATAACCACATCAACCATTGAGCTACTCATCACTATCGAGACCCAACTATAGAGACCTTGGAGTTGTGAGCTCTTCCGGACTCGTTACTTTTCAAGAGAGGTGGTGAGTGTTTGCATAGACTACCTGACTGTTGGTGAGTGTGTCAAAACACCCGTCAACAGAAACTGGCACTAGAAGGAGGGCATTACAACTAATCCCCACATTGATAAACTACATATGGTACTCCTAGGAGACAGATTGATGCCCTTTACCCAGCCTAACCTCAACAACGAGCAAAACGATATTCTTACCCAACTATATGACTCTGCTTGGGATAGTACAAGAAATTACAACCATTGGTTACAAGTACAACAAGTCTTAGACAATGAGAGACAAAAGGCTATACATATAGAAGTGGAGGCACAAAGACAACTCAATCCTCAGGTGAACCCATGAGAAAATCCACAATCACCTCCTTAAATAGAAATTGAGGTATTAAGATGGATCGTATATCATCTTTCTCTCCCGAGAGATTCCACCGAGTCCTTAGGAGTGGTTCTTCACCATCCAACTTAGTTGAATTAGGGCCTGCCACTAGGAGGAAGAAGAAAAAAGATAAGAAACAACCCTTAATAGCCTTGCCAGTACAGCCATCCATACCCAACGTAGGCGATCAATTGATTCCTAGTCCTCAGCCTATCGCTGTACCTTTTGTGACTCAACGTCCACCATCACCACCTTCAATGGCCTACTTCAACCAAGACACCACACCACTAGGAACCATACCAGGGGGTATACATGACCTACCTAGAAACCCAGATAAATTTTGCAACAAATTTTACTATTTAGGGGGACGAACAACTGATGAACATATTGAAGCATTCAAAGATGCGGTTGTTCATAATCATATTGAACACTAAGATGTAGTATGTAAACTCTTCCCATATTCACTTGGGGAGAATGAATACAATTAGTACTTAACCTTACCTGCAAACTCCATCACAGGTTGGGATCTCTTGGAGAAGGCCTTCATTGATCAATTCCTAGTGTACGTAGACCCCAGGACACTATACCACCAGTTCGCTTCTCTTAAGAAATTGCCAAATGAGCCATTAACGACTTTTAATACTAGCTTCCAAAGGGAATTCAAGAGGCTACAAGCCCCTTACCAGGTAACACCTAACATAGCCATCGACTCATATCTAAGAGCTATTGACCCTTGGACTGCTATGTTTATTAAGAAGAGTGTTCCTCAAGATCAAAGGGACACCTTGGTGAAAGTCTTCACATTAGCAATTAGCATGAATCACGAGCTGAATCAAACCTTGGGAGGGATTGGATATAATTTACCTACAGGGGTGAATCAAGGAAACTAAAATTAACTCCCAGGTGTACCCTCGTCTCTACCTATAGGTGCCCCAATGATGAACCCCGTGCCAATCTATGCACCCCAACCTCTGGCAAATCAACAGTTTGCCACTCAAGCATCAATTTGGCAAAATGGTACTAATACTGCCCCCACTCAAACACAATATGTTGGTCAAGTGCAGGTTGGAAGTCAATAATTTGACAATATTAATCCAGCAAACCAACCTCCAACTATGACACTTGAGAATCAAGGGTCCCATATATCAGCTAAAGTAGAAGCCTTAAAGAAAATGATCTCACAGGTTACTTCAGACTTGAGCCAGCTAAAGATGAATCCTCCAGGAGGGTATAATCAATCCCAATCATATAATAATCAATGGAACTATAATAACCAGAACCAAAATCAAAGGTACAACAACAAACCTTATAATAGGAAGTGTAATACAGGTCCAAATAATGTTGGGGTGAACCGTGATCACCCAAACGCACGAGATAACCCAAACCACACACAAAGTGTTAACCTTGCTGATATGAATTTGCTAACAAATTGGTGTAGGTTGCATGACACAACTGCCCATTCTGAGGTTAATTGTGCTCAGTTCGAGAAAATCATAAGAATTGCTCAAGATGACTCTCAGCCCAAAGATTGTTCCAATGATGAACTTGAGAAGGTTAATACTGCCATGCTGGTCAATACTTTCTTGTGTAAAGAATTTCACACTAAAGCTAAAGGTGAACCATGTGTATACGATGCTCAAGCCTTTCAGACCAGGAACAATTACAATCTTAGGAGTCAAGGCAAAGCTCCATTAATAGAGCCACCTCCCCCGATGGGCGGGTTTGTACCTCCAGAGTCTAATGCAAGCAACAATCCTCGTCCTCCTCAGGCTTTCCAAGGAACATGCCCTAGACAAGCTCAAGGGCAAGATTATGTTCTGAAAGGATCATTTGACATTACTAAGGAGATGGAAAGGACTTCCACCACTATGTCCTTAATGGAAGTATTGAGATATTACCCTGAACAGAAGAGGGCTCTCCTTAGGAAATTGGAACTATTAGAATCATAGAGAAATGAGGTTAAGATGGCAGATTTTAATGAAGTTAACGCCAATATTAGTAGTGATGCAATAGAAAATCCACCATTTTTACTAAGTTTGAAGATATGTGGGAAGAATTTATATAACTGTTTGGTAGATTCAGGAGCTTCAGGAAATGTAATGCCCTACTTTATATGTCACTAGCTCAGACTTCAACTAGTACGTGCAAATGGTAAGGTAGTGCAACTAGACAAAATAAAGGTTAACATCATTGGAGAATTGAAAGATGTATACATCTAGTTAGGTGCTGATCCTTGAATATCTCGTTATATTGACATTCAAGTGGTGGATATTCCAGAAGTATATGGGATGCTCCTTAGTAGGGATTGGTCCAAGACATTGGGAGGATATTTCTCAACTAGTTTTACGTACTTATGGCTTCCATGGAAGGGGGTAAGCAATTGGATCCGAACTGATACCGAGCCTAAACTGAAGAAATTAGTCACGGATTATGGTGCTCTCAATGAAGTGGCATTTGCTGAAGTAAGCCTAGGAGTTTATAGGGTCAATGAAATTCTTACTTTCTCTGCACTAGCTCCTCTTCAACTATTTCAAGCCAACAAGACCGCATATAGAAGGTGGGTCAACAAGTTCGCTACAACAGTTCAACAAGGAATGTATTTATTGGGAAACACTATGAAGATACAAGAGTTGGTGCTTCATAAGTGGTGTCAGATACACCATGAGGAGCACTCAGAAGTTTCATGTATCCCATGTCAGAATGAGATTACGAAGTTGATGAGTCTGGTTCCATACAAAAAGGATGATCATACCACCAATATGGAGGAAGTTCAAGGTTTAACTTGTGAAAAATTAGAACCCCAGACAGTTGACCCTATAGACAAGACCACCTTACCTAAAGAATGCACCTAGGAGATTCTTGTCATCGAGATTGTTAATAATGAAGATGAAGATATTCCTCTAGAGCCTAAGAAGGAAGAAACACAATCCAAACTTCAACCTCAATCGAAACAAGTTGTTCCTAATACTACTAAAGTGTTTATGCAACCAAAAATTGAACAACCTCAATTATCACAAGGTCTCAAGCTTGAGAAGCAGTAATCCTCTCCGAGCGTTAACCTAATCATTGACCTAAAGGTGAAAAATATGAAGAGACCAAAAGATGAAATATGGTTTTTAAAGTTTGATGGGTCAAGATCCAAGCAAGGCAGTGAAGCCGGCATAGAGTTAACCAACCCAAAAGGGAAAACCCTTTTAGCTTTTTACTGACTTCAATTCCCTTGTGCTAATAACATGATAGAGTACAAGGCCTTAATTAGAGGATTACTTTTTGCTCATAAGAAGGGGGCAAAATGTTTGAAAGTGCAAGGAGATTCTGAGTTAGTGGTTAAACAAGTGTGAAACCAATATGCGTGCCATGATAAAAGGTTAGCAGCATGGGATCTGATTGAGGATTTTGATGCTTTCGATATTCAACTGGTATCTAGGAAAGTCAATGGAATACTTGATGCACTGGCCGTAGCTGCTAGTACATTAGAACTAGTAAGCCAATCCCCTTTAAAGAAGTTCTCGGTGGAATTAATCTCTGTACTTGTTGTACCTGACAATATCAAACATTTCCATGTCTTTCAGGATGATGCCCACATTCTATCCTTTCTTGCCAATTCAGGGGCTTTTGAAGATCAAATTATTGATGAGGAAGACAAATTGGATGATCTTAACAATGAAGGTAATGTGGATATTTTGGATTTATCGACTAAAGTTATTCCTAAAGGGATGGTCACCCTGGAGAGACTTTTTGATTTAGATCCTAGAGTAAAAGAGAGATTAACAATAGATTCAAACATCAGAAAATATGAGCCCCATAATATTGGTTTGGAAGGACAAGAGAGAATTGTCTATATTGGGAAGATTTGCACTCAAAATGAAAGAGAAAAACTAATACGGATCTTGAAAGAATTCATCGATGTAATAGCATGGGGGCATGAAGATTTAAAGACATTCAATACAATGATTATCACCCATGTGATTCCCCTAAAACGTAACATAAAGTCATTTCGGCAAAAGCAACGTCCGGTCAATGCACTAATAGAACCCTTGATTTTCAAGGAAGTACAAAAGTTACTTTTCGCTAAGATTATTTTTCCGGTATGACATTCTACTTGGGTTGCTAATTTGGTACCAATGCAGAAAAATAATAGAGAAATATGACTTTGCATTGACTTTCGCAACCTCAATAAAGCCTCCAAGAAAGATAATTACCCGCTCCCTTCTTTGGATGAAGTACTACGAATAGTCAATGGTTCACAAATGATGTCATTTTTAGATGGTTATTTAGGATATAACCAGGTATTGGTAAACTATGAAGATCGTATGAAGACCGCGTTTACGACAAAGTGGGGAATGTATGCATACAAAAGAATGTCATTTAGGTTGATTAATGCTGGGGCAACCTTCCAGCGAGCGATGGATACAACCTTCAAAGAACTAATTGGAAAATGCATTATTATTTATATGTGTTAGGATTCCCAAAGATACTGAGTGGGGGGGGTGAATCAGTATCTAACCAGTTATAAGATTTTCTTAACTTAAAACATGTAAAGCATATCAATACTATATACTGGTAAACAAGAAATAATGCAATAAATAGAGATAACAATAGCCACATGAAAAAAACACCATAACACAGTAGTTTAACGAGGAAACCGATGTGGGAAAAACCTCGGTGGGATTTGTGACCCACAATATTCACTTACTGGCCAATAAGAGAATATTACTACTACAAGAGGGGCCTGCACATGCAGGAAGGCCAAGTGCCTAGAGCTCACTGCTCAATTACAAAATGGGAAGTCTCACTGACTTACAAAAATGGATTATATAAATTCAATATCTTGTACTGCTTCAAAATAGCATCTACTATGCTAGATCCAGTACCGGTTTAAGCTCTTCTTTATACATAAACCCTTAACCTATAATTCACATAATAGGTCTGCCTTATTTCGCCTATCTTCTTCCTTCCATCTATATCTAAAACATTCTACAATGATCTCTTATATATATGAGTCATTTTACAACTTTCCAAGCCAGCTTACAATGATTTACAAAATATATTATAAACAAAATTCCTGTCGGCTTCTGTGCCGGTATACTTCCTTTCACTGTTGGTGGTCTGTGTGCCAGTGTAGAGTCTGACCTTGCTGGTGCCGATAAATTGTCTTGCTAGTGTCATAGGATTGTAAGGTTGCCATCAATGACAAAACCTTCAATCACCTACAATATCTCATTGGAGTGTGCATTTGCCAACAATATGGACAATTTGATGATATTTTCCAAGGTCAAAGAAGACCACCTAGACCACCTCCAAAAGGTATTGGAGAGATGTAGGAGATATGGGATTTCCCTCAACCCCAAGAAATGTGTGTTTGGAGTGGCTAAAGCAAATCTACTTGGCCATGTAATCTCTGAAAGGGGGATTTCTATAGACCCAGATCCGGTAGAAGCATTATTGAAGTTACAAATGCTCGGTAGTAAAAAGAAGATGAGATCTTTCTTTGGGAAGATCAATTTTGTTAGAAAGTTTATTACTAGGTTTGCAGAGATAGTTAAGCCATTGAATGAAATGATGAAGAAGGATGCTAAGGTCGAATGGACAACTGAAGCAAAAGAGGCTTTCACCTAGATCAAGAAATCCATCGCCGAAGCTCCCGTACTAACTAGCTTTGATTACACACTATCATTTTACATATATTTGTTTGCTTCACTACACTCAGGAGTGGTTGTTTTGACACAAAGGCAAGTAGGAGACGAGAAGCCTATTGCATTTGTGATCTCTCCTTTCAAAAGCGTTGTGGTTAGATATTTTTCTCTTGAAAAATAGGCCTTTGCATTGGTAAGAGAAGTCAAAAAGTTTAGGCATTACATCCTAAGGAGTAAAATTTATGCAATTGTCCCTGACCAAGCAGTAAAGTCACTACTCATGCAGTCCGAACTGGGAGAACGTTGAGGGAAACAGATGGCAATATTGCAAGAATTTGACTTAGAGATGCATCCAATGAAGTTGGTCCAAGGCCAAAGATTGTCTCAGGCCATGGCGACCAACATCCCTCAAATCCAGTGCCAACAGTATACGTTGAAGTCATTCACTCAGGATCCTTGGTACACATATTTAGTATTTATATTGCTAAATAATAGGTGTCCTGAGGGATTGAAAACCACGCAAAGATTAGCATTAAGGCTCAAAAGTGCTAATTATATGATCAAGGATTCGGCACTCTATAGGAAAAATTGTGAGGGTATCTACCTTCGGTGTCTTGATCTTCAAGAAGCCCATAATATGATTGAGGAATTTCACGAGAAATATGGTACAGGTCATGGATCAGCAGATGCCACTGTACATCAAATCTTGAAGGCTGGATATTATTGGCCTAGCATATTTAAGGATACTCATGAGCATGTTCGACATTGCCATACGTGCCAAACTACAGCCTCCAGAGAAAGAAATCTCGCTATGCCTTTATAACCAGTGTTTGAGGTAAGACCTTTTTCTCAATGGCCACTGGATTTCGTACATGTTATTAACCCTAACTCATTTGTAGGACATAAGTTTATTCTTACAACAACAAATTATTGTACGTGATGGACAAAATCCATTGCATGCCAAAATGCTACTGCTGAGGTGGTCTTGAAATTTATTGAAGAGCATATCATCACCAGGTTTGATATGTCATTCGCTCTAGTATGTGATAATGGTCTTTCTTTTACTTCTGCACAGTTGATGCAATGGTCATACGAATATAAAGTGATATTAAAATTTTTATCCAACTATTACCCACAAGGTAATGGGGTAGCTGAATCCACGAACAAGAACATCCTAGATGTCATCAAAAAGCTACTTGAGAAAAACCCTAGGGATTGGCATAATCAATTGAGATACGCCTTATGGGATGATCGAACCAGAGTAAAAGCCGCCTTGGGAACTTCTCCATATTACCTTGTCTATGGCCAGACCCCTATTTTCTCAATCAACTTATAAATACTGGTCCTCCAATTAATGAAAGAACTTGACATTGAGGATTAGGTAGATGTTCGCCTCTTAAATTTATTAAGACTTGATGAAAAAAGGATTAATATGCTACAACACTTTGCCAAACACCAAGTCGTTGTTAAGCGATGATTTGATAAAAGGGCCAAGGTGAAAGCTTTTTGGATCTTTGACTTAGTAATGTTATGAGACAAGGCCAAGGAAAAGAAAGGTGATCATCACAAGTTTGAAAGGTTGTGGTTAGGTCCTTACCAAATAGCTGAAATTCTAGGCGAGAACACTTTTAGGGTGAGCTCTTTGACTAGAGAGCCGGTACCATTGCCCACCAATGGTTAGTTCCTCAAGCACTACTTCGATTAAATCCTCAATAAAGCTTGACTTGTTGTATATAGTATTTAGTTGTTTTCTTTTTGGTTGTGCTTCGTGTTTTTGGGCCTTGTGGTGTGTTGTCCCTTTTGTTTTTGCTTGTTTGTTCTTTCGTTTGTTAAGTCAGGGTATACATGTTTTATTCTCAAAAGATTCTAAAAGGAAATAGGTATCCTTTTCATGACATCTTGCCTAATTCTGAGAGACTTCGACTCTCTGCTATTTATGACTTCATTGTCATTTGGTTAAGTTTGAGACTTTTGTCTATACTCGTTCAAAGCAGTATATAATCGTTTAAATATGATGTGAGTTTTGACTTTCAATTGGAAAAGGCTAGCCTGATAAACTCAGCACTAACATCACATTAAGGTACATCAGAAATTTTTTATGAGATATCAAATAAACTGGTTTTCAAGTGAAAAATACGAAGTCAAGGCATTCCATGTTATCCACCGTGGCTCCCAACCCAGTTATCAAACTTAAATGTTTGAAAGTTGCTTAAAAGGTTATTAAAGAAAGAAGTCATTCTCTATATCCTATAATGTTTTAAAAAAAAAAGAGAGAGAAAAAAGTAAAGATCCTCTTAAGCAACTCAAATGGGTGTTTCAAGTAATCTCCACCGGGGCTATGGATGCCTGGGTGGTAGTGGAGCACTATTTGACAGGAACCAGAGGTATCTCTGTCGGGGCTATAGATTCTTGACTGGCAGTAGAGCTATGCCCAAGATAACCTTGCACAAAACACGGTTAATAACTTCACCTATGTAGCTTGTGCCTAGTTTCCTCTGATTATCTACATTATTAAAATGATGGAGTAACAAATCGTACGCACACACTTAAGAGTTAATCATGTCTATTTCTCTTCTTGGTTGTTTGATTCATTGCTTCATTCATCATTTTCTCTTATACATCCTTTTGATTGATAATATCCTTAGGTGTCGAGTTAACCAAAGGTTCTCAAGTTCTAAATTGCCTATAGTCATTTTTCCCAGATAGTCACCATTTGTTATGCCTAGCATATCTATTTTCCCATTAGTCTCCTTGAGTCAAAATGTGGGCCCCCTTTTCTTTTTTTTTGTCCTTTTTGGTTTTAACCTTGGAACCCCAGAACCCCAGAGTTCTAAGCCTTCTCCACCTGTGCCTAGCCCGGAACCTCGAGACCCCGAAGTCCTGAAGTAAATCAAAGTTTATCCCTAATATTGAAGACTAAAGATTTGTGGTTTTTCTTGCAGGTTCGAGTGGTTAGATGGACTCATCCTCCAGCAAAAGAGGCAAATAAATTGATAGACTTCCAGCCACCATGAAGTATCATTATCAAGGACAGGTCTACGTTTCAAAGCTGGAAGATCAAGTTAGATGGGTGACCGATACGGAAATAGGCCACATAGAAATTCAGGATATCAAGACTCAACTGGACAAACCTAGTCTGGAGGCCCTCCACAGGAGAATCGAGAGATCTAACTTAGTGGAGTCTACTGTCTTCCCACAGTCATTACAAGCACCAAAGTTCATAATGGCCATTGCCCCATTCTATACCCGGAAACTAGAAAGTGCAGATGCACAAGGAAAGACAATCATAGACTTGTCTCTAGATATGCTGGGGTTCATCGTAGGAATCCCAACTAGGGAGGAGGTATTTCTATTAACTGAAGAAGAGGCCTTAAAATCATAGAATGACAAAATATCAGCTAGCAAGAGGCACATGAATAAAAACTAGCTAGAAGAAGAAAGAAAGACAGGTCTTAAGGCAACAGAGATCTTGAGGGAAGATTTCAAAGAGCCTCAAAGAAATTTAATCATTATGCTTAGCAGGGCCTTTGGCAAGCCAGATTGTAAGCATTTTCAGTCGTGGATGTTCCAATTAATGACCACCATTTTAATAGGGAAACAATACTTTGACTAGCCGCAGATCCTTTCAGACAATATTTGTAAATAGATGAAGGAAGTTCAGCATACCCAAAAGTTTTTTTTCACTTCATATGTCATCTAGGTAGTAGCTAGGGCTGGAAAGTTTCTAGGGCTGCAGGTAGAAGGACAATTGAAAGAGGAGGAAGGACATAAGAAGATATGGAGGTATTATCCTCAGCTCACTCTAGCCAATGCCAAGACTCACTTCAAGAGAGTTAATGATGCTTTCATCTTTCCGATAATAATCAAATTGATAAGAGATGTAGGATATCGGATTAGCTCGAAGGCCATGGCTATCATCCAAGAGTGGGCATGTTGGTTTATACAAAACCCATGCTCTACTTACATCAGGGTTAGCGGATTCACAGGTAACCCAATGCTCCTACCTTGATACTATAATGATCGGATAATCTTGCTGGAGTATGTGAGGCAGCTTGTGGGCCTCCAGTCACTGTTGTCCTCAAAACATAAAACAAGTATCGATTGTTAGGTCCTGGAGACAACTGAGAGGAAGGGGGGTGGATCAATTATCTAATAAATTCAAACAAAAAACAACTTATCCAAACTTAATTCTTAGTACCTATAAACCAAACTTAATGTTGGTAGACAATTTATCAGTTAATTTCAGTACCGATAAAGATTAATGCATGAAATAGAAAGATAATAACAACCACAACACATAACACCAATATTTGTACGTGGAAACCCTATAAGGGGAAAAACTACGGTGGGAAACCTTACCGACAATCAGATGATACTACTGCAGATAGTATGTGTATACAATAGGGGGTCTGCACATGCAGAAAGGCCAAGCACCTAAAGCTCACTAGTCAAACACAAATGGGAGTCACACTGACTACAATTGGATGGTTAAATCCAATAATGATGTACTGCTCAAAATAGCATCTTCATATGCTAGATTCAGTACCGGTTCAGTTCTAATATGCCTTCACAAAATCCTCCTTCAACCTTCAAATGATGTCTGCATGTATAGTTCTTCTTATTTTCACATATATCTTATTACAAATCCTTTTCCCAATCGCATATCGATCTTACAAATAAGATCTTACATATATACCAAAGGCTAGGACCAAAATGCGTAGGTCGGATTTACAAAAGATATTACAATAAAACAATTTACAAGTAAATCAATAACTAATGCAATACCTGATTCAACATGTTGGCTTAATGCATTTACAACATTAATAAATCATCTCCATAGCATGTCGTGCTGATCTAGAATAGATAAGCCTTCTAGTGCTTATCCTGGACCTATTTGCCGGTAACAACAAATATGCAAACATGAATATACCAATGAACAAATCTCAAAGACAAAGTGTCCAAATGATGTCATTGACATAACCAAGTGTTTTTCATTTCATTCCAAGTGTTGGTGAACAATATATCCTATGGATGAACAAGATATCAGTGATTGTGCATAAGTCACTTGCTTGTCGGTGAACATTGCCAATTCTCCAAGTGCTAGTAGGCTGACCAGAGTTGATAAGTGTTAACATCAATGACAAAACCATATCAACATATCCAAAATACCAACAATCTCCCCCTTTGGTGTTGATGGAAACACAAGATGGAAAAACCATCAAAGTGCCAAAACAAAAATGCCAAATACCAAAAACCAACAATCTCCCAAAAGATATCATAACCAGAAATCAAAATTAAGATACAAAGAGTAATCAATCTCTCCCAAAATAATAATCTTTCCCCAAAGGATAAAGTCTCCCCCCCAAGAGTAATATGTGTTTTTCATATCAATCTCTCCCCATTTGACATCAAATCTCAAAGCCAATACAAAAACTAGGTTCAAATACAAAATACCAACTTATTCTGTATACCAACTACTCCCCCTGAGAAATAGCTCTCCTCATCAAAGCCAGAAAAAAAAGATTTCTATGTTAGTTCTGTCAGTTGATGACAAACATCAACTGTCTAAGTCTCTACTAGTGGGGGTATGACCCCAAGCTGATCTCTGAGATATTCAAAAGTCTCCTTAGGCAAAGGCTTAGTGAAAATATCTGCAATATGCTCTTTAGTATTCACATAAACTAGTTTTACTTGTTTTGCTTCAACATTATCTTTCAAAAAATTCAGTTTGATAGAAACATGTTTAGTTTTAGAATGTAGTACCAGATTCTTAGATATATCAATTTCTGTTGTATTATCACAATAGATAGTTATAGGTTCCTTGCATTTCACCTTTATGTGCTTCAACATTTGCTTAAGCCATAATACCTGTGTACAGAGTTGCTACTGCAAAATATTCTGATTCAGCTATTGACAAAGATGTGCAACTTTGTTTCTTACTCAACTAAGAAATTAATTTGCTTCCAAGAAAAAATGCTCCGTTGGTGGTGCTTTTTTTGTCATCCACATCTCCTGCCCAATTTGCATCTATGTATGCACATAATTCAAAGCTTTCATCTTTAGGATACCATAAGCCAAGATTTGTAGTGCC
This sequence comes from Cryptomeria japonica, assembly GCF_030272615.1. NCBI lineage: Eukaryota > Viridiplantae > Streptophyta > Pinopsida > Cupressales > Cupressaceae > Cryptomeria > Cryptomeria japonica. The sequence continues at coordinate 376,849,047 of NC_081409.1, forward strand.
TTGTAAGTACAGGAAAATCCATTTTACTACTGATTCATGATTTTCTTTAGGATTACTCTAAAATATTGAAACAATACATACTGCATTCATAATATCAGGTCTTGTTTGTGTCAAATACAGTAGGCCTCCTATCATAGATTTGTACCTAGTTGGATTAATAGGTGTAGATTCATCCCTTAGTGATAATTTATCATTTGTAGTCATAGGTGTTCTTACCAGTTTAGAGTTCTCCATCCTAAATTTCTTTAGTAACTCCTTCAAGTATTTAGATTGACTCAAGAATATACCTTTATCAGTCTGTGAAATCTGCAATCCTAAAAATAATTTTATCTCTCCAATCATAGACATTTTAAATTCTTGTTGCATTTCAATAGAAAAGTCTTTACATAAACCATCTTCTCCTCCAAAGATTATATCATCAACAAAAGCCTCTATAACCAAGATGTCATCATTAGTCACTTTATAGTATAAATTGTTGTCAACATTACCTTTAGAAAAACCAATCTTCAAAAGGTATTTATCCAATCTAGCTACTAAGCTCTTGGAGCTTGCTTCAACCCATACAAAGCTTTCCTTAGCCTGCAAACCATGTCTTTGTTATCTGTCAAAGAAAATCCATCAGGTTGCTCAATGTAAACTTCTTCTTCAATATCTCCATTCAGAAATGTACATTTAATATCCATTTGATATACTTTGTAGTTCTTGTGTGTTGCAAAAGCCAAGAATAATCTGACTACCTCAATTCTAGCTACCAGTGCTAAGGTTTCATTGTAATCAATTCCTTCTTTCTGTGAATATCCCTTACACACTAGTCTTTCTTTATTTATGATTACCTTACCATCTTCATTAAGTTTGTTTCTAAATACCCATTTTGTTCCAATTACATTTTTGTCTTTAGGCTGGGGAACTAATGTCCATGTGTTATTCTTCTCAATTTGTTCTAATTTTTCTTCCATAACTTTAATCCACTATTTATCTTCACATGCCTCATTAATTGATGCTAGTTCAATTTGAGAAATAAGACATACCTCTTCATTTTCTAGTCTTCCTCTTGTCATAACTCCTTGATACTTGTTCCCAATTATCTGATCTTCAGAATGGTTCAATCTTACATACCGGGGCATCTTTATTTGTTGTTATTCTTCAGTTTTAGTGGAGTTTTTAGATGATACCGGTGTAACTGGATCTTCATTCTATACTGGTGTGTGTTCATTTGTTAGTTTCTCTATTGCCGTTTTAGAGTCTATGTACCTTGAAGTTCCTCTAAACTGTTCATCAATTTTCACATTTGTACTCTCAACAATTTTCTGCAATCTCTTGTTAAAACATCTATATGCTTTTCTTTTAGATGAATAACCAAGAAATATTCCTTCATCACTTCTAGGATCAAATTTTTCAATATACTCATCTCTTCTAATATAACATTTACTTCCAAATATTCTAAAATATTTAAGAGTAGGAGTAATACCAAGCCATAGTTCATGAGGGGTCTTACCAGTTTCACCTTTGATGTGAACTTTGTTGAATGTGTAGACTGTTGTGCTTACTACCTCTCTCCAATATACATGTGGTATATTTGCTTCTGATAACATACTTCTAGCTACATCCAAGATAGTTTTGTTTTTTCCTTTCTACAACTCCATTCTGTTGTGGTGTCTGGGGTACTGATAACTGTCTTCTGATTCCATTTACTTCACATAATGTATTAAATTCTTTAGATGTAAATTCACCTCCTTGATCTGATCTCAAACATTTAATTTTCTTGCCGGTTTCATTTTCTACCATCACTTTGAATAGTTTGAATTTCCCAAGTGCTTCTAATTTTTCTCTGAGAAAAGTAACCCAACACATTCTAGAATAGTCATCAATGATTAGCATGAAATATCTATCACCTTGTAAGCTTTTAGTTCTAGTTGGACCACATAAGTCAGTATGAATTAAGTCAAGAGCATTATTGGATTTTTCTAGAATACTTATAAAAGATGCTCTAACTTGTTTTCCAAATTGACATTCCTTACATACCGTATTGTGAGCTTTAACAATCTTAGGTAAATCTCTAACTGCCTTAGTTGTACTTATTTTCACAATGCAATCAAAATTTACATGATAGAGTCTCTTATACCATAGCCGACTTTCATCAATATGTGCAATCAAGCATGTCTTTTCATTGTTATTCAAATGAAAAATATTATCTCTAGTTTGATTACCGGTTGTAATTTCCGAACCAGTTCTGTTCATAATTTTGCATTTCCCATTCTTGAATTGTAACTGAAATCCTTTTTCAACTAATTGACCAACACTCAATATATTATGCTTTACACCTTCAACATAGTAAACATTGTCAGTATTATGCTTACCATCAAGAGATATAGTACCTTTTCCTTTCATCAAACATGCTTTATCATCTCCAAATCTTACTAGACCTCCATTAAATTCCTGAAAAGTCAAGAATTTACTTTTGTCACTAGTCATATGATGTGAACATCCTGAATCAATGATCCATTAATCCTTAACTTCAATTTTAGCTGCCAAGGCCTACTTTACCAGTTGAACAGTAGGTGTCGGTTGATCTTCTGTTATAGCAACAAAAACCCATCCATTGTCTATCGGATCCTCATCAGAATCATCAGTGAATCCTTCATTAGCAAGATAACAAGACTTGTCTTTATTCTTCTTAAATCTGTATCTCTGATATTCAGGTTTAGGCTTGTATGTTCTTCTAGCTTCTTCTTTCAATCTTGCATGTCTATCAGGGCATCTTGAAGCCATATGACCAATCTTATTATAGTTAAAACATTTAAAGGGTGCTTTACCTTCATACTTACTTCCAATTGGACCTTTAGGCATTTTCCTTGCAAATAGTGCTTCGAGTTCTTCAAGTTCTTCATTTTCTCTCCTGTTTTCTTCAAGTTCTCTTGCATAAAAGGCTTTCCAATCATATTTGTCAAATGATGATGATGCAGATAATGTCGATGCCTTAAAAGCTAAATCTATCTTTATAGTAGCAACAAGACCAAATTCCTCAATTTCAAAAGCTGAAAGTTTTCCAATCAATGTATCTCTAGTTACAAATGTATTAGGCATTGTTCTTAACTCATTTATAGCAGTAACTTTCATTTTGTATGCTGGTGGCAATCCTCTTAAAACTTTTGAAACAATTTCATCTTCACTTAAGGTTCCTCTACAACATTTAATACCCAAAACAATTTCATTTACTCTTTCCATAAAAACAGAAATCCTTTCATCTTCTTCCATTTTCAGATTTTCATACCTGACTCGGAAGCTTTCAAGTTTTACAATTTTGACTGTGGAATCTCCTTCATTCAATGTTTCCAAATGATCCCAAATAGCTTTAGCAGTAGATCTATCTGATAATGCGCTCAAAGGTGCTTCTCTTGCTTTGCAATCATTTTCTTCATCTTTTCTTAAGGTTGGTGGATTAGGTTGACTTTGAGTAGGAGCGGTATAGCCATTCTTTGTAACTTCCCAGATGTCCTTTCCAATGCAATTCAGATGTGTCTCCATCCTGATCTTCCATATTCCATAGTTGGTTCCATCAAGTTTAGGACTATCCTTCCTGAAATAATTAGAAGACATTGGATCTCCTCAAGCTATTAATCTTCTGCAAAAAGAGGACTAGGCTCTGATACCAATTGTTAGGTCCCGTAAACAACTGAGAGTGGGGGTGAATCAGTTGTCTAATAAATTCAAACCAAAAACAACTTATCCAAACTTAATGCTTAGTACCGGTAAACCAAACTTAATGTCAGTAGACAGTTTATAAGTTAATTGCATTACCGGTAAAGATTAATGCATGAAACAAAAAGACAATAACAAACAAAACACATAACTCCAATATTTGTACGTGGAAACCCTGTAAGGGGAAAAACCATAGTGGGAAACCTTACCCACAATCAGATGATACTACTACAGATAGTATGTGTATACAATAGGGGGTCTGCACATGCAGAAAGGCCAAGCACCTAGAGCTCACTGCTAAAACACGAATGGGAGTCACATTGACTACAATTGGATGGTTAAGTCCAATAATGATGTACTACTCAAAATAGAATTTTCATATGCTGGATTTAGTACTGGTTCAGTTCTGATAAGCCTTCACAAAATCCTCCTTCAACCTTCAAATGATGTCTGTGTGTATAGCTCTACTTATTTTCGCATATATCTTATTACAAATCCTTTTCCAAATCGCATATCGATCTTACGAATAAGATCTTACATGTATACCAAAGCCTAGGACCAAAATGTAAAGGTCGACTTTACAAAAGATATTACAATAAAACAATTTATAAGTAAATCAATAACTGATGCAATATCTGATTCAACATGTCGGTTTAATGCATTTACAACATTAATAAATCATCTCCATAGCGTGTCGTGCTCATCTAGAATAGATAAGCCTGTCAGTGCTTATCCTGGACCTATTTGCCGATAATAGAAAATATGCAAACATGAATATACCAATGAACAAATCTCAAAGACAAAGTGTCCAAATGATGTCTTCGACATAACCAAGTGTTGTCCATGTCATTCCAAGTGCCAGTGAACAAGATACCGATGACTATGCATAAGTCACTTGCTTGCTGGTGAACATTGCCAATTCTCCAAGTTAGCACAACAAGAGCTCCAAGATTTTAACTTGAAGGAGTATGACCATGCTAGGGAGTTCTATTATCCCTACAAGAAACTTAAAAAAGCTACGTCGAAGGCATATGAGGGGCACAGGCCTAGCTTGGAGGACTTTTGGGCCAACTTACAAGATAGTTTTAAGGTTAGGGAGAAGAACTATAACAGGTTATATGTCCCACAGGTGAGAGATTTTGGGATTGAGACTAACCTCCCTAAAGACATGAGGGATGATGGAGAGTACTTGACCCAGTTTATAGGGAATTAGGGATAGATAAGAGGCCCCTCTCCCCAGTAAAATGGTCTGCAAGCGAAGATACAAATATGGAGAAGTTCTCCCAGGTGGTCATCAACATGAATAAACAATGGTTAAGCTAGAGTTTAAGGCCCAGTGTCTCAAAGACAAAATAGAAGGAATCCACCTTAGGGGTACTACAGTCAAGAGGCCATAAGGAGTATACTCGAAAGACAAGGTCAACATCGAGGCAAAATACGTCCACCGACCCAGGTGAAGAAGACAAGCCCCAAGAAAGCATTGGGGATATATTGAAGAAACTCCAAGAGAAGATGAGGGAGTTTGAACTGATGAAAAAGGTTGCAGACCTGGGAGTGACAAATAGATTAGGAGTAGTACCACTGGCCAAAGCTCTTCCACCAAGGATGACCATAGGGAGCACTGAAGGAGAGGGTAACCAAGGAAAAGAAGAGAATGTAGAAGATACTGAGGAGATACTCACTCATCCACCTTCAATAGATGTCACAAATGTTCCAGGAACCACTACTCCTACACCACCATTAGTCAATATACCCACAGGGCAGCCCAGAGTGCAAGGCTTCACATCTACCACTGAAGGAATAAGAGTTAGAAATATTGAGTCTAATTCAGATCAAGAGGAAGAAGATATTAAGCAATAAAGGTCATTGGAAGGCGAGAAATAAGGGGATGAGACCGAAGATATATTGAATGAAAGACTGATCCTAACTCCTCAAAATCAAGAAGACTTCTTCAAGGATATAGCCGCCAGGCAAGGAGAAATAGAGGTAGGTGAGGAGGAAATGGCATTTAATAAAGAGGTCAGTGGTAAATTAGGAGAGCTATATAAACAAAAAACTCTCCAAATTAATCTAGTCCGCCAGATTTCCTCACCCCAAGATTTTGGGGAAACAAGAGAAGAAGTAAGAGATGAAGCAGAGGAGCAGGCAAAGGTTTAGGTTAGGACTGTGGACATAGTGTCACATCAAGGTGATAAAGATGAAAATATACCACAATGGCTGGAGTTTCCCTTCAGGAAGGAAAAGAGAAAAGAAGAACTCCCTAAGGTCACTCTACAACAAGTAATCACTGAGGAACCACTAAAGGATAAAAAGCTAAAAACCATCCATCATTTGTCAAAAACAGATTCTGGTGAGGTGATTGCAGATGTGGCAATTCCACATGAAGTTGAAGGACAAGTCTTTCCCAACTATCAAATATCCTAGGTAAATTTGGGTAAGAAAACCAAGTGGGGTGAGCTAGATACTCTAGAGCTAGCCACAAGTGTTGTCAGAGGGCACGTTGAAAAGGAGCACACCTCAAATATGGAGCTTAAGGTGCAACCTGGGCAATATAAACAACTCCTGATTGAAATGAGTAAACATCTAGACTCTTATAGAGATGATGACCTACCTTCAACCTCATCACTCCCAGAGGGAGAAGTAAAGGCACTAGTAGAGGTGAGACGAGTGGCTATTGCTGCCAAATCTTGAACCCAGGTAAATGCGGCTAAGATTAGGTTGTTCTCGCAAACTACAGTAGAAATAAACTATAAGGCGGTATAGGCAGGTGGAGCTTTGGCAACCTATTCCACACAATGGGAGCGAAAGACAAACACTTTCAATAAACAGTTCCACATTTTGAAAAGGATATTGCGGCTGAGAGAAGAGATGGTAGTAAAAGAAGACCTCTTAGGAGGCAATAGCTATAAAAACTTACAGTCCTATGTATACATTTTGGAGCTGAAAATTTAAATGTTTCAGTAGTATATCAAGGATATGACTGAGATCCGGGAGCCTCTCCTCAGGGAAATTTTGTTATACGAGAATTTTGTAACGAATATGCTAGGACCTTTTGGCCTTAGAATAACGGATATGGGAATAATGGACCAGCAACAAGTTTTGAATCAGTGGGATGCATATGAGGCACAACACCTAGGACCCGCGGCCTAGTTTGATGTCGCCCTTATGGATAGATTTACATATCTGATTACTCAATGTCAGGAGGTGGCAGACACGGTGAAGGAGTTAGAGGAATAGGGAACACATGCGGATGAGGTTTTTAAGAAGTATAAATTTAGAATTAAGCATGTAGCTAATCCTCCAGTCCAAGTAGTTGCATGTATAATTGAAAATTATAAAGCTTTTACCAAGAAATAAGGCAAAGCTTTAATTTTGTATTTTAAGCTGCACCTCCCACTTGAGTTCCAATTTTGAGAGAAATTCTGCATGATTACGAAAATGTGGCTCACCTAGTAGGGTCTTCGTAGTGCTCATGCAATCCCTAGTTTATAGTTGTTAAGTTGAGTGTCAAGGCAAAAACTTGCAAGTTAACTACAACTCCTAGGGTCAGTTCTTAATTTAGAATAGAGTTATTTCCTAGATAGTAGGGTAAAGAACTTCTATAAATTGAGAAGTTTGATTCATTTGTAAAGGTTCCACATTGATGATTTGTGGCCTACTTAGAGATTTTAGAATATTTTGCAGATTGATTAAGAAGTTTGAGTTATTTTTTTTATACATTCATGGAGATTAATATGAAAAGCAACTTGTAGATTGCCTGATCTACGTTTATATTCTACCAAATTGTTTTGTGTAATCTGGTAACGTCTATTATTTTGAGTTAGCAATGTGGTTTAATCTTTTTGTCTATCACTCTATGAATCATATTGTACACATCAGTGGTGTATGAGAACTATTGTGATAGGCCATATTGTTGATGATTTTATTTCCATAGACTTGTGAAATTGATGATTTTGCAGGTTTTCTGGAGGTCCGTTGTTGAATGCTAACTTGGATAATATTTGATAATTGCTTGGATTGCAGGGAACTAATTGATTAGTTTATTAAGTTGTCATTATATTGGTCTTTATTATTATTTTCTTGTTTCCCTATACGCTTCATATTTTATTTCCCAAAGAATCTTAAACCAGAAAAAATACAAAAAGAGAGGAAGTGCAATTATCCATAACCAATGAGATTTAGTTCTAACCAGCAGGCCCCTTTATAGGTATGACCACATCAACCATTGAGCTACCCATCATTGTCGAGACCCGACTATAGAGACCTTGGAGTAGTGAGCTCTTCCGGACTCATTACTTTTCAGGAGAGGTGGTGAGTATTTGCATAGACTACCTAACTGTTAGTGAGTGTGTCAAAACACCCGTCAACATAACCATATGACTTTCCTCTTCTTTTGGCTCCACTATTTTCTTTTACTGTTATTTGTTAATAATAGTTGCCCTTCTCACAATGTTTTACAAGGATGCTGTTAATTTTGAATCGTGAAATTTCCACAATCCATAATGTTCTAGCTTTTTTTTTTTCTAGATTTCACTTTGTATTTTTTATTGCCAAATCTACACAATCAAATCTGTTAAAATTCAACAAGGATTCTCGTATTTGCCTATCTTACAAGTCTTTTGTGTTTTTCAAGTGATTGTACCCTTTTTCATATTTTGGCTTTTTCATAAGTTTTGTGTTGTTTTCACCACTTTAACCTCTTTCCCTTTCCCTCTTGTTCCTTTTGACAACAATATTATAGGCTTACAAAACTTTGGCTAAGCATGTCTACTATTGTGAAAAATGTAGCAACATATCACAAGGCTTTGACAAAGTTTGTGAGGTTTATTATAGTCTTTTGAAGCCTCTAGCTCTTGATTCTTCCCAATAATTGTACCTCAAACTTGCCTTGCTTTTGACATCCTACACAATTGTCACATTACCACCACTTTTAAAAAATCACTAATGCTTTTTTATATCATTCTTTCTATCACTATGATGTTTTGAGACTCTTGTGCTTATGAAGGCTTCATATTTGTTGCTTTCCATCCATTGAATCTTTTAACAAATGTGCTTCACATCTACTAAACAAAGAACTAGATGTACACTTAGGGTTAAAATAATCATAAATCAATTGGATTATAAGAGCGAATCACAAACTTAAGTAGAATTAATGCTAAATAGCAATCGAATAATGCAAAACCAATTGAATAATGAACAAATGAATCTAATTAAGAGCCCCTCAATCAATTTGACAAAGCTTCCATTGCTCTTCTCCTTAGTTTTTGTTGAATTGGCTCTCAGGTATTGCACTAATTTCCTGCATAGATTAGAAAACTATTTCAAGGACTATGCTTCTAGATTGATTTGTGAAAATGATGTTGTATTTATATATCTTCAACACATAAGGGGTGAGGATTTGAACTCAAAACCTAATTGATAGTCAACTGATTTAGATTGATCAGTGAACTAGACATGATTGATTTGCTAACTCAATAGATTGATCTGTTAACAAGGTTGATTGGAGATTGAACTCAATTGATTAACTACTAGACTGAATAGACTAGCTAGTTGACTGAATTGATTGACTAGTCAGAAAAAGCTGATTTAGAGTGAAAAGGGGTGACTGAAGAGTAAACTGAGTTAACTGATTAGTCAACTGATTTGATCAATCGGTCATGATTTTGACATGTGCTGTAGGATTTTTAAATTGAATTTGATTTTCATTTTCAATTTGGATTTGAATTTGAACTTTTGAATGCTAAAATGCATATGAAATTAACTGAAATTCATATTTGGTGAAATGTGAATTTGATGATTTGAAATTTGAATTTGGGTATTTGGAGGAATAAATTAATTAATTTAAATAATTTAAATGAAATTATTTAAACATTGAAAATAGGATTAATTAAATAATAAAGATTATTTAATTAATGAATTAATCATAATTAATTAATTAAATAATATTTATTTAATATTTAGGAAAGGGTTTATCTGATTAATGAATTAGAGAATAGAAATTGAATAATTAATAAGATTGATGGGGTCTGCCTAGCTTGCTCACACTTCACCTAGTTGGTGTTACTCAATTCCACCAACCTCTCCAGGTCTAGCTATGCTCCAAGACCTCCATGTCCTTCTCAATCTCTTCTAGGGCTTTCTCTTTGACAATCCCAAGGTGTTTGCAACTAGAGTTTGACTAGGAAACCTATCATCACAAAGTGTCTTCAATATGCTCAATTGTGACAACTTGACAACAACTTGTCAATTTCACCCCCATACTATTGTGAATCATTGAAAAGGTGTGGAGGTAGAATTTACCATGAAATTAATTCCATTTGGGTCCATTTGTGATTTACATTCACTATCTTTCTTACCGATTTCACCATTTTGCTTAGAAATAGGGTATTGGGTGAATATTTTGTCACCAACGTACTAATGACAAAACATAGAATTCACACAACACTATGCTAAGAAATTAATCTCTCCTCTCATTAAGGGGAGGTTCCCTATGAAATTTCTCCTCTAATTAACAAGAAATTAAATTTGTGGGTTGGTGTTGGGCATATAACTCTCTTTTTTCAGAGTTTATGTATTCTCCCTTCACCTAGTTACAATTTCTCTACCTCTTTAGATACTTAAAGAAAAGAACTATTAATCTAACAAACTACACAAAGAGTTACTTTTAAGCAGCACAAAGTCTCCTTTATGGTAACACTAATTCACATCGATCATTACAAATTAAACAATTAGAAACTTAGCTTAAAGCTCAAAGTCTTCAAGTGTAGGTTTCTAATCCATTAAACTACAAATAACTGCAACAATACAAAGCTTACTACAAGTTACTTAATTTATCAGTAGATTTCTCAAGTATGCTAAGAGCACAAAGTCTATTGGCAAGATTTGAGAGCTCTCTAACCACGTAGCAATATCTTAAAGATCAAAGAAGTAAAGGTAATATGTATTCAATGGACATAGGAACATTAAATAATATAAACAACTTTCTTGATACAACACAAAGTTTGCAATCAACAAAACTATTTTCTTTATTTGTTTGATTGAATTTTCACCACAAAATCCCAAAGTCTTAATTGGGATAAAAATCCAGTAGAGTTTTGCTAAGCATGAAAAAGATAAAATATTTACAAAAGGTCCTCCTTATATAGAAAAAGAAGTTGAGAAAAAGGTGGGCACAGTTGACTTGATCAACCACACAGTCCCATTTTACTACAACTACTACATAAAGAAAACGTGCAGCTGCATGAAAATTGACAACATCTATTAGTGCAACTGCATGAAGAAAGAGTGCCAAAAGGGGGAACTTCATTCTTGATTCTCTTCTTCATTGGATTTCTGGAAACCTTTGAACTTAGAAAGGATGGCTTTGACCTCTGCTTCATTCGACATCAAGGTAGAACTTTTGATGATTTGGACGTGGGACATTACATCTTCAATCTTAACCTGTTTCTTTTTAACATCCTTCAACATCGATGCGAGGACTTCAAAGCTGACCTGAATTTCTAATAGCTTATCAAATGTATCAAGAGAGAAATCCTGTCCCATGCATTGGTCCATCAAGGAAAGGAATTCCCATGAGATGACTTTAGCAGTGATGAGATTTTGATCACCATCATACAAATAGCAAGGGAGATCACCAACTTTAGCAAAAATAAGGTCAACCTCATCATCACCTTCTTTCTTTTCCTAGTCCAACTCTGCAATCATTAACTTTATTGTCTCTTGTTTATGAGACAATAATGACAAGATCTAAATGTACTTCTCCCTTATGGGAATTACCTTGTTCTCAACTAGGACATCTATCCTGAAATCCTTCATTTTACTCCACAAGGTAGTGCTTTTCATAGCTTCCTCAATTTCTTGTGATAAAGAGGTTTTGAGTCCTTGCATCCAACTCTGGATCACTTCATAATTAGACAATAGTTGTACTATTGAGCTCAGAAGGTGAGAACCATCTGACCTTAGCTGCGAGATCCATTCTTCCATGACCCAGCCTTTACCTCCTACCTGTTCAATCTTTTTGAGAGCTTCGGTGTCTATTGATGATTCTATAGGTTCAACCTCTTGAGAAGATTGTGTTACCTTTGAAAGGATGTTGGTCAGTTGTTTACACTTCTGTTTCAAGATATTTTTCTTATCCCTCTCCTGATCCAATCTTCTCAACAAAGAATTAAGGGATGTCTGAGAATCTGATTTCACACTTTCATGTGTTTCCACCCCGAGCTCTACAACCTACATGGTATAATCTTCTACTTGTATGTTGCCTTTGTCCTTATCTGAGGATGGCACCATAACTTCAGTGTATTTCCTCTTAGAGGCTGGGTCTACTATCACCCAAGATACTGTCTTTGGCTTTTTCATTCCCTTAGGCTTTGGAGGAACTAAAAGTTCAAAGTCAAATTCATCAGAAGATATTACCTATTTTTCCCTCTTAGAGGCCACTACTTCCATCCAAGGGGGAAGTACTGGATCGGATGATGGAGTAGTAGCTCCTTGCTGACTTGGTGTCAAAGATTCAGGGGTAGGTTGACTGGAACTTGGAGCAACTGAGGGTGTTACTGATGGTGCTGATATTGAAACATCTAGTGGAACATTTGTTGCTGCTACCTCTTCAGTTACTGGTGGGAGAGTTTAGAGCACTATGAGTGCAACTTCAACATTCACCAATGGAGGAATCGTCGTTGTGGTAGTAGTAGTGACGGGTAGATCTATTGAAACCTATTCTATAAGTGCATCTTGTAAGGTCTCATTGAAATCCATCATGGTGGATTCAAAAGTAGATGAAGGAATATCATCTAAATTAGAGAAGTTGGTTATTGTAAAAAACTGACCAACGGTCTTTGATTGCGTCATACCCATACTTAAATCTCCATCTTCTTGAAAATCTTCATCTTCTTGATCAGAGTCAGAGTCAGACTCAATAGAATGGATGATTACCTGTGAAGTAATCAGGGCATCAACTTTAGATGGATGTGATACTTCCTCTACCTGTACTTCCTCTTGTTGAGGAATTTCACCTTCTTCGACCTCTTTGCCCTTTCCAGCTTCACTGGCAGGCGGTTGTTCTGGATCCTTTGCCGCTGCTTCTTGTGACGCTGATGATGATTCGCCCTTCTTTGACCCTTTACCCTTTAATTGTACCACAGGGGCTGAGGATAATGCTTGTGAGTCTGCCCTGTTCTTGGTTCTTGTTTTAGCCGTTGTTGTCTTTCCCAATGGTCCATCACTGTTGTCATCATCTCTTGAACTAGTGGGAAGCTATTTCATCCTGAGTTTCTTTTTTAGCAACCAAGCATTGGTGTTTGCTAAGATGGGAGAGATCCTCTGCGTAATGGACTTGCTTTCCTTCTTTGACCATTGCACAAGTGGAAGTGGGGAATCAGCAATCTTCTTCTCATAACAAACAGGGTCCACTATGTCATCTGTGTCTTCCATAGTCATTGGGATCTTAGCTAAGTCCAGATTTTCAATTTGTTCTAGAGGAAGGCAGCTAAAATCCATCCTTCTTATATCCTCCTCATTTTGACAATCTGCCCAAACATCCTCAAACCTATAAACATGAGTGTAAGTCCTTTTGAGCTTGCTCTTTATACCCCGAAAATCAAAATCGGTTCGAGCCTTGAATCTTCTCATGGTGTTCCACTACATTTCCTCCTCATTAATTTTGGCTTTAGGGTTGGTTAGCACTGAATACCTGCCAATTGACTCTGGGAATTTCAGCCCAGTCTTATGTGCTTGTGATTGTTTCTCATGCACATTAATCAGTTGTCTACACAGCTCCGTAAGGATGATTTTATCTGAAGGGAACCTTGGAAGAATGAAGGGCTCACTTGAGAAGCATCCAATTCGGATATAGGTGAATGTGGGAAATTGTAGAAATACACACCCAAAATGAGACACCCTGCTGTAAGCAGCCTCTGATATTCTTCTCTTCTGCAGGCCTTTATCAAAAATGCACTTCCATACATCAAAGAAGGAATCATTAACCCTCCTGTAATGATTACCTTGATTTTTGATAGTTAGCTGATCATAGTACTCCCAAACGGGCACCACTCTTCTGTCACCCTTGGTAGACAAGCCTGGATATTGCCTCATTGAAGCAGCTGCGTAAACCAGGTATGAGGTCATATAAAATTTTAGTGTTACCTTGACCTCTTTCAATTGGGCACAAAGTGCATCACTGATCTATTCTCCCCAATCAATTCTTGCAGCTCCCTTTCTGATTATATTTATGTAGTAAGTCATCCAGCTTTGGAAATAATGAGAGTCTTTTAATCCTCACTCTGGATAACATGGTGACCATGTCATTATATTCCTCATTAAAATCACTCCTATGGAAAGACTTAGGCCATCGTGAGGTGAGGGAAGTTCTAGTAGTAGAGAGATAAACAGTATTAATCACTTTTTTGCATTTATCCTCATGTTTCTCGTAGTACTCTTGAGCACTCTCTTGAGAAATATCAGCTACTTCTTCAATTGATGAACCTTTAAAGACACTATTGAAGAATACACTATCTAGAGTCATGATGACATTCTAATCATCATCTTTTACTTGCCTTGTGCTTGGATCAAAGTGATCAGCCACTGCCAATACAAATTCAGGATCGTGAGCCGCAACTGGGAAAGATGCATACTTATGTAGCTCAGATTTGATTAAACTAGTTAGTCATGCAGGAGCATTTTGAACCTGGTCAACAAATTATTTCATGTCAACATGCCCAATTTTGGTGTCCCTGATCTCCTTAATGTTTGATTCCACTGAACTCTTCGGGTACATATTCAAGTACCTATCGTACTTGTATTTCATCTTTTTTGATGATGCTTTACTTGGAGACTGTTGTCCTGAGGAAGAATCGGGCTTGTTGTGAGAGAGATTTGAAATTCATGCATAATGACTGCATTCAACACTGATGATTAGCTATTCATCATAATCAAAATCATTTTTTTCTCAAACGGGACTCAAAACAGGCTAAGGAGTAAAAACTGCCAAAAACAGCAGGTCAGAGAAAAAAGTCCGATCTGCTTCTTTACAAACAAAAAAAAATTTGCACATCGGAGTTTAAAGTTTGATGTGCAATTTCAGGGCATATTAACAGCATATCAGACTTAAAACTCTGATGTACATATTTGGAAAAAAAACTGGTATACTTCAACCAAAAGCATGAGGCTTTTGGATGCGTATTTGATCCCCAGCAGCGTCGCCAAAAACTGTTGGGTGACTATTTTGTCACCAGCGTACTAATGACAAAACATAGAATTCATACAATGCTATGCTAAGAAATTAATCTCTCCTCTCATCAAGGGGAGGTTCCCTACGAAATTTCTCCTCTAATTAACAAGAAATTAAATTTGTGGGTTGGTGTTGGGCATATAACTCTCTTTTTTCAGATTTTATGTATTCTCCCTTCACCTAGTTACAATTTCTCTACCTCTTCAGATACTTAAAGAAAAGAACTATTAATCTAACAAACTACACAAAGAGTTACTTTTAAGCAGTACAAAGTCTCCTTTACAGTAACACTAATTCACACTGATCGTTACAAATTAAACAATTAGAAACTTAGCTTAAAGCTCAAAGTCTTCAAGTGTAGATTTCTAATCCATTAAACTACAAATAACCGTAGCAACACAAAGCTTACTACAAGTTACTTAATTTATCAGTAGATTTCTCAAGTATGCTAAGAGCACAAAGTCTATTGGCAAGATTTGAGAGCTCTCTAACCATGTAGCAATATCTTAAAGATCAAAGAAGTAAAGGTGATGTGTATTCAATGGACATAGGAACATTAAATAATATAAACAACTTTCTTGATACAACACAAAGTTTGCAATCAACAAAACTATTTTCTTTATTTGTTTGATTGAATTTTCACCACAAAAGCCCAAAGTCTTAATTGGGATAAAAATCCAGCAGATTTTTGCTAAGCATGAAAAAGATAAAATATTTACAAAAGGTCCTCCTTATATAGGAAAAGAAGTTGAGAAAAAGGTGGGCACAGTTGACTTGATCAACCGCATAGTCCCATTTTACTACAACTACTACATAAAGAAAATGTGCAGCTGCATGAAAATTGACAACATCTATCGGTGCAGCTGCATGAAGAAAGAGTGCCAAAAGGGAGAACTTCATTCTTGACTCTCTTCTTCCTTGGATTTCTGGAAACCTTCAAACTTAGAAAAGATAGCTTGTAGACTTTGTGCTGCTTCTATTTTTAAGACTCATGCATGTGAGTTGAAGTGCATCATGTAGTTAGACTTTGAGCTGCTACATATTGTGCTTAGTTAGCAGAAAATCATCTAAAAAGGTTGATAGGAGAATAGATAGTTGAAGACTGTGAGCTTTCTTTTCCGGGGAAGTGACGGAGGTCTTTGTGCCTTCATGGAAACTTTGCTTCCCTTTATGTTCCAAAAATACTACAAAGAAGTCTCATTTCTATATTTGTTGTTATTTATTTCTAGTTGCTACTACTTTTCTGTGAAGAGAAAAGAGTATAGTTTTTCTTGAAAGAAGAAGAAAGACTGTTGTCCCACTCATATTAGATTAGTTTAGTTTGTAGATAGGGGGAGCCTTCCCTTAATTAGAAGATTTTTACTCACACACTGTGGTTGAAGCCACAATTTTGTATATTTCCCCAAGTGTACAAAATTTTCAACCAACATAGGGCTACAAGGAATGAACCCCTATTGGGCCTCCAAAATCCGATTTTCAAGGGTTTTGAGGGAATCAGTCCAAAAGACCCTACAACAAGTTTTTTTTTCTTCAAACACTCACCCAACCCTAAGATATTTTGTTGGTTTTGGCTTCCCAACTTGCCATACAATGCCCTAACCCAAAAATGAGGGTTTGGTAGGGTTTCTAGGCCTTTAACCGACAGTGACTGTTCAAATTTGAGGAATGGGTATCTAAAGGTCTTTTCAAGGCTTATCCTCATAGTGGAAAATTTGTATGGACCTTTTGAAACTCTCCAAATGATTAGGCTAAGGTTTTGTGTCCACCTCTGCACTATGCTCTCAAATTTCACCATGTCTTCTCTAGACGGGTTGCTCCTGGACTCGCCTAGAACAAGGTGGTAACCATGTCAATCTTCACTTACATAACTCCTCCCTACATATATACACTATAAAAGGGGTTTCCTTCCATGTCCCAACAGACCATGATGGTAGCATGGAGGGATTTTATGGGGCAACCATTTTACATGAAATTGCTATTTACAAGCCAAAACTGGTCGATTGGAAACAAAACAATCAAAACACTAACACACTCTATCGACAAAGCATGAAATGAAACAAATAACACTTGAACACAACAAATAACTTCAATCCATAACTGGATCAATGGATTCAATCCATTATCATTCACATTTTATGCAAAATAAGACCAAAACAGTGATAACAATCCAAAAATGAGTAGTTTCAGATTGTTAATCTTACAAAATCAAACTTCCAACCTTGGTAACTATGCAAGAGGAGGTTTAAATAGTCTTCCCCATGTTTGGAGGCATTCTAGGGAATTTTTCCATCCCTAACTCCACCGCTAAGCTCCTTTAGGACAAAAGTTGTCATGACAACTTTTACAACTTTCGAGTCTTTGTATTTCCAACCTAAGAAACCTATTTCAAGTCATTACTCATGACTTTTGAAACATTCCTAAGACCATTCTAAACTTCTTTAATTCTCACACCAATTTATGCCACTTTTGACCATAAATAAGGCCATTTCAACTACTCAAACGATCACCTACTCACAATGTGCAAACCTAGGAAGAATACCAACTCAACTAGGCCTACACTTGACTCAAAGCAAACATCACACACACACACACACCCACACCTTGGACCTTTTGGAAGTCCTTATTAGGAACCTTACTTGGCTAAAGTCAGTACAAGCCAAAATTGTGGAAGGACTATGAGCCTAAGTCCTAGGTGCTTCTGCACCAAAGATGAAGAATGATGCTTTAGTCAATTTAGAAGAATAATTAGCTTAATTAAATAATTAAAGAATTACTTAATTAATTAGGACAAATAATTAGTACATGATGAAAAAGACATTTTTTAGTGTCTACATTTGCCCCTCTTTGACACAATGTCTAAACAACGTTGTTTCAAATAAAACAAAAATTTCTACCCCAGTATGCCCTGGTGATGCTTTATAGTATAAATATGCCCCCTCGTAAAAAATAGTCAAAAAATTATGAAACTAAGACCATTTTTTCAATATCATGGTAGTGAGAAATCGTGCAAAGTTTCATTCAATTTTCAGTTCATTTGACTATGCTACAAGTGCATTGAAGTTGAATTAGACCATGGCCGTTGGAGTGGTAAAAACCCTAATTTTGGCTATAAATATTGAATTAGCCCTTTTAATTTGATCATTTGCATTTATTTGATTTGTGGAGCTCTTCTTGATTTCAGTGCTTTCCAAAAAATTTGAAGCGTGATGGCGGGCCACAAAGTGAGATTGCACATGTCTGATCAAGTGCATGCATATCAAAGACCAACTAGCACTAGAGGCCCCATACGTATTTCAAATATTTTGCTAATTTTTGCTTGTTTTTCCAATTTTTTTCTCGATGATGTCAGAGCCAAAATTTTAATTGATGTGCAATTGCATATCGATGTATGCGCAATTGCATATATTTGTGTGCATTTGCTTTTAATAATTTGCATTTGATGTTTTGTCTCGCAATTATGTTTCATAATGTGCACTTGTCTTTAGTAATTTGCATTTGATTCAACTGATGCGTAATTGACTTTAATGATGCACAATTGATCTTATTGATGTGTATTTGTATTAAATGATTTGCAATTGATTGTCCTCCATATATCCGATTCGCATTTGACTATCCTCAATATATTTGATTCGCAATTGATATTTTGTATATTCTTCCAAAATTTATGATTTGATTTTTGTCATGCGAATAAAGTATCTAATATTTTAATGTTTTTCATCTTGTAGGCACATTATCCTGTCCTAGTTGGTAGGCAGATGAGGTCAGATGGTCTCGAGCGTAGTTATGAGCTTAACAATGGGGAGACTGCCTTGGTCAGACATTTAGGTTTATATCATATCTTACACTTACCAGAGGTTACGACCAAAAAGGCCATGATTATTGCATTAGTTGAGTGAAGGCATTCTGAGCCTTGTTCTTTTCATTTACCTACTGGTGAGGCATGAGTTACATTGGAGGATGTGTGGCGTATTCTTCATATACCCATTCATGGAGCCCAAGTTACTTTCAATCGTGATGATGGTGTTGACAGATTGTGTGATTTGTTCAAGTGTTCAAAGGAGGATTTATACATACGAGGTCAATATGAGATCCCATGGGATGATCTAGATTACGATGATCTTACTATCATTATTTGCTCTGTTGTTGTTGGCTTACTGATTCCTGAGTGATGGACACATGGTTTCCCTGTCAGATGGGGTAGAGTTATCCGAGACATGATTATTGATAGACGTGTTTTTTCTTGGGGTCCATGCTTATTAGCCACTTTATATCACTAGATGCATGGTATTGTATATTTAGAACATAAATCCATTGGTTGTCATATCACTTTGCTCCAGTATGAGCTTCGGAGCATATAGCTATCTTTCATCTGATGGTTCATGTTGATCTTGTTGATGAGCATCCATAGGCCTATAGATACACAACTGACATTAGACATATGGCATCAGGGAACACCCTTTATTAGAGACATTAGATAGATATTCTACAATATTTCTCTTGGAGGTCGTATCTTGATTGTTGTGGTTGGTCTGATGATGCACAATATTTACTTTATTGCAGGCAACAGTGTTATCTCATTAGTCAAGATGTTGGTAGACACACGGTTATTGAAATCCATCTACTTGGTCGAGTACTCCGTCAGTTTGGAGAGGTACAGGGTGTGCCAGATGTGATAGCTTATTTTTCTCAGATTACATGAGAGATCAGGGATTAGGGGGCTTGCGTACAACCTCATGTTTCTATCGCAGAGTTTGATTCTTTTTAGCCAGTTGAGTGGGGTTGGTCTATCGGTGTTGTAGATCCAGGTGCCACTCCACAATATGATGCTTGGTGGGTACAACAAATGCTAGTACCATTGACAGATCCTACGATTCATCTCTCCTCAGAAAATTCAGCATAGGAGGGCACAGGAAGGGAGAGGTCGAGGGAGAGGGAGAGATGGTGGAGGCTGGGATGGGGGAGGAGAATGAGGTGGAGGTCATATTGGCTTGATTGCAGCAGCAGAGGCAAAGCGAGAGGATAGTGAGGGTGATATAAACATCGATGGAGACATCAAGTCTATGGGTAGCTCTGACCAGAATGGGAGTGAGAGTGATAATTTGGAGATAGGATAATCTAGTAGTGGGGAGAGTGATGGTGGGGATGGAGGTGGGTAGGACATTGAGATGCCCCAGTTTGGAGATGCGCCAGCTGTAGAGGGAGGTGGTGAGGATGAGAAGATTCTGAGAGCTCAGATTAGGATCTTAGAGGATCTTGTTGTCACATTGGGACAACATCGGATGGATGATAGGGAGCACTTCCACAAAGCGTATGGTACTTTAGAGGCAAAGAGAGATCAGATTGTGAGAGGGATCATTTCTAGAGGGAAAGAGATGATGCAGTGAAGAAGATGCAGATAGTTCAAGCTTATTATGACCATCATTTTTCTTTGGGTACAGATGCACACTCATAGTCCAACAGACTTTACTACGCTGCACAGGAGGCCTAATATTGTCAACAACTCTATCATGGTGTTGTACCTGAGGCAAATAGAGCTCTTAGCTTTAGTGAGTTTAGAGGCCATTCGGGTTCTAGTAGGTCTACTTCATGGAGGACCAGTAGTGGTGGTGTTATGGGTCCACTTCAGACATCATTGGGATATTCTGGGGCAGGATCAAGCAGACAGGACCCACCTGGGGATATGGGTAGTTTCAGTTATACATTTTGTCTTGTATTTAAAATGATGTATTCTGACAATTTTGAGATATATATGATATGCATTTTGGTGGCGTTCTACATTTCTTATGTTATTTCTATGATGTATGGTTCTATATGATATGTGTGTGATACCTTTTATGATTCTAGTGCATTCTATTTTATACAATGTGATGATATGATTGTGCAACTAATGCTTCCATATGATAATGAGTCTAAAATGATATGATATTTAGCTAAATGAATCTAATGCAATTAACTTTGAGTAATAATGCAAGTGAATCTAAGTAACATGCATTTGACTAATGGAAAATGAACTTACAATGATATGCAACCTATATGAATGTTTTGTTGTGACAAAATACATTGTTGATAGCTCCTCTTGATTTAGAAGAAGTTTTAGTAAGAAAGATAGATTTAGATTAGAGGATGAAGAGATAGGAGAAAATGAGGAATCAACCATGTTAACTTGATATCAAAATGGAGATGATATTATAATGATAAGAGTGATGAGTAGCCTTCTTTGCCTTTATTCGTAATGCAATACATTATCATCATTGAGCCCTATTATGTATCAATGGAGCTTAGTACACCGAGGTATAAGGAACCATGATGTATATATATCTCATTGCAAGAAACAAACATGTAGAAGATAAGGAATGAACCCTCCATTCTGGGAATTTCACTAGGGGTTGAGTTATGTGTGGCATTCATAGGCTGAATGCTCCTATCACAAACAACCACTAGAGAAATTGCCCCAGAACTTCATTGGTTCACACCACAAAACAACAAACAAAGTAAAGGATCATGCCCATCATGGCTCCTCTAGTCACTTTTTGGACATCCTTGAGTAGCATAGAAACATGATCTTCGCCAATTGATAAAAGATAAAACCAACTTAGAAAAAATTCAACAGCTAAACTAATTGTGCCTTTGCTTTGATTTGTTTGATGTGATGGTTGATAATGGTTGGTTTCAGAAGTTTTTGAGTGTATTTGATTCTGTCTAAAACATGATTTGTTTGGTTTTGAGTGTTTTCGATTCTGTCTAAAACATGATAATGATCACGTTGATGTGGATATCAGTAATTGATAAGACTTGATCAGTTTGGTTGCAGATGTTTGATAAGATAGTTATATCCTTTGTTGAACTTTGCGCCAAGTGTTTGCTAGATATCTACTAGGGTATTTGTTTCTCACGAGACATTTTATTGCAAGTTTTGATTGTTTTCAATTTTTAGTTTGTTTTGATGTTTTTCGATGTATAGGATTTTGTGGACAATTTTTGAATGTATTTTATTTTGTTGTTTTTCAATTGTTCAGGATCTTTTTCTTATTTTTAGGGGTTTTTCAGGAATTTTTACAATTTTAAAGATTTGAGTGTGTTTTGCAAATGTTTTTGGATTTTTAAAGATTTATCTAAATGTTTTTTATTTATTTTGTTTAGGATCATTTTCTGATTTTTAAGATTTTTTCAGGACTTTTTTACAATTTTTAGGTTTTTTTCATTTATGCCCCCAAGTATGCAGACCTATGATGACATAATGATGCATATGGAGACAATGAATTTTTGATATGAATTATGCTAATGCAAGATACAAGACAAAGATGTAGTTCTTATTCGAACAAGGGTGAGTGTATTCGTCTTTCACTTTGAAATACACTAATTGAATTGAAGGTGTGAAACGTTTCAGAGATGGGAGCTCAATCCATTCTCAGAAGACTTTAGATCATCCAATCTTAACACACTATGTAATCAAGATTTATGAATGGAGGCACGGAAAACTTCTCAATTAATTCTTGAAACTTTGATCCCCTTTTGCCCATGTGTGTTCACTTAAGTTTATTCCAACTCTTATAACCATCAAAGACCCTTAGAATCCTATGTGGCTAGCTATGTGAGTTATTCAGACTTCAAAAGCATCCTGGATAGAGCTTCGCTGCCAGCAATCTTTTAGGGCTCCGATGAGGTTATACACCGTAATCTCTTGAATATTGCTCCGTTGTCAGTAGGCATCTATAGCCCTAATGGAGTTACTCGCATGTTCCCTTAGTCAAGATTTTATTGCACATTTTTGTATGATATTTCAATTATATATCTATGCTACTTTGCCTTGAGATGGATATTTGGCATGACTTTTCTTTTTTGTTTTCTTTCCTTGACTTGTAAGTAATGAAACCTACTTGGGTATGACAATTACAGCGACGCTGAAGCACACAATTACAGGGACGCTGAAGCACAATATGACCAACTAGGTATCTATAATGACTTAGAGCTATTGATTAATGTGTGATATATAAAAATCGAAAGATTTTGGGTGACAAGGATCAATAATGAAACCTCTACTCAACCATAGATAAAGCTTCAATCACAAGGTGACATTTGAAGATAAATGATTAAAGACCTCCTAAAGACTTAATGAACAAGTATCTAGGAAATGAGACAACCTTTGCTTCTTTTAGTGCGGACAGGTGAATGACTCAGACAATCACCTCATTTATTGATGCAACTATATGAAAAAGTAATAATGATATGCAACTAGATGTTATGCAATATGAAATGCAACTATGATGCAGAGATATGCGATGCAATGCAATAAAGAAATATGCAAATGTAGTACTTGAAACTTTAAATGAACCCATCCCTTAGATGTAATATCTTTTTACGTGTATGTTGTTCATGGGTTTTGGTAGTGGATCTCCTTCCATTGTTGTCAAGAGATAAGTGACGTTTCCAACTACTCGCATTATGATAAAAGGGCCTTGCTAGTTTGCTTCAAATTTTCCTAGCTTTTCTTGCTCCACTAAGTTTCTCTGGCTTTCCTTCAAGACGATGTCTCCTACTTCAAAGTGACATGGTCTCACTCTTTTATTGTAGCTTATGCACATTCTATTCTGATATCCTTGTAAGTGATTCAGGGCAATTTGTCTCTTTTCATCCAAGAGTTACCACTCTTGTAACCTGGCAACTCTGTGATATTCATCAGATATGATATTCTTTAAAGAGATCCTCATTGATGGTAATTCTATTTCGATAGGTAAAATGGCTTCTATTCCATATACCAAGGAGTATGGTGTGGCTCCTTTTTTGTGCGTACACATGTTCTATAAGCCCATAGAGAAGGATTGAGTTGTATGTGTCAATGTCGGCCTGCTTCATTGATAAATTTTAAATTTTCAGGATTTTTTTGTTTGTTTCTTTTGCTTGACCATTGCTTTGAGGATAATATGCAGTTGCAAAATGGTGTTGAATATGGAACTATTCGCAAAGTTATATGACTTCGCAATTTTTGAAAGGTCTACCATTATCTGTTACAATGCTCATTGGTATTTCATATCGACAGATAATGTAATTCAAAATAAACTTAGCTATGTGCTTGTCTGTATTATAGGTCATAGGGATTACTTCAATCCATTTAGTGAAATATTTTGTGGCAATGAGAATGAACTTATGTCCATTAGATGAAGTAGGGTTGATCTTCCCTACTAAATAAAGTCCCCATTGTGAGAATGGCCATGGTGATGTGATTGGTTGAAGATCTTGTGCTGGTGCATGGATTAGATCTCCATGGATCTGACATTGTCTGCATCTTTGCACATATTTATATGAATCTTTCTCTATTGTTGGCCAGTAATATACTGTTCTCAAGAGTTTTTTAGCTAGAGATGGGCCACTGACATGGGCATCGCAAATGCCATCGTGAACTTCTTGCATAACTACTTTTGCATCATTAGCATTGAGACATCTAAGTATATTTTTATCCAAACCTCTTCTGTATAGTGTATCTGCAATGAGTATGTATCTAGAGGCCTGTCTTCTTTCTTTGATTTGATGAAAGGTCAGGTGGTATATATTGATCATGTAAATATGCATATATCTCTTGATACCAAGGAGATTCAGGTCCTACTATTGCACAAACATATTCTAAAGTTGTTATCTCATATGAAGGTACCATTAGTTGTTCCACTATGAACTCAAACTGAGTTCCATTGTTTGGCATGTCAAGGAGAGATCCCATAGTTTCCATTGTATCTGCAACTTGGTTATGTGCCCTGGGGATTTTATCAAATGTGATGTTGGTGAAATATGGCTTAAATTCATCTACCAACTGCTTATAAGGTGTCAACTTGTCATATTTGGTTTCATAATCATCATTGACCTGATTTATATTGAGTTGAGAGTCCCCATATATACTCGTAGGTCCTTTATTTTCCATTGCACTGTTGTCTGAAGTCCTATGACCAAGGCTTCATACTCGGCTATATTGTTTGTGCATGTGAAGCTTATTCTGAATGACTTAGGGATATAGTCACCTTGAGGTTTGATAAAAAGAATTCCCTCCCCTGCTCCATGGTTTGCATGTGATCCATCGAAGAATAATTTTCATTCGTTGGATACTATGATTGTAAAGATAGACTCATCTGGAAAGTCTATCAACATAGGATGGTGGTCTATCATTGGTGCTTCTGCCAATTGGTCTATAATAATTTGTCATTTTATGGCTTTCCTATCAACATATTCAATGTCAAATTCAATGAGGATCATTACCCATTTGGCCAACCTTCTGGTTAGTGCAGATCTACTTAAAAGGTACTTGAGTGGGCCAATTTTGCAATGAGCAGGATCTTGTGACTGATCATGTAGTGTCTTAACTTCTGGGAGGTAAAGACCACTACTAGGCATGCATGCTCAATAGTAGTGTAATTAAATTCATAACCTACAAGGGTTCTATTAATGTAGTAGGCTGCTCATTCTTTCCCTTGATCATCATGTTTGCTAAAAGAGCACCCAAAGATGAGTTGGTGGTTGATATATACAAGAGTAATAGTCTTCCAAGGACTGGTGGTATCAAAACTGGTGTTGTCAATAGGTAATATTTCAAAGCTTGGAATGCCTCTTGGCATTGTTTTGACCATTTGAAAGTAACACCTTCCTTTAAAAGGTGTTGAAATGGGTGGCACTTATCGGCCAACTGTGCTATGAAGCGTCGAATGGATTGAATTCGACCTTGCAGACTTCTAAGTTGTTTAAGTGTTGTTGGTGTTGGTATTTCTAAGATGGCTTTCACCTTTGTAGGATCTACCTCTATTCCTCTATTTGATATTATGAACCCTAACAAATTTCTAGTTGTTTGTTTGCATTGTGTTATCATTGGTGTCAATTGGTATAGCATAACCGGTGTGGGAGATTGAAGTGTATTGGTGGCATTGATGTTAGCCAAGTATTGCAGGCCACCGGTACACAAGTTAGTGTTGGCATGTGTTGTAGACATGCACTGGAGACTGATATGGTATGATGACCAGTAAGTAATGTGTTGGCATTGAGTGGCTGCCAACTGGAATGTTACAAGAATCACATCAACATCAGAGGTGAAGCATGTGTAGTCCACCGGAAAGAGTTGGATGTTATACAATAGGACTCCCACTAGATGAAGAGAAGAGTGACAGAGAATGTGTTGCTTTAGTAAGAAAGATGGCATATGAGAAAGCTACCAGGTCATATGTCAAGTTGAAGATGCATATACTCCTCAGGGATGTCACATTAATACCAGCAAGTGACATAGATCCTTTCCCACCAATAAGTGGTAATACCTTGCTTATCCCAGTTTACTTGGAATACATCATGACTCTCTAGGATTAGACAGTTTGAGTAAGAAAAGGTAGGTGATTGGATGCATAGACCAGATGACTAATGTAGAAGATGAGGAAGTATCCATAGGATATGTTTAAAGATGTGCATCGGCTTAGCATGAGAAGACATGTTATTCTACCAAGGTAGAAAAACAAGAGTTAAGATGGTGAGTTTGCCTTCTTGGAAAACCGGTTGAGAAGAGAACTAGTCAAATGAAGATAAGGCTTTGCAGTTGCACACATGGAGTTACTAGTATGAACATGGAAAATGGTGTTGCCTCTGATGCATAATGGATGGAGATAGTTGGCATGAAGATATCATGCACACTACCAGTATGAAGGTAGAAACATGCAAATTGGTAAACAAGGAGAATATCGAAATACAACCAAGTGGACAAAGAGAAAAAGGTAAATTTCTCTTAGTCTGATGAAGATGCACATGATGTGTCATCCAAGATTGAGGCTGAAGACCGACATGATTGATGACCGGGCTAACAAGATCCACTGGCACAAGGAAGGAGAAGGCAAGAAGGTTAACCACTAGGCAAAGAGAGACTGGTAGTATGAAGCATACACCGGTTGTGTGATATTGGTCGGTGACCATGTTGGTTCGACATAGTGAGCTAAGGTGGATGTCAACGAAGGTGCTAAGAGAAGACATACCAGTAGGGTTAGATGTCTAGTAGGTGCGCACCCGTTGAGAGTTTGGTCGATGATCCTATCTAAACTGACACAGAGGTCTAAGCTAAGATGGATACCAACAGGGATGCCACATGGAGTTGAAGTGGCAAGCTTGCAGAGGTCTGTTAAGTGTTGTGGCGGTGAGGTTATTGCAGAGTTTGTCAACATTTAATGTTGACTGTGACTGTTGTGGGTCGAGGAAGGATGTCTCTAATCAAATCCATGGAGTGCACTGATTAGTGTAGGATGTTTGGATATAGATCAAAGTAGGTGAAGAAAACCATCAAAACATTTATAATGATTGACCAAAAGATGAACCGACAAATTGAATGCAAATTGCTAAAGATGGAAGGTGTGCACTGGAAGGCATGATGTTGGCAGTGATGTATAGGCAATCATCTCTGAGAAATGATTTGAGGAGATTTTAATGGATATGGTATGGCTCGTTGGTCGAAGAAGAAACTGTAATCTCACTAGTGTTTGAATTTGTGTTTTGGCAGGAAAACCTAGATATATGTATGCAAACCAAAGACCAGAAGATAATAATGTTGCATGCCAAATGTTTAAGAATGGAGCGTGAAAGAGTAACAAAGAGCCAACCATTCAGTGACTTCATCGAAGGTCATATAAACTATGTTGGAGATGCAACCAGTGAGAGGGTTTAGTAGATGCTTAACCAATAAGATCAAAGAAACTAATAAGCAGAAAAGAGGTTAAGTGCAGGGGAGAACCAATGGTGATCAATCCCACCAGAAGGTAGCTCAGAGTGAAGTAGTTGTGTGCAAGAGTGGTAGAGAAGATTCGACAGGCATAGAACAGAGCATCGATGAACTGGTAAGCTGAGTAACCAATAGTCAAGCGCAAAGTCTATCAGATAAACAACAAGTAGAGGTTGAGTTGGCAAGAGAGAAACATAGACAGAAGGAGGTAGCAGTGAATGAGATAGAGTGTGATCTGGCAGAGAGGAGATTGAGTTGAAGATAGAACACACTACCGGTAAAGTTGATGAGAAGGGAAATTGATAGAGAACTGAATCATTAGTGGTTATAGAGCTCATTTATAATTGGGCTATTACTTTTGTTATGATATATTGTATTGTGATCATTGAGTTGGTTCTTGGTGTAGGCATTGTATCTCCTTTGGGTTGGTGCCCATAAACAATAGGGGTTGGTGCCCATAAACTATCAGGGGTTGGTGCTCCTTGGGTTGGTGCCCTAGAATTGTAATATATTGATTTTACTATGAGGCTGGATTGGAGCAGTAGACTCCAGCAGCATTTCTCACCAAGGTTTCTCCCATCTTGGGTTTTCCTCATATGTACTAGTGTTATGGGATGTGTGCTTGTGTATGCTTGCATTGCATTATCTTGATTTATCTTACCAGTAGACCCACTAGGTATTAGGATGATGACTGGTATTCACACATAGGGTAGATAAAGGGAGTATCTAACACTGTTACACCAAATACACACTTCTTCAATTTGTGATTTTGCTAGGATATCATCGATAAAGTCTTCCATGAAATCATGTATCATATCATGAAAAAATGTGGTTATATCTCTTTGATGCATTGCTCCTACATTTTTGAGACCAAAGGGCATTACATTCCAGCACTAGGTACCCCAAGGACAAGTGAATGTTATTTTAGCTTGGCCCTCTGGTACTATTTTGATCTGATTATAGCCTAGAAAAACCATCCATAAGTGATAGCATTTCATTCCCTATTGTAAGATCTACAATCATGTCAATATTCAGGAGTGAGAAATCATCTTTAGGACAAGCTTTGTTAAGATCTCTAAAATCTGTACAAATCCAGATGCGCCCAAAGTGTTTAGTCATAGGCACTAAATTAGAAATCCACTCTTCATAATCGATAGGTTTGATGAAGTCCACATATAATAGTTTCTGCAATTCGATCTTGACTAGTAAGGCTATGTGAGGATGCATTTTTCTCAACATAGCTTTACTCCTGGTAAGAGAGGTAAGTGATACAGTACCAACTCGGGGTCCAATCCTGGCATATACACATAAGACCATGCAAATTTGATGGGTCTTTTCTTGAAGAAGCTGATGAATTTTTCTTTCTCCATAGGGTTTAGAGGTTTTACTAGATGAATCTTTCTTATATTTTCTGAATCTCCAATGTTGACCTGTTTTGTTTCCTCCATAAGGAGTGATCATTGTTCTCTATCAATGGGAAAATCATCTAGTCTTCCTCTAGTCATTGTTTCTATCTCCTCTAATTCATCTAGATTTGAGGATGAACTAACCTCACCAAAGTATGATGTTCAATCCAAGTCAATTGCAAATCTTTCCTTATGATCCCCATAGGGAAACCCTTCTCTTACACCAAGGAATTCTGCAATAGCTTCGTCATTCTTGAACCAGTCTAGATTTGGTGATTCCTCTTGCCCCCAATCAATTAGATGTGAATGTACAAGGGGTAAATATTTTCTTTTGTTTGATGGAAAATTATCTAAGACCACACAAACCTGGTTGTTCTGAACCTCTTTGTTTTTAGGGCCGATGGAGGTGGTTTCTACCATCTCTTCCCCTTCACTAATTGTATTGATTGTATAATCATATGCAACCTTGGTGTAGTTGGTCGTATTGTCCTATCCTTTAATGTAGATTCTTATCCTTCATTATGCTTCACAAAAGGATCTGTGTATATGATGTGTGCTTGGTTTGTTGATCCTTTATCTATATCTACTATTATGTCACCTTGATCTATCAGGTCCTAGATGAGATTCTTGAGCTTGTAACAATTATGTTTTGTGTCCCTTGAAATGATGATAATCACATAAATCATTGTCATTCCACAAGGCTAGCTTGAATGAGCCTGGTTCATATGGTCTTGCTCCTGGCAATGTTATCATTTTTGTTTGTATCATCTTCTTTAGAGTAGCATCAATAGGTTCCCCCAAAGGTGTGAAATTTCTCTTCGGTACCATATTTCTCAGAGGTCTAATTACATTGGATTGGACTGCATTGGTAGTGGCTATAGTTGCATTATTTGCTTGTGATTGATTCACATTTTGGTTTGGTCCTTGTAATGATAGTGTGGGTTGAGCTTTATTGACCACTCTTGCATCAACCACACCATCATTTGTAACGTTCTTGTTCCTTGACCAAAATTTGGGTTTATCTGCACTTGCATTGTTGTTGGGTGCTCCTGCATCTTTTCTATTTTTTATGATACCTTTCTCAAAAAATCCCTTCTCACATTTGAGACCCTTTTCTGTGATATCCTTGAATGTGTCAAAATATTGCATTTGTAAAGGATATTTGACTGGTGGAAGGAGATTCTCACTAAAAATGTCCACGTGTTCTGCCTCTAGTATATTGCTTGGATACCTTCTATACAATGTCCTCCATCTTTGCAAGAACGTAGCAAAAGTCTCCATTTCTTTTGCTTTGTGGTGCACAAATCTATCAGGCTCACTGGATTGTCTATATTATGAGAGAATTTTAAGATAAACAACTCTGCTAGCTCTCCCCGTGAAGTAATTTTAGGAGGTAGATATGAGAACCATTCTAATGTGGGCCCTTTAAGACTCTTAGGAAATAGTCTTAGTAGATATGTGTCTTCATGTGCCACCTCTATGCAAGATGTGAAAAATTCTCTTATATGATCCCTTGGATCACCCTTTCCTTTGTGTTTATCAAATTTAGGTGTCTCAAAGTGTAGAGGAAAGGGTGACATATATAGAGATGTATCATAGAGATAAGGTCTGAGATCTTCCATTGTGTAGCTTTTGTTGTCCTTGATTTCTTGCATGCTCACCATTTTTTTTGTAAGTTTTGGACCTGCTAAGCCAAAAATTATGTTTGTGTCAATGGTATGCCTGATGCATATACGTTTCTAACATATGGTGAAGAGGTAGTATGCCTGATACATATACGTTTGTAACAAGCACTAAATTGAACTCATCTCCTTCAACTTGTGCTCTTGAAAGAGAGGTCACAAATTCAAATCCCATAGGGGGTAAGGTATGTATGCCTCATTTGTAGCATAGTTATGTGCCTCTCACAAGGAGTACGAGGTAGTCCCATACTACTATAAGTCATATGTAGACCCATATATAGACCACTTGACATCATGGACTATTAAATAATATTTATTTATTTATTTCAATAAGTACTTGATTCTATTAAAATACATCTTAAATCATGTAAAGATAAAGAGTAGAATAGTTGAGTTATAAACCTTTATCTCGACTTTTATATATGATTAAGAACTAAATAATAACTTAAGGAAAGAGTAAGATAATAGCACTCAGGGTAGGGTTTTAGGTGATGCTTCTGTGGATCCTGGCAGGTCCCTTCTGGGTTCATAGGGAACTGGCTCGAGATCCCCTAGATCTGTTGGCACTAAGGACAACCAGGGAGATGTAGAGACCGAAGATGGTGGGGACCCAAAAATGGGTTTTCAGGTAGACCCAAGGGATGAGCATCCATTGGGGGTGCCCCTTGTGGATGTTCCTCATGATATGTCTTCATCATGGGTTTCTCAGGTAGTCCAACCTATCACAGGGGCCACAAAACGTGCCTTTTTAGCTGGTGCCACGAATAATCGTTGGGTAGCTTTATTCAGGGTTAAGCCAACTAGAAAGTCATCCTTTCCCCCTATCTCTGTCACTTGTGATAATGTGAGAGGTAAGGTTTCTCTTTCCATTCCCCAGGTGATTGACCACAACATTGTTGTCATGGCACTCACCCTTGTTGGAAATTTCTCCGGGCCTAGACCCAACATTTACTTGGTGAGGATTTTTGTTAGTCAGAGGTGGGAGATTAAAGGGCAAGTCAAAGTTTTGGCTCTCCCTTAGGGTTTTTTCTCCTTTGCATTCTCATGCATTAAGGATATTCTAACTATCCTCTATGGTGGCCCTTGGATTATGGAGAGGTATTCCTTAACCCTTAATAAGTGGAGTTCAAATATGGACTTGTCTAATGCCTTTTTTGAAACTATTCCTATTTGGGTCAAGTTTCCAAGGCTTCCTCTGGAATATTGGCATGAAGATATTTTCAAGGGCGTTGGTGGAGTGTTTGGGGAACTACTATCCATTGATCCAATGATGCGTGCTAGGAAAAGAATGGTCTATGCAAGGATTTGTGTGGGCGCGTCTAGATCTAAGGACCTTCCTTCGTCATTTGAACTAGTGTTGAAGTTGGGAACGTTAGTTCAAACTATTGAGTTTGAATCGTTACCTTTCGTCTATTTATTATGCAAAAAGGCAGGCCACTGGGCAAAGAAATGCCCTCAGAATACTAAGAAAGACTCCAACAAAGGACCTATTGTCTAGAAACCCAAACTTGTGGACACAAAAGCTCAAAACAAGAAGGAAGATATTGTGTACCAGAAAGGCCCTGATGGGAGCCATGAAATAAATAAGGAGAATAATGTTCAACCATGCCAGAACAGTGAAGTGAAAGAAATGGATCAGGAGGAAGACAATAGAGAGAGTATCCATGAAGGTCAAAACCTTGAGGTTAAGGATATTGATCCGAAGATTATTCCTAAGGAGGCCCTTATTCATGATGAAGAAGAGATAGATAAGGGGAATGTGGTGGTTGTAAATGAAGTAGAATAGGAATTGGTAGAGGAATTGGAGAATGGATAACTTTTACCCCCGAACCACTGTAGATTCAAGGATATGGAAGAATGTACCTTCAAAGACTAACAATCTTCTCCGGTTCTTGGGTAATCGTTTGGTAATATTGGGTACAGTGATTTGAAGAATATTTTTGAGGATGACTCTTGTTCACAACACTTTGTATGTGACTTCCCTGAATTGGACCAAAATGTTCTTATTCTAGACACCTTGCAGTCCCCGAAGGTTGATGACTCAACAGCTTTGGAGGGAATTGAATTTGATAAAGAAATGAGCTATACTAAGTGACACAGTCAAGGCAGGGAGATCCAATGAAAGACAACCCAAGAAAAGCATATCGGTAACCGATAACAAGGTGCTAGAAATAGCAAAAAGAACAATCGATGACAAGGCAAAATACATAAGTGGTAAACAATGTGAATGAGTCTTATTACAATTTGAATATTTATACATGCCACATGCAGGATCATAGTTCAGGATACAAACAATTCTTACAATGCAGTTACAAGATCCACAGATCATCCACATATCAAATCAACTTCCGATAATAGTCTGTCAAGTCTACCATAATCCGAACCTTGGCCTTCCGACCTCAGTCCTACTGAATTAGAATCTTGCCAGTTCTACGTCTTCACTCAATCTCAAAGCTTTGTCTTCAATCTTCTAACTTCTCCCTCTTCTCAAATGATTCACAAGCTTCCATTTATACCATCTGCAAATAATTACAAATCAATCAAGTCGGCCCAGAGACCAACTGGTTCATGAAACGTGCAATGGTAACATGTCGGATCAAATAACTAAGAACAAATCCAAAATGTAAAATGATGCACAGGCCTCTGGGAATACCGACCAAGGCCCAAAGAAACATCTCCAATGATCCGCAAGTCACAGAGACCAACTGCAACCCGAAATCATCTTAGATCAAGATACAACCAAACGAACCAGTAAGAACATATCAACCAGGACAATACCGGAATCCACATCTCACCAGAAACAAAGCCAAATGCTATGAAACTCAAACATGATAAAGACCACAAACATAAGGGAATAAACCCAAAACCACAATGCTAAATACTCAAACATGAAGAAATGCCACGCTCTCAAGCAATTCCACTGAAAATTGCTTAACCAGTAAGAACTAGACCGGTGCTCAAGCATTAGATTCTCAGGGTTAATTGAAAAGTGAGTCCCATCACTTGATCTAATTTGTCGATCGGTCAGTAGGTACTTGCAACTACCTCGGGGGATTCGGTGATCTAATCACAACTTCCAGTTGCCTCTCCACAACGATCTACTGGTCCAAATTGTAGCCTGCCTCAATTGGCGATCTGTTCTAGTCTCCACCCACTAACTACCTCAAGCTTAAGCTCTAGGATCGACGGTCTACCTGCAAACCTTTCTCTGCCTCACATTTAGCGATCTGAACAAGTCCACAAGTTGCCTCAATCTTCTCTCCAACCAACCGGTGCACAAACAACACTCTGTTCAACAATAGGTTCATGAACCAGATCTGATACCATTTGACATAGTCAAGGAAGGGAGATCCAATGAAGGACAACCCGACCTTGCAGCTTAAAACATAAACCATGCAAAGCATACCAGTAATCGGTAACCGATAACAAGGTGCCAGAAACAATAGAAAGAACAACCGATAACAACACATAACACATAACTGGAAAACAATGTGACTGAATCTTATTACAATTTGAAGAATTATACATGCCTCATGCTGGATTGTAGTCCAGGATACAAACAATACTTACAATGCAATTGCAAGATCTAGAGATCATCTACACATCAAGTCAGCCTTTGGTAACAGTCTGTCATTTCTATCCTAATCCGGACATCAGCCTTTCAGCCTCAGTCCTGCCGGATCAAAATATCATTGGTTCTACATCTTCACTCAATCTCAAAGCTCTATCTTCAATCTTCTAACTTTTCTCTCCATCTTAAAATGGTTCACAAGCTTCCATTTATACCATCTCTGGGAATACAAGCCAAGGCCCAAAGTAACATCTCCAATGATCCACAAGTCATGAAGGTTAATCAGAACCCAAAATCATCTTCGTTCAATCATACAACCAGGATAACTAGTAAGAATATATCAACCGGGACAATACTAGAATCCACATCTCACTGGAAATAAAGCCAAATGCTATAAAACTCAAACATGATAAAGACCATGAACACAAGGGAATAAACCCAAAACCACAATGATAAACACTCAAACATGAAGAAATACCATGCTCTCAAGCAATTAAACTAAAAACTGCTCAACCAGTAAGAACTAGACCGACGCTCCTGCATCAATAAGGTAGTGTCGAAGAAAAAGAAGTCATAGCAAAAACTTGGAGTCACTACTTGCAATAGAGGGAAGGTGGACTGAGGGCCACCTTGAAGTGCAGGGAACATCTAACAGGTGGCAAAGAGAGAAGGAATGCATGCAAAACATAGCGGATGGATCACAGAAAATGATCCATGATAGTCTGTTTAATTCTCCTGGTAAGAAATGAAGATTCTTTCCTAGAATATTAGAGGTCTTAACAATAGTCATAAATAGGACATAATCCGTAATATTGTTAGGGATTATAGACTAGATATTTTACTTATTCAAGAAACTAAAATATCGAAAGATAAAGTGGAGAAATTTTTGTTTTATCAATTTTGTGAACCTCAAGGGAGCAACTCTAACAGGGCTTCTTGCGGGGTTGTTACTCTCTGGGATACTCAATTCATTCAAGGAACTCCTATCTGTCATGATGATAACCATGTGGCTACTCTGTTTAAATATTCAAGGGATGAGTTCTCGTGGATCCTATCCAATGTGTATGCTCCAAATAAAAAAGTATGTAGGAGGAAATTTTGGCTAAATATCTCTTCTTTTCGAAGCCATTATCCCAACACTCCTTGGTTGGTAATGGGGGATTTTAATACCCCTCTTTTGTAGTCGGAGAAATTTGGGGGATCCCAGATACAAAATGATAGCAAACAAGACTTAGCTGACTTCGTCAATGGTTAGGGTCTCATTGATTTGGACTTAACTGGAGTTTCCTTCACTTGGTCTAATCACCGTGTTGAAGCTGAGTTGATTCAACTTAGACTTGATCAAACCTTGATTTGAAATTAGTGGATCCAACATTATGTTTTTTCTTTGAATTCCATGGTTAGAATTGGATCTAGACACTTTCCTATATGTTTGATGGCTGAGCCTAAGAATGGATCATGAAGGAGGTTTCCTTTTAGATTTGAGAAAATGCGGCTTTCCCACCCAAACCTTTCCAATAGCATGAGAGATTGGTGGAATGTTCAAGTGGATGGTTCTGCTATGTTCTGGGTTGCTAAAAGTTAATGCATGTTAAGGAGAAGGTTAAAAAGTGGAATAAAGAAGTCTTTGGGGACATCTTCATTCAAAAGTCTTCTCTTTAGGAGGAGTTGGGCTTGATCCAAGATAAAGTCCAAAATGAAGGTTATGTGAATGATAATTTTGCTAAGGAAAGTGAAGTTCTATCTAAATACCATAAAATTACAGCCCGAGAAGAGACATTTTGGAGGCAGAGATCCAGATCCTTATGGCTTAAGGATGGTGATAAAAACACCAGATTCTTCCACATCTCTACCCTTAAACATAGGACTGCAAATAGAATTGACCACCTTGTAAAGAATGGGAGAAGAATAGATAATGAGGATGAAATAAGTGGAGCTAATGTTGAGTTCTTTGCTTATCTTCTGAAAAATGATAATTTATTAGACTCAGAGGCTCAAAATATGCTAGTTGATATCATACCTAAAGTCCTATTTGAAAACCAAAATCATAATTTGGCTACCATTCCTTCAAAGGAGGAAATTAGGAGTGTTGTCTTTTCTTTTGATGGCAATAAAGCTCCTGGCCCCGATGGCTTTCCAATGTTCTTCTTTCAACACTTTTGGGAAGTTGTGGAGAAAGAAGTGTCCAATGTTGTGAACGAGTTTTTTGGAGCTAGATCCCTGTTGAAAGAACTGAGTGCAACTTTTATTGTCCTCATCCCTAAGAAGAAGGGAGCTGATTCTCTATATGCTTTTAGGCCTATCAACTTATGCAATTCTTTCTACAAAATTATCTCCAAGGTCCTTACATTGAGGATGTTAAATATTCTTGCTCTTTTGATTTCTCCTCAACAAAATGGCTTTGTGCCAGGGAGATAGATTCTTGACTCCATCATCACTATTCATGAAAACATCCATTCACTTTTGGAGGCCAAGTCTCAAGGCTTTTTGCTGAAATTGGACATTGCTAAGGCTTATGATAGGGTGGATTGGTGCTTCTTAAAAAAAGTTCTTCATTCTTTTGGTTTCTCTGGTAAGGTCATCAGGTTGATTTGGTAGCTTATATCCACTGCTTCAACTGCAGTTATTGTTAATGGATCGCCCTCCCATTTCTTTAGAACCTTGAGGGAACTAAGGCAGGGTGATCCTATATCACCTATTTTAATCATTATAATGGCAGAAATTTTGGGAAGATTCATTCATAAAGAGGTGGTGGAAGGATCTTTGAAGGGCCCCAAGCTGTCCTCTGCCAATTTGATCTACTCTCATTAACAATTTGTTGACAAAAGCATTTTAATGGGAAGCTCCTTTGTTGGGGAAGCAAGGGTCATCAGATCGATTCTCTGACTTTATGAAAATGCTTATGGATAGATGGTTAATAAAACCAAGAGTTTTATCTACTTCATTAATACTCCTATGCAACATCAAATGAATATTGCTAACATTCCCGATTGCCTCATAGGTAAGCTCCCCTCTACTTACTTGGGTCTCCATCTGGGATCTAAACCTTCTGATTCCTTTTGGCTATCTTTAATTGATCAATTTAATAGGAAGTTGGCTGGGTGGAAACACACCCTTTTGAGTTAGGCTGGTAAAATTCAGTTGCTGAAAGAAACACTTAAGAACCTCCTAGTGTATGCCCTCAGTTTATTCAAAATTCCCTCTAAATTTACTGAAATTATTGATAAAATTTAGAAAAGATTCATTTGGTATGGGGTTGAGGAAAAGAAAAGAATCCCTCTGGTTGCTTGGGAGAATGTCTGCAAGCCAAGAAGATATGGTGGATTGGGAATTAGAAGCATTAAAACTTTTAACAATTCACTTTTGGCTAAATAGGTTTGGAGATCTTATGACTGTAGAAGGGAATGGAACACCTTATGGGGCAATAAATATATATCTAATGTTCATTCTTTGCAAGATTTTTTATTTCTTCTTGTATCCTCAATGGGTCTCATCTTTGGAATAATATCCTCAAGGCTAGGGAAGTGGTTAGCTAGGGAGCCTATTAGAAGTTGGGGAATGGAAGAAGAATCCGATTTTGGGATGATTGTTGGATCGGGAACCACTTGCTTGCATCTGATCCTACATTGGGATGATTGTTGGATCGGGAACCACTTGCTTGCATATGATCCTACATTGGGATCTTTAAGGGATCCGTGTGTTGCATCTTTTGGCTTAATGGTGACTGACTATTGGAAGGAGGGTAAGTGGGTTAATCTTTCTGTTGTTAATCCTTCTTTTACTTGCAGCTTTCCCTAAATTCTTTTGGTTTGGAGGATGGTGTGGAAGATGAGCTTATTTGGAAATTCACTCCTAATCAGAATTTTTTTGTTGCTTCTATGGATTTTTGTAATGAACCCATGCTTCTTGGTGTTCTAAGGTGTGGATCAAGGACCTCTCTCCTAAGGTCAATATGTTTTTTTGGCTCCTCTTTCTTAATAAAATCTTAACTATAGACAATCTTGGTAAGAGAGACTTTTCTATTCCAAATAGATGCTACTTGTGTATGAGGGATGTTGAATCTATTGATCATTTGTTTATACATTTCTCTTACACTTCTGAGCTTTGGGGTCTAGTGCTTCAGAAATGGGGTCTTTGTTGGACTCTCCTGGGGGCCATAAAGGATTCTATTCACCAATGGAACCTGCCCTCAAGAAATCTTCTCCTTAAGAAGCTATGGTCCTTTGTGTTTCCTCACATGGTATGGGGTTTATGGAAAGAATGTAATAATCACATTTTTAGGAATATCCATCTCCCTCCTAATATGATCTTCAAGAAAATTTCTAGAGCCATCTCTGATAATCTCTCAACTGTTAGCTCCAATGTTCTTTTTCAAAGTGGAATCCTTAAGGAGTATGAAGCCAATGTTGTCAAGGATTGGGATTTTGGTCATCTTCTTCATTTGGTCAAACCTAAGGTCAATCCTAGGGAAAAAATTAGTTGTAACTTTCCACCCCAAGGATGGGTGAAAATCAAGTTTGATGGTGCGGCTAGAGGCAACTCTGGTCAAGCTAGCTGTGGAGGGGTGGTACAGGATCACTATGGAAATTTCATTTTTTCTATTTCTATCCCTCTTGGAAAACAAACTAATAATGTTGCAAAAGCTATAGGAGCCTATCACAGCTTAAAACTTGCTAAACAAAACAACTTTAAGCTTGTTTGGGTCGAGGGGGACTCAAATAATATTATCAACTACCTAAAGGGAAAATCTACTCTGGCTAGGAATGTTGATATATGGATGAAGAAGGAAAAAGATATTATTAAAACCTTTGATAGATTCCTTATTGTTCATATATACAGACAAGCCAATGTGGCGGCTGACTTCCTTGCCAATAGAGGAGTGACGTGTAAAGCTCAGCTTAGTTGAACCCATGGTGATAGGCTGGACTCGGAATTTTTTATGCATTTCCACGAGTGAAGTCAAGGGAGTAAATTTAATGATAACTTGTGCCATAATGACTCCGAGTGTTTCTAGAGTTATTGATACCTTCCTTTTTGAGATAGGTGGCTAGAGAGGACATGAGAATCGATGTGAACTTATTTCACATGCTTTGTGGGTGATTTTAAACTTACTCTGGAGTCTTACTTTCACTCTAAAAATTCTTTGCAGAGAGTGTTATAGAGAGAAAGATAGCATGGGTGGTGCGAGAAAAAGAATTGAGATGCCTAGTTGTGTGCACTTGAAGAATGAAAAGAAGCTATGGCAAATTTTGGAGGAAGGGGGGTTCACTTCCTACATTACGAGGCTACAAGGGCATAATCAAGATGTCACGAACTATTTTGCTTAGAACTGGAAGGATGGAACAATTGTTCTCCGCAGTCGGAAGGTCCTAGTTGATGAAACCCTTATTGCACAGGTCACGGGGTTATCTATGAAGGGTATGAAGTATCACAAAGACAAAGTGTATACTGAGAAATTTGTGCATAATTTCCCCAAGAAAGAGGCGGAGCGGGCCAAACTTGTTAAAAAGATGGCCAGTTACTATGACATTGCGGTCATTAAGTCTTTTTGGCAGAAGCTTCTTAAGTTAATCATGAATTACCTTACTTTGGATGGTCATTATACTAGGGTGTATGGTCATTATACTAGGGTGTATGGTCATCACTTTGTTATATTTAATCATTTCTGCCATGGTGTGAAGATGTCTTTCCCTTTCTATCTCATGTCTTCTCTTAGGGCTAATTTTAGTTACCACTGCGAGAACCCTTCCAAGTTTCCCATCTTGCACGAAGGCCTGTTGGTCCTTATTGATGCCCATTTCCATGCTCTTCTTCCCCCTGATGATTATATCCACATTATTTATGATAATGATGAGACTAGTGTGGGTGACTTTGAAAATGAAGCCTCTGGGTCTGGGTCTAAAGAGAATTCCCCTCCCCTGAAAAAACTAAAATTGAAAAACCCTTGAGTTCAAAACCTAAGGTGGGGAAGGGTATCAAAGGGAAAAAGAATATTGTTATGTCCTCCTCCTCTACTTTTGCTGAGAATGGTTTCCCCTCTTCTAGTGAGAAGGAAGAAGATGGTAAGGACCCTGAATGCCCTAATGTCTCGGCCTCTCCTTCTTCCAATAAGGAGACTGGTAATGTGGGCGTGGTTGGTATTGAAGACCTTCATCCCAAAAGTGTTGAGCTTAACAATAAGAGGGAGGATTATGATACTGTGTTGGGCATGGCTCGTGAACATGCTATTGATACTTTCAGCATGTTCAAATGGTTTTTCCATGAACTTAAGGAGATATGGATCAACCAAAGAGACCTGGGAAGCAAAATGGAAGCGATCCCTACCAGTTCTACTATAGGTAATCAAAATAATGAGGAGAATTGGACTGAGGCTGAGAAGAAGTTAGTTATGGACTACATCAAGATGATGGGTGAAGTGGTTGATCAATTGAAGAAAAGGTTGGAGGATCGCATTACCTGTGTTGAGGAAGGCTATAACAAGATCTAGGACACCCTCAAAACTATAATGGCAAGCAGTCACAAAATTGTCAAACAGTTTGCGGTTGTTATGAATACTATGATGAATAGTCTAGAGCATCTAGATGGGGTTATTGTTATTATTATGGATGATGCTTAGGCGACTCAGGGTGGAGAAGGACCCATGGGGACATGAAGAAAAAGGTGGCTATTCAAAATGTGGATTACAAAGCTATGAAGACTGTTGTTGTTACAATGAATGTCCTTGAGGCTGAGGTCCCTGAGACCCTTAAAAGCCTTATGTAATTGGGTTTGTGTTATTTTGTGTTTTCTGGTTGCTAGCTTTGTCTGTGTGTAGGTTTGGTCTCCTTGCTATCTTTTTGCGCTCGATTGGGCTTTTGTTGTCTCTTTGGCTATAGTTTCTTATGCTTATCTATGTAACCCATTTTGTCCTAGATATTAATATATGATTCTATACCTCTTAGAATCATTTTGTAAAGGGTTTTGGGGCCCCTTCAAAACTTATTTTTTCCTTAATCCAAAACTTAAGGAAAGAGTAGTTACAACCTTAGGAAAAGAAAAATGGAGTTTTAGAGTACGAGGCAATGGTAAAATTTTAAGGGCAGAGGTAGGTGTTTGTAGAAAGGTTGTTTCCTCCCATGGAGGCCACCTAAATGGGTTTGGGAGGAGAAACAACTTTTCTCAGGGCTCTCTGAGAAATGGAACATGAGATTAGAAACACAAATGAGAAAACACTCACCACCAAATAGATGGGGTTGGTCACGAGCAGAGCAAAAATATCTGGCTAAATGTCTAAAAAAATTTGGAGGCCAAAGGAAGATAGGTCAAAAACCACTACCAAACCAAAGGAAATTCAAATATCAATGAAGAAAAGAATCTCTATGCATATTTAGGATGCAGGCAGGGGAGAGGTAGTGGAGACGTTGAGAGAGAAAGGTCTCTTTCTCAAATGGGCGGGAGAATGGCTAACCATTCCAAAGGTCAAGAG
Organism: Cryptomeria japonica; assembly: GCF_030272615.1. Lineage (NCBI taxonomy): Eukaryota > Viridiplantae > Streptophyta > Pinopsida > Cupressales > Cupressaceae > Cryptomeria > Cryptomeria japonica. The sequence continues at coordinate 376,890,821 of NC_081409.1, forward strand.
ATGGTGTGAGGAAGTTTGGGGCTAGGGATGTATCATCAAATCAATCCCAAATGGCTTCTTTCTAGTCATATGCAAATATGCAAAGATGCAAAGTGCAAGGAAGATATTCTTCAGGGAGGCTCGTTTATGATGGATGAGATGGGAGTTTTTATAAAGGACTGGATACCAAATTTTGAACCCATTACAACTAGGATTGAAGAAGTCCCCATATGGATTAGGTTTTATAATCTATCATGGGAATATTGGGAGGAGGAAACCCTGCAAAAAATAGGCAACAAACTGGGAAGATATTTAAAGTCAGATGAGGTGGTGGAATTGATGGTTTCTAGTGTTTCTATAAGAATCTGCATCATGTGGAGACCCATTCCACCTCTTCCCTAAGAGATAGAACTAATCATAAATGAAGCATTATGGGTCCAAAAAATTGAAGTTGAAGCTATCATTGATAGCTGCAAATCATGTAGGCAAGAAGGTCATAAGCCTAATGAATGCTTGAAGAGTGATAAAGGAAATAAAAATATTGGAAAGGTCATTGTGGAGTGTGGAGTAAATTATCATCCAAGTGACACTAAGGCATCCCCTGACTGTATCACAAACCTTAAAAGTTCAAGTCTTTGCAACTTAAATGCGATTAAGATCCATCCAGTTCCAAATATGGGGCAAAATCACTAGGAGGGAGACTCAGTGTATGATGATAACTATTTTCAAGGGAAAAACCATGTAGCATGCCCCCTTATGGCCACTGTGAATGAATTGGATCCTCAAGCTAATTCGGTGAAGATTAATTTTCTCTCAAAATTTGAGATCCACATTCTAGGATGTAGTAACCAAATGGTCTAATTATTGATGATTCCTTGATTGGGAAGATGCCAGAAAATGGTTCAATTCACGCCAACATGCAGGGGGAGTTAGACCTTTGGCAACTTCAAATAGAGTCTATAAGAGAAAATTCCCCCTTAAGAGAAGCAGGTCAGAGGTAGAAATAGGAAAAGATTTTTCTACAAATGGTGGAAATACTCTTTAACAAGCAATAGCCAAAGTCAATGCCTCACATGTCTCCCATAGAAGGGTTAGCTTTGGAGGCACAAAGTTTCAAGAGCATGAGGAAGGTGACCCCTTTGATATGGATGATGAAGAGGATGTCATAAATAAGAGAACAATAGAACAAACTGAAACTACTTCAAGCAAACCTAACATTGGGGAGAAGAAGAGCTAGGGAAAAAAGTCAAGAAGAGACCGTCTAGCTATGGATGGTAGTGCTAAAGGTCAAATGAAATTAATATTCAGGAAGGGAGCCTCCCTTCATCAAGAGAAATACATATCCTCTCATGGAATGTCAAGGGCTGTAATACTCCTAACAAAAGATATTAGGTCAAAAGAGGTGTTGACCAGGCACACTCAAAGATTGCGATGCTCTAGGAAACAAAATTGAAGAAATAAGACATCAAAATTTTTCAAAAAGGTTGAAAACTTTGGCAAGGCTCTTTTGTGGAGGTGGATGGTGCATCGAGTAGTTTGGGAATCCTCTAGAAATCTCAACTGGTAAAAGGGGAAATGGTGGCTCGGTATAGATTTTGGTTGGCAATTAGAATTTATCCTCATCAATGTATATGGTCCAATGGTTGTCAGAGAAAAAGAGGATGTAAGGTCTCAGATCTCAATTTTCCTTAGATCTTTGGGGGATGGCCTTGTTGTTGGCAAATGCACACTCCAATGAGAAATTGTAGGTGATTGAAGGTATTGTCATTGATGGAAACCTTACAATCATGTGATACTAGTAGACAGAGACAGTGCCACCAGCTAAAAGTGAAAAGCCTAAATCTTTGCTAGTAGAAATGCAAACACAGACTGACCTACCAGAGGTCGAATCAAGCAAAGTGATTACTACAACTGGTAGCATGGATATTGTGAAATCAGTTGGGTAGACATCTGGTACTTCAATGTCAAAATTCTGACCTACAAATGTAATAGAGGTCTTATTGGACTCAATAAAGAAGACCATAGAGTGAAATGCACAAGTCTATAAGGCTATATATGATACAATCCCTATTCTTAAATTGATAGCACCTAAATGCATTGTGAATAATACAGATTCTTTAGGTCAACTAGACACATTGTCTAAATTCATCACCGACAACATTTTGACAGTTGATCAAATAGATGAGGACACATTTAAGGAGAGAATAATTAAGGAAAAAGAGAAATTCTTTGAGGAAATTGTGAAGAAGAACAAGGAGAAAATGGACACCTTATTACCAAATCTAGGAAAAAAAAAATTGGATTTTAAGAAAATGTACAGGGATACATGGAAAACAGACATCTTGACATAAGATATAGATTCAAAGATCAACAAAACTCAAAATGAAATAAACAATACTACTGACAATCTGATAGGTACATCCAATTCATTTTTGGAGATAGAAAAGAAAATTATAGACCTTGAAGAGAAAATTGAGAAGTTAGAGAAGGATAAAGAAAGAATAAAGGATAAGGCAAAGAGCTTAAAATGTAAACTTGGTCCAAAACTAGACTACCTCATTTCTTTGAGAAAAGAAATTTTTGAGGCTCTGGTTCCCAGACTTAAGACACCGGAAGAGAAAATGCACATACTCACCGGTACAGTTCAGAGAACACAAGAGGCATTACAGGAAAGCAAAATTTCCAACGACAGTTTAAATCTGGTTTTGGCAGATATATTCCAGATTGTAACCCACCGGTTACAAAAATCTAGGCAGGAACCATACTCCACTGACAATGAATGACAACCTTTTCCATTGATGTCAAAGGGGGAGTAGTGTGGTGAGAAAAGTGATCAGAATAGGACATCATCAGCTCAGGGGGAGCATACATTTTTGGGCACATATTTTTGGTAAGACAATTTTGGCAAACCATTGTTGGATACATTCTTTTTGGATTTTTCTAATGACTATTGCCATCAATGCCAAAGGGGCAGATTGTTGGCAAATGCACACTCCAATGAGAAATTGTAGGTGATTGAAGGTATTGTCATTGATGGCAACCTTACAATCATATGATACTAGCAGGTAGACACAGGCACCGACACCGACAGACTCTACACCGACATACAGAACACCGACACCGAAAAGGAAGAATATCGGCATGTTGGCCGACAACAATTTTGTATAAACTTTTTTTGTAATTAATTGTAAAATCTTTGTAAGCCGACATGGTGGATTGTAATATGACTCATATATGTATGAGATCATTGTAGATCATTTAATAGGTGATTGATGAAAGGAATATAGCAGACCTAATGTGTGAATTATTAGGTTAAGGGATTATGTATGTAGCAGAGCTTAAACCGGTACTGAATCTGGCATAGTAGATGTTGATCTGAAGCAGTACAAGACATTGGATTTGTATAATCCATTTTTGTAAGTCAGTGTGACTTCTTTTATAACTAAGCAGTGAGCTCTAGGCACTTGGCCTTCCTGCATGTGCAGGCCCCTATTGTAAGTAGTAATATTCTCTTATTGGCCAGTAAGTGAATATTGTGGGTCACAAATCCCACCAAGGTTTTTGCCACACCGGGTTTCCTCCTTAAAATATTGTGTTATGGTGTTCTTTTCATGTTGTGGTTGTTATTCTTATTTGCTGCATTATTTCTGGTTTACCGGTACACAGTTTTAATATGTTCTTCATGTTATAAGTTGAGAAAATTATATAACCGGTCAGATACTGATTCACCCCCCCCTCTCAGTATCTTTAGGAATCCTAACACTTGTTATCCTAGGAGGTGATTTCAATGCCATAAGGTTTCCTTTGGAAAATTCAGGAGGTGTAGGAGGAATCAACCATGTGCAACAAGCTTTTTAGAATTTTATAACTGAAAAATACTCTCATTGATCCCAAATTCAAAAATGGTAATTTTACTTGGTTGAATAGACAACTCGGAAACATATGTATTTATGAAAAAACTAGATTGTTTCTTTCTTTATAATAGTTGGAATAATATTCAAATTCTATGGGAGGCTTCTATCCTTCCATTTTCTAGATCAGACCATTTTCCTATTTCCCCAAACCTCCTAGGTGACTCAGCTCCATTGAGATGCCCCTTCGAGTATGGAAAATGTGGTTATAGGATGATAGTCTGAATGGTCTTATTGAACAACGATGGACAGAGTCCCCTACTAGCTTTTGCATAAAGGTTGTGGTTATCGTAAGAAAGTTACAATATGTAAAAGGAAAACTGAAATAAAGGTAATGAGTTCACTTTGGTAAAATATTTTCTAAGAGAAATAGAGTTGAAACAGAGTTGTCTAAGCTAAATGAAAAGGTCATACAAGATGATATGTCAACTACCAAATATTAAAAGGAAAAATCCATTCATCAATAGTTAATGGAGATCCTTGCCAGAGAAGAGATCTATTGGCATTAGAAATAGAAAGAAGTTTGGCTCAAGGAGGGTGACTGAAATAATAAATTTCTACATCTTAACTAAGGCCCATAAAAGAACCAATAGAATAAGTGAGATAAAAAATATAGTCAAGGTGTCATTCTCTCAGATATAGAAGACATCAACAATGAGGCAATATCTCATTTCAAAAGATTGTTATCTAAAGAGGATGTAGATGGTAGGGAAGGGGACGAGATGCAACTAGATTTCATTCCTATTTTATTGGCAGACACTCAGTATGCCAGGCTAATGCAAGTGGTTTTATTCGAAGAAGTTAATTTTTTTTTTTTTTCTATGGAGGGAGACCAAGCTCCAGGCCTAGATGGCTTCCCACCCTCTTTGTTTTCAAAAACTATGGGACCTTACTGTGTCTCAAAATTATATGATCTTCTAAAACCTAAAATCTACATTACAACTCCTAGAGATCTAAAACCACTCTCAAACATCCTACCAATATATACATGAAATATAACTTAAAGTATAAGAAAGGAAAAATACATATTGAAATGTGACCTATACTGGGTTGGATTTGCCTTGGGCATCCAACTCGAAGGTTTGGATGACCGTTTCATGGTAATGACACATTTTTATAGAAAGATAAAAAGTGGCACCTTTTTGGTACCACATCTTGGTGCACTTACCTAGTATATATGTGGAAATGAAAGTCAAAGAGGAACCTATGTATGAAATTTGAGCCCAAAGTGTTGGACTATGTAGCTAGGTGTCCAAGTCCTCAATTTGTTAGGTGTGAATATCAAAAATAGATTCAAGATCAAGTTTTTGCTTAGAATCTCTCTCTAAAATTTTATCAAAAAAGTTTCGAACATTGGGTGTACCTAGTTTTTAATCTTTTTTGCTAAATTGCAAAGTATGGTTCTCTTCATCTTAATTTAAACTTTCCAAATATACATTCCTTCTCTTTTGAATCTGTCACTTGCACACACAAGAGAGGAAAAATGGTGTTAGGTTGATAGGGGTTTGCCTAGGTCAGACTTCAGGTTTGGAACTAACCCTATGACGAATGAAATTAAAAAGAGAGATGGATCTAGAAATGAAATGTTCAATTAAAATTTTATACCTTATTCTTGAGCCTCCCTTGCCTTGAAGTCATCATGAAAAGGTTGATGTGGCTATATAGAACTCATGCATTTCTTTGTATGAACTTGATCATGGATGCAACCATCTTGAATGCTTGAAATCCGAATACTTGACCTCTCCTTCACTATCTTAATTATTCTTAATTGATTTCACTTTTAAAATTAAAAATGTTCTTGAGGAATTGTAATTAAGAGATGTTTCAAAAGAGGGCATAAGACTTTCTTATGTATCCATCCTCACAAAATATGTTGAAAATTACAAACAATGCCAACATCAAAAATCATTTCCAACTGAACTTTTTTCGACCATTGGTGATGGTATGATGAAAGAATAAGGATCTGGTCAACTACTGAGAGGGGGGCTGAATCAGTAGATAGAAAACTGATATAAACTTTCACCAATCTCAAAATCAACCTCTCAATGAAAACTCTAAACTGACAAGTTAAACACTGAACTTCAAATGCAATATTACTGATAAGTTAAACTGGTTGACTATTATAACAGATTAACAGTAAAAAATCTCTGAAACTCACAAAACCTTTTAAACCAAAACATTCAAATACTTTACTGACATAATTAAAACATATTTCAGATTGTTGTCGGTTAACATAACATATCAAAGTGGATTTAGCAGTTAAGCAATTCAACTATAGTAAACATAACCACAAAAACATTCACCACTTGATAGAATATTTTTGACGTGGAAACCCAAATGGGAAAAACCACAATGGGGATGAATACCCACAAGTATTTTGAACTCTTCTGAAGTTTACCCTATTAGGAGCCAAGCCTGTTAAAGCTTTACAATAAGTCATGTTAAGAACATATCCTGTTAGGGACCATCCGGTTAAGGGACTAACTATAATGCCCTATTAGAAGCAATACTCTATAAGGAGTAACCTTGGTAGAGGATTTAAAATCTAAGCTAATTGACTACCTGGTTAGAGGATTTGAATAACACTAATCTTTTTAGAGCTTACTCGGTTAGGGGATTTAACTATTGTAATCATTAGAAAAGAAAAGGGGTTTGCTGATCTGTTTGAATAGCACTACACTTGCTTGTTCAGATCCTTTTCATGCTCCTATCTGCCTTTACACAAACTGTAGATACATCATCTGGTTCAGCAACCACACTCTCACTCTCAACTACAAATTGCCAACTCTACAATAAAACAACTCATTGACCTTATAAACAAAACAATAGACCGGTAACAAATCACAAACCTAATTATCTCATAGAGATTACAAATAAATTGGTTCAAGTATGACCATTGGATTACATAATAATCATTGCACATCATTCAAGATATCATCAACCACTCCTTGATCACCGCTTCATCAAACTCTGTAACTCATCACATGGTTTACATTACATGCAATGAACTTTCTCATTCCCAAGATAAAAATTGTTATCTCTACGTGTCAAAAACCATTTGAAACTCTTCTCATATAACATGCATACGTGTCATAATCATTAACACTCATCATTAGATAATAAACCAATACAACCAATTCACCAAACTTCATCGGTTAGGGTTTAGCATATCAACAGGTAGGGTTTACCGGTTCATCTTTACATTTTATAACAATACCGGTTCCTCCACAAATTCACCTACCGGTTGCATTTCCCTTCATTAGCTCTTCCTACTGGTTAGAAAACAACATCATTACCGGTTATAATTGACATCAATGAAAACATAACATTTCATTAATGCTATCTTCATGCAAATTCCAACAATCTCCCCCTTTGGCATTGATGGAAATACAAGTATCAATACCCTTAATTGCTATGATTATGAATAGGAATCCTGGTTTACATTTTACCATGTACTCTCCTTGTCTTCAGCTAGTAACTGGCTATAGATCAATCATACAATTCTTCTCCCTCATAATCACATAGTTCTTCTTCCCCTTTGACAATAATGCCAAAGTGAAAGTAAAACATGCACTATCAAACTTCACTATTAAGCATCATCAACCTGTAACTTGATGCTCCCCCTGTGGAATAACTCCACTCTACACCAATCCTACTGTAAAATTCTGCAAATAGCTCTAGGACTGATGTAATCTACATCATGCTCAATTGACCTCATGAAGGGGTACAAACCCTAGATGACTTCTAAGATACTCAAAAGTAGTCTTAGGCAGAGGTTTAGTAAAGATATTTGCAAGATGTTCCTTGGTAGAAACATGCTCCAATAACACATCTTTACTCTGCACCTTTTCTCTCAAGAAATGATACTTCAATTCAATATGCTTGGTTCGTGCATGCAAAACAGGGTTCTTTGAAATATTTATGGCACTGGTATTGTCACACAAGATCTTTACTGGATCTGAAAACTTCATCTTGAATCCTTCCAGAATGTATCTCATCCAGATAGCCTAGGTACAATTCATATAAGATGCAACATACTCGGCTTCAGCAGTAGACTGTGATATACAACTCTTCTTCTTGCTACTCCATGAAACAAGTCTTCCACCAAGAAAGAATGATCCACTAGTTGTGCTTTTTCTATCATCAACATTACCTACCCAGTCTGCATCTGTATACACCTTCAAATCAAAGTTACCTGCATATGGATACCATAATCCATAGTCAATAGTACCTTTCAAATATCTGAATATCCTCTTGGTTTCTATCAAATGTGTTTCCTTTGGATTCTTCTAAAATCTAGCAACTAGACCAACTGCATGAGCTATATCCGATCTACTATAAACAACATAGTGCAATTTCCCAATCATTGACCTGTACTCCTTTTCTTCAACAGATGTGGCTTCATCCTCTTTAGAAAATTTACAACCTATAACCATTCGTGTCCCAATTGGTTTATAGTCACTCATACCAAATATCTTTAATACCTCTTTCACATATTTAGACTGTGTGATAAAAATACGACTCTTCATTTCCTGTATTTGCAAACCTATGAAATTTTTTTATCTCTCCCACTAGAGACATTTCAAAATCACTTTTCATTTCATTTGCAAAGTCATTGCTCATGTCATCATTGCCTCTAAATATGATATCATCCACAAACACTTCACTAACCAGTATCTTATATCCTTCAGATTTGAGATATATGTTGCTATCTTCACTAGTTCTCTGAAAACCTATCTTCATCAGGTATGAATGTAACCTCTCATACCATGCTCTCGGTGCTTGCTTTAATCCATATAGTGCCTTGTGCAATTTGCATACCATATCCTTTGCATCAGTCAAAGCATAACCATCTAGTTGCTCAATGTATACTTCCTCTTCCAATATTCCATTAAAAAATGTTGACTTCACATCCATATGATATACTTTGAATCCCTTATGTGTTGCAAATGCAAGTAAAGTCCTGACACCTTCTAGTCTAGCAACTGGTGCAAAAGTCTCACCATAATCTTCTCCTTCTTCTTGTGCATAACCTTTGCAAACCAATCTAGCTTTGTTTCAGACTACTACACCATCTTCATTTAGTTTATTACTGAATACCCACTTAGTACCTATTACATTTTTATTCACCGGTCTAGGTACTAGGGTCCATATATTGTTCTTCTCAATTGATCAAGCTCCTCCTCAATAGCTTTAATCCAGTGATCATCTCCAAATGCTTCCTTAACCATTCTAGGCTCAATAGTGGAGATCATGCAAGAATTCTCTCTAACTCATCTTCTGGTTAACACTCCAGCATCCTTATCTCCAATAATCTGGTCAAGATTGTGGTTGAGTATCAAATACCTTAGAATAACATGATCATTATCTTCAAGTTATTCTTCTTCATTATCATCATCTTCTTCTAAATCTACTTGTTCTGGTTGAGCTAATACAACATCATTCTCTTTACCAGTTTCAGGTTTCATAGGTTCTGGTTCCAAAATCGGAATACAAGGATCATCATCCTTTTTCTCCACACTGGTTTCCCTTGAGACTTTAGGAAACTCATCCACTCGAACATCAACACTCTCAATAATTCTCTATGTCTGGTTGTTGTAACACTTTAAGGCCTTACTCTTGGTGGAGTAACCAAGAAATATGCCTTCATCACTTTTAGCCTCAAACTTACTAACATAGTCACCTCTCTTAATAAAACATTTACTACCAAATATCTTAAAATAACTGGCATTAGGTGATCTACCATACTAGTATTCATAAATGGTCTTATCCTTACCTCTCTTTACCAAAATCCGGTTCATAGTGTAGACAGTTGTGCTGACAACTTCTCTCCAAAATATTTTTGCTACACCTCCTTGTATCAACATCAGTCTAGCAACTTCAACAATTGGCCAGTTGTTCCTCTCTACATTAACATTCTGTTGTGGTGTCCTTAGTGCAAAAAGTTGTCGTTTGATACCATTTTCTTCACAATATCTAGTGAATCCCACATAAGTGAATTCACCACCTTGATCAGTTCTCAGACACTTTATCTTCTTGCCACTTTCCTTTAAAACTAAGACCCTGAATGCCTTGCATTTACTAAATTCTTTTGTTTTATCCTTCAAGAATGTGACCCACATCATTCTTGAGCAATCATCAGTGGAGATCATAAAATATCTGTCACCTTGAATACTTTTGGTCCTTATTGGTCCACAAAGGTCTATATGAACCAAATCTAGCAGAAGTTTTGCTGAAAAAGATTTTCTCTTAAAAGTTGAGGATGTGATCTTTCCCAACTGACATTCCTTACATAGAGCATTAACCGGTTTGTCCAACTAAGGAAAACCTCTCATTGTCTTGGACTTACTCACTTTAACAATGTTATCAAAATTCATATGACAAAATCTCCTATGCCAAAGCCAAATATCATCTACTTTAGCAATTAAACAGTTATTGGATTTAGGATTCAGGTGAAACAGGTTACCTTTAGTCTTCTTGCCAGTTGCAATCGGTTCACCTTTTCTCCCATAGATTTTACACATTCCATTCTTAAACTCCAATGGATATCCTCTACCATTGAGTTGTGCAACACTCAAAATATTGTGCTTTAATCCTTCAACCCAGTAGACATCATCTGCACTGCTCTTTCCATTAAGAGAAATAGTTCCCTTACCTTTTACCATGTAGGGTGAGTCATTACCAAATCTCACAACTCCTCCATCAAATTCCTTCAAGGAAAGAAATTTGCTCCAGTCACTGGTCATGTGGTGTAACCACTATCAATGATCCAATCATCAGAATTATCCATGTGAGAAACTAAAGCTTTCTGATCAGATGTTTCCTCTTTAATGGCTACAAAAACAATGTCTTCATTAGCATCACCCTTAGACTCCTCATCAATGATACCACCATCAACTGTAATAAGACAATCTCTTTTGCCGTTTCCTTTGTACTTCTTGAACTTCTCACGCTTATGCTCATTGTCACCATTAGGACAGTTAACTGCAATGTGTCCAATCTTGTTGCATGCAAAACATTTCAAAGGTAATTTATCTATGTACTTACCGGTACCTCTGGGCAATCACTTGGCCAACAATGCTTCAAGCTCAACCAAACTATCTTCATCATCAACTTCTCTACTGGATCTAGATTCATAGGTGTGACTAACATCTCTACTTTTCCTCATAGAAGGGTTATAAACTGAAGCTCTAAATGCAGATTCAGATTTCTGAACACTACCATTATAACCATTTAATTCAAAAGAAGTAAGATTACCAATGATGGAGTTAAGGGTTACCTTAGTTTTGTCAATTGACTCTAGCTCGTGAATGGCTGCAACTCGGATAGCATAGACCGGGAGAAGGGTTCTCAACACCTTACTAATTACTGTGGAATCCTCCACTTTACCACCAACACTCTTGATCTCACCAACTATCTCTTTGATCCTCTGACCATACTGTTGTATATTCTCACCTTCAGCCATCTGTATGTCATCAAATTTTCCTCTTAGACTCTTTTTTTTTGAAATATTCACATGCTCATCACCGCTATAGATCTCTTCCAATTTATTCCATACCTCATCGGTAGTCTCTAGACCATGGACATCTACATACTCTGCATCACACAAAGAACTAATATTAGCCTTCAGTGCTTGATTGTTTTCTTGTTTCTCTTTCTTCTAATCATCAGTCATAATCCCACTAGGTGCAACATATTCAGTACCAGCATGTTCCCAGTATTGACTTCCTAGACTCTTGATATAAATTTTCATTCTATCACTCTATATTCTATAATTCTCTATTAAACTTTGGACCTTCCTTCTTCATCATGTTCTACAAGATCTTTATCTCAAGCTGTTAGGCTTAGACCTTAGAGGACCTGAAATGATCTGATACCAATTGATGGTATGATGAAAGAATAAGGATCTGATCAACTACTAAGTGGGGGGGGGGGGTGAATCAGTAGATAGAAAACTAATATAAACTTTCACCAATATCAAAATCAACCTCTCAATGCAAACTCTAAGCTGACAAGTTAAACACTGAACTTCAAATGCAATATTACCGATAAGTTAAACTGGTTGACTGCTATAACAGATTAATAGTAAAACATCTCTAAAACTCACCAAACCTTTTAAACCAAAACATTCAAATACTTTATTGACATAAGTAAAACATATTTCAGATTGATGTCGGTTAACATAACATATCAAAGTGGATTTAGCAGTTAAGCAATTCAACCATAGTAAACATAACCACAAAAGCATTCACCACTTGACACAATATTTTTTATGTGGAAAACCAAATGGGAAAAACCATGATGGGGATGAATATCCACAAGTATTTTGAACTCTTTTGAAGTTCGCCTCGTTAGGAGCCAAGTCTATTAAAGCTTTACATATGTCATGTTAAGAACATATCCTGTTAGGGACCACCTGGTTAAGGGATTGACTATAATGCCCTATTAGAAGCAATGCTCTCTAAGGATTAACCTCGGTAGAGGATTTAAAATCCAAGCTAATCGACCACCTCGTTAGAGGATTTGAATAACACTCAGCTTGTTAGAGCTTACCCAGTTAGGGGATTTAACTATTGTAATTGTTAGAAAACAATAGGAGTTTGCTAATCTGTTTGAATAGCACTACACTTTCTTGTTTAGATTGTTTTCATGCTCCTATCTTCCTTTACACAAATTGTAGATACATCATCTGGTTTCGCAACCACACTCTCACTCTCAACTACAAATTGCCAACTCTACAACAAAATAACTCATCGACCTTATAAACAAAATAATAGGTCTGTAACACATCACAAACCTAATTATCTCATAGAGATTACAAAAAAATCAATTCAAGTATGACCGTTGGATTACATAATAATCACTGCACATCATTCAAGATATCCTCAACCGCTTCTTGATCACCGCTTCATCGAACTATGTAACTCATCATGCAGTTTACATTACATGCAATGAACTTGCTCATTCCCAAGATAAAAATCGTTATCTCTACGCATCAAAAACTATTTGAAACTCTTCTCATATAACATGCATACGTGTTATAATCATTACCGCTCATCATTAGATCATAAACCAATACAACCAATTCACCAAACTTCATTGGTTAGGGTTTAGCATATCAACAGGTAGGGTTTACCAGTTCCTCCACAAATTCACCTACTGATTGCAGTTTCGTTCACTAGCTCTTCCTACTGGTTAGAAAACAACATCATTGCCAATTATAATTGACATCAATGACAACATAACATTTCATTAGTACAATCTTCATGCAAATGCCAACAATTGGAAGATTCAAATTTGGGCCCTTTTGGCCTAGACTATGGTGCTTAGTGCCCTAGTTTAGAAGGACAAGGGAACTAGGTGCTCTAGTCCAATCCATCTTACCTACTCGACCCTTGCTTAGGTCAAGTTTATTTCAAACCCTGATAAATAGTAATCATTATATTTCATTGGAAGGATGAAACAATTGAACATTCTACTCTTTAATAGATAATTGTATACTTGGCACCCTAGATTTCTTTCTATTAAATTTTAGATTGAATTTTTTTGTTGGAAAGCTCATTGCTATATCAATTTCATTTTTTTTAATTGTATCATTTCATTTTTATTTGATGGAGAGTTCAAGTAAAGGGCATACACTATACTAAGATGGGGGGGTCAATGAATTTATGCTAATCTCAACTTGATTGAACATTGATTATCATTAATAACTTCTAAGCATGAATCCCAAAATGTCAAATCATTAATTATTATCTTTCCTTAATGACACAGAAATTAGTCAATGCACAAGCATGAATCCATACAATGAACACCAAATTTATGTAGAAACCTGGAATGAAAAAAACCATGGTGATAATAGTTGCTTGGATCTACTATCCAAATCGAGCCTCACAAAATAATAAATCACTTACAACCTATCAGAGACACCAATCCCCAATCAAGTTTGTAGGAACTAACCTACATGAGACACCAATCCGCTTCTCCAGGATCTAAGCATCAACTCAACAAGTGATACCTCAATCCCACCAAGAATACAAAAATATATGAATTGTGTACTTTTGAGACTAAATACACAACTTTCTTTTGTTATGATCAACTTCAAAAATTCCTCTCACAATGCACATGATTTTCTGATGAAACCGTTCAATGATTGATAGAAAACTCACATAACATCACCCTCATACTACACGTCAATTATTAGAGATTATAATAACAAATACAATAGAAATGAACCTAGATTAACTATGTGTCTATGTGTGTGTTGAAATTATTATTATATTCACAAATCAACTTAAGAAAATATTCAATCTATTTTCAATTCATCCACAAGCATAAACCTTCACCAAACGTGTAATAGGCCAGGTCCGAAAGTCCGCATGTTACTCCAAAAGAAAGAACACTCGATGTGTTACTCAATGTAGACTCATCTGATCCCAACTATTGTCCACATGCTATCTCCAATGAGCACATATTAAAAACCTTTAGCCTAACAAAGTGAAACATCAACCTAGTTGGCCAATTAGTATAGTGACCACTCTATCACTTCTAACTTTTTGTTTGTTGAAGCTCAACAACTAAAACTCTAAAATATCAAACATGTGTAGACATAGTCTCCTTCCAAGCCACAAGTCATAAATATTGGCAGTCTACTTCAAGATTTCATATTCTTGATGGACTTAGGGATTTAATCTTATTGTCCACATTGGGCCTGCATATCTGTTCAACTATGTAATTTTGAATGGGGAACTCCTTGAAAATTCGTGCTAGGGGAAAAGAAACCTAATCAATTCCTTTGTTGTAGATCAAGCCCCTCTTTCACAACAACGAATGAAATATTTATAGTCGCCCATTATTTTCCCATGGAAAATTCAAGAGACATGGAATTTGAGCATACTCTTCTTTTCAGAGTGTGGTGAATAGTTAATTTGACATTGTTTTCCACAGAATGTTGTATGGACAAATAGTACTTTATAGACTACGTACTGTGCATTTCAAATTTTATTCTTGAAGCTACATTTGCTTCTCTTGGTGGCATTCCACTTTTTTACGAACTTCATCGTCTTTTAAAATGCCTAGATTATCAATAACAGACATTTAAATTGGAGTGAAATTTATCCATTTGTTTGTCACATGACGACTTGTAGAAACAACAAATTTTATGGAAGCATGTTGTTTATTTTTCTTTATGATGTATAAAATGTACACACATTAAATTTAATGCACTCAATCTATACAATGTGCATAATGTGTACTTTTTTAGTGTAATGCAATCACATTATACTTAAAATTTCTAATTTGTCCACTTTATGACTTGTGTATCAAAGTGGAGAAAAAAGTAATAATAAATATTATATATTTACAATATTTTAATCAATTTTTTTCCAATGCAATATTTAATGTACAAATGACATGTTAATGCATAAAGTTCAAAACATAGAGATTAAAATAAGACAAAAAAATGATTGAAAAAAATATAGATATATTAATCAATTTGTTTCCTATGCAATATATATGTCTCAAACATAGAGATGAATAGAATGTTGATGGCCATTTCAACATATTTCATTTTTATGGGAAAAGTTTAAATGTGTGCATATGATTCAATTTGTTTTGACATGTGTGGAGGTCAATTTTTATAATTGTTGAAATTAATAAAAACATCAATCATAAAATTTTACGTATAAATTTTGAAATGAATATATATTGCAAACATCTTGCTCATACGAGCATCAACATTAGACCAATACAAGTTCCTTATGAGAAAACACATTAGAAATTACCAATGGAAGACCAAGGGTCACTAGGAAATCCTGTTTTATTTGAAATGACCTCCTATGGAAGACCAAGAGTCACAACTTAATAATTCAAATTTAGATGTCCCTATGAGGAATTGAACTTGGGTCTCCACAATGGAAATCCAAAGTTTTAACCAATTAAGCTCAACCCCTCAAACAAGATTCTAATAAATTGGTGAATTAGTTCTTCACATTTCACATAATAATATCTCCATTAAATTTCAAGTTTTAAGTACCACTATTTTATTTATACAAAGTCCAAAGATTTCTTTTAGTAAATTATTTGTCTATAATTTTTAAATTAAGATTAGTTGTTGTCTAGATCAAATCATTCATTCACCCTAGTGTTTTCTATATTTCTATTTACTTTAAGATATGTAAATATTATATTGAACATATTTTTAAAATTTTATTTTATTCTTTACAAAATTTATAAGAACTCAATTTTTTATAAAAACTATCACAATTAGCTCATTTAATTAATTAAATTTTAAGAAAGGGGTTTTATAGATTATTGAATTTATAGCCATCAACTTCAATCATTATATAAATTTTATAAAAAATATTTTCATTTATCTTATTTAGGATAAATTAAAATAATATAATAAAATGAACATATACATATGATTAGATGTTGAATCAAGGTGATGTATATGTTTTTTATTAAAAAGCAATGAAAACCAGGGCACTGACCATTTACATAGCAAAACTATCAATGGAACCACAATGCAACATCAACACTATAACAACATTAACAACAAACCAAAACCAATCTTTTGAAATAAAAAACAACAAAAAAAATAGAGAAAACACAACATCTACAGGGTCGCCTTGCGCACCCCAATGCAGTCTATGACACTATTCCAATCAGTGAACATGAACTTATACAATTCCCTGGCCTCCTATTTCTCTTCCTCTGAATCCATAGTTCGTTCCCTCAGCAGAGAGAGGGTGAGCACCGAGCTATGTAAAACTTGCAGGTAAAACTTATTAAGGCCAACAATTTGGGTGTCCCTAGCTTTGACCCTACTCTGGAGCCTCTTGACCTCATCCATGATGGCCTTCAATTCCATCATAGGACCCATATTCTCAATCTTCTGCATGATGGCCATCACATCGATGCACAACTTTCTCATTTTCTCCAGGGTAGGGACCCCTTGGGGGGTCTTCGTAGCCTTCTCATCCACAGTCACATCCATCGCCTTGGCCACATCCTCAGCAGGGGTATAGTCAGTTCCAATGTCAAGGTCCATCAGAGGAATACAGTCCATCACCTCTTCTGCCATCTTCAAATTGTCATCCGGGTCTAAGTCGTCAAAATCTGGGGCTTTAGTATCAGTATTGTCCTCACCGGTGGCTCCCGCAGTGCCCATATCCATAGGGACCCTATCCTTATCATTAATAGAATCCAGGGTTTGAGTATCAATATTATCCTCGTCGATGGCTCCTGCAGAGCCCATATCCATAGGATCCCTTCCCTTGCATATGTTGTAAAAATTATAATCTCAACATAAATTTATAAGAATTGACTAAATATTTTATATAAAAAAATTGTTTAATTAATTAAATAAAAAATTAAGAAAAAGGTTATAAATTATTATTATTATAACCATCAGCTTCAATCATTATATAAATTTTATAGAAATATCCCTATCTTAATTAGGATAAATTCAACCAAATAATATAATAAAATGAACATTTACATATGATTAGATGTTGAATAGGGTGATGTATATGTTGTAGTCAATATGTCAATTATTTATGTAGATATCAAAATCTCAACATAAATAATTGAGATTATAAACAAAATATCGAATCATGCATACTTGCATATACTTACATTGGATAAAAGTTGTAATCCATATATAAAAAATGATAACATCCAAATCACTCTACTTAACACATAAAAATTGATAACATCCAAATTACTCAACTTAACATATATAAAAAGTGATAATATCTAAATTACTCTACTTAACATATATAAAAGATGATAATATCCAAATCACTCTACATAAACATCACAATATAATAATCAAACAATGAATAATAAGGAATTGACATCATATCTTGAAAAGCACGTAGCTTGGTGGAACGGGAACTCCATCCTCCACACCTTTTCCGACTCTATTCAAAATCTTCATTGTCCCCACCACCTCTGGTAACGGGAAAATATCACAATCGTCTTCATTTTCCTCTTCTTTTTCCTCGCCCGAGTAATTTTCCATCTCAAGCTGTGACAGAATTTTTTTGGAGAGCATCCAGCTTTTGCCTTGTTCATTCGGCAACATCATAAGAGTTTGGATAAATGTAATGAAGCTCCGTACTCCAACCTCACTCTTCTAACGCCAATTTTTAGCAGTTGAAACGGTAAAACCCCGTATTTTAACAAAACAGGTGTCGCTTCTTCAGATTCCAAAATGGTGTCACCCCAGGAGTTGAAGAGTTTCACTTTCATTTCATTTTATTTTTCATTTTCAAGATTTTAATATTAAATGATGTAGGGGAAGGGTACTAATAGTGGGATGCATCTAAAACGGCAGTACGGCTGTATGAAAGGTCTGTTTTGGAGCCAGAATAGCTTCGGCCCTAGTAGTGGACATAGTTTAAATAGTGGACAGCTTTTTGTCAACCCAACCCCTCGATACTAGAATTTAAAGGTGCCCAAAAAATTGATGATGAAAAGTTTATTAATAAATATCATGTGTACCAAGTAGATAATATTTTAACGTTTTTTTACCACAATTAGCCTATTTGTGCACCACTACGAGGACATTTGTGCATAAATACTGGGGCATTTGTCCACTACTACCGGACTACTACTGTCTATTTTGAGTTATCTACTATTGGCACAAAGATGATTATGTATCAGACACCACTTTGAAATGACCACTTTTGACCTTTGCACATAACGAATTCCACAACGTGCATCGTTACTACCCAGAAACCAGATCCTTAGTTATAAGCAATTAAGTCGGTGAACCAAAAAAAAAATCAAAATCCAATGTACAGTTTGAGAGTTCTATGTGCGCGAAGTTAGCTATGTCCACTACTGATACTCTTCCCCTACTATTAATTTTCATTGTAGAGAT
This sequence comes from Cryptomeria japonica, assembly GCF_030272615.1. Classification (NCBI taxonomy): domain Eukaryota; kingdom Viridiplantae; phylum Streptophyta; class Pinopsida; order Cupressales; family Cupressaceae; genus Cryptomeria; species Cryptomeria japonica. The sequence goes on from NC_081409.1 coordinate 376,909,598, forward strand.
TAAGTCTTAATCTTGAGTTCACCTTCTTTGAGTTTAGCTTTTATTTTCTTTAATAATTTCATTTTCAATGTTTTGATCTTATATGAATAAATTTTTAACATTTAGTACTAATCTTCATTGTTGAGATTTAGTCCTAATCTTGAATTCATCTTCTTTGAGTTTCACTTTCATTTCTTTTAGTAATTTCAATTTCAAAGTTTTGTTCCTATATGCATTCATTTGTAAGATTTAGTACTAATCTTTATTGTTGAGATTTAGTTTTTGAGTTCATCTTCTTTGAGTTTCACTTTCATTTTCTTTAATAATTTCATTTTCAAGATTTTGTTCTTACGTGCATTCATTTCTAAGATTCAGTACTAATTTTCATTGTTGAGATTTAGTTTTAATTTTGAGTTCATCTTCTTTTGATTTTCTGTTTTTGAATTAGTTGTAATAAATTATTTTTACATACAAAATATTTTGAAAAAAAATTGAATCTAGTTGTTTGTCATTTAATTGAACATTATGAATTGACTTGTTCAAACTAGTTGAATTCTATGTTAGAATGTTACATTTAAAAGATAAAACCTTGATTTATTTAGAATATCTAACAAACACATGATTTGAGCACCTTCTAGCACACATCATGAACTAAAAAGAACTATTGAGTGATATCAACACTATACAATATCAGGGCACACACAAGTACATGGTATCCTTAACTTTATTTAAAAGTCAAAGACTTGACATTTGTTATACAATTTGACACATAGTTGCAAAACTTTACAATTAAACATGAGCTAGAATTGACAAAGAGCAACTCATTAAACACATTGTTGGGATTTATTAAACTTGCAATAATATTTTCAATTAAAATCTATCAAAAACTCACAATTTCTATTTTAAAATCCATCAAAAACTCATAAAAAATAGTATAAAACCTTTTTTATACCAAAAATTAATTTTTTTTAAGTGATTTCGAGCATTTTTAGGATGCAAATGAAGAATTGCAATGACTAAGGGCATGGTGGCACACAACTAGAAGTGTGATAATGGAGGTTTTATTTGCCTTTTACCTCCTTGACCTTACTTAGCTCAAGTTTTTCTAATCCTTACAAACAATAATTCATTATATTTTGTTGGAAGGATAAAGCAAATGAAAATTCTACTCTTCAACAAAAAAATTGAATATCTAGTGTTGATCGATAAAATTGCTTTTATGAATACAGCCTTATAGGAAACTTAGTGATGGGGGACCTGCGCGCATTCACTAAGTGACCTCCAGGATTTTAGAAGCCAACTCTTCATATATGGAGGGGTGAAAAGGGATAGAGAGAATAACTAAAAGCAAAACTACACTATAGCGACACGTTAAGATAATTTTAGAACTAAGGCACAAATATAACTTCATAAACAAGCAGCTCTGAGGCCCATTCAACAATCTACATGCCTAGGAATTTGAAAATGAAACATAGACATAACTCATTTGACATAAAGCAATATATAACATTCATCCACTAGATAACAAGTTCATAAAACATAGTTCAATCTGCAGAGTCTTATGACATATATTTATGAAGTCATACAAAATTACAAAATTGCACAAAAACTAGTCTTTGTACAGAAGCACAATTATCATAGAAGGCCAAAGGCACAATTTGATTAGTCTCTCCAATGCACAACTACAAATTAAAGGCATAATTCTATGAGTCTATAATCTATCTCCTTCCTTCTAATTTATGAACCCCTACAAAAGCAAAAAACATCACTTAAATAAATCCCAGCCAATGACCTGACAGAGAAAACAGAGAGACGGTTTAAAACCACAAGCATCGCTAGTGATGTTCTTAGCAACTGTGAAATGACTTCCCACGAGCTAAAACAAAAAAGATTCACTTTTCGTGCAACTGCTATCAGATCTCCTAATACTGGATCATATTAAAGGAATCTACAACCACTACCGCAACCACAAACCACTAGTGACCAAAAATTCATCTCCTCATATCAGTAAACAACAACGTTGGTGGTTGCTTCAATTCCAATGTGGCAGTAGGAGGGAGCGTTTTGAGGACACAATAAAAATTTATGGAGTACCTCATAAAGAACTGCCACATGTTGTTGGTAAAAAACTTGCAAACATGCAGGCTTGAAGACGTGGGCCCACCAAGATAGTAAAGAAGAAAACCTGCTACATGTCAACACCACTTGACTTCCTGGCAAAGGGAAAAGAGGAGCCTGAACACTAGGAGTCGTGCTGCCACATGGACGTAGGGAGACAAAAACTCTTCGGGCATAAAAAGACTAAGGCCCAGGAAAAATAAAAGAAGCTAACTCCCCGAAAGGGTAGGGGAGACTTAAAGTCTACATTTCTTGGCAACTTATAGGGAAATCTCGCTCGGGGGATGTCAATACCCAAAAATCCTGGTTTGCTGACTAGGCTTATGCCTCCGGCTTGAATAGCCTATCAAAAAGTTGTTGAAGTGGAGACCAATCCTCCTCAGAAGGGACAAATTGAGCCTCGAGAGCTTGAAAAATTCGATCCATCTCACTGACATCCTTGAAAGGAACTATTTTTGGTTCACTATACGCTGATTCAAGAACAACAAGGAGTTTAGCCAAAGGAAGAAACAAGGCCACGAACTCATCTGCTCCAGGGGGATCACTCAATGTTTGAAGGGATGACCAGTCTTGCTGCTTCTGCACTATCAAGCTTGACAATTGCTCGGTTCTCATGATTGCACTATCCAACAGAAAAGGGGAAGGCAAGTCGATCTTGACAAAGTCTTCGAGGTGCTCTATGACCAAGCTGATAGAGTCTTTTAAGGTCGACAAACTTGAAGCAACCTATTTGGCCATTCTGCCACAATTGATGAAGTGATTAGCCTTTTGAACGATCCCCTGAATATCAGTAACTCCCATTGTGGTTAACTCATGGGGAAAAATAGCATAGAGCCAGTCAATTAACCTCTGAGCCTTGGAGACTTTATAAGCCAAAATTTGCATGGCATGCTCGACGAAAGGGTCAACCTTAGCGTGCAAAATTTGAGAGACTTCTAAGAAACACAGAGCTAGTTCCTAGAGAAGGGTAGACTATTTTATCTTTTCCCAATATGCATTATGAAGCTCCCGTATTAGATAAGTGAAGTCTGTGGGAGGGGTAGGCTGAGGGGTCGATGGCTTTGAGAGGAGTCTACTTTAGCTTCTTTGGATTCTAACCGTTCGTGCATTTCCTTCAAGTCTTGTGTTTTCCTTGCTACCTAGTGCTGCAATGCTATTATCCTAGTCTACTTATCTTGAACCTCATCCTGCAGTCGCTTGCCTTCTGCCTATTGATTTGCAATATCTGCTTGAGACTCACAAAACTCTTGGGCGGACTGAATTTGCAAGGTCTGGAAATCTTGCAAAACCTTATCTCTTGCTACTTTCTCCTCCGTTAGAAGGCTTTGAGTGCTGACCAATTCCTGATGCTCCTTCTCTTTTTCTACAATGGCTTCTTGCAACTGAGCTTGAACTTGGGCCATATCGGAAGAGGTAGATTGGATGCGCAACAATTCACGTGTTTTATCAAGTAGTTCCTGGAAAGTTATTTTCTTAGCATTTTGCCCTGCGTGCAATAGGCCTTCAAACTCCTTTAATTCCTTTTGAATTTTATCTCTCTTGGTCTTTTCCTAAAGTATTGCAGATTGTAGGTGTGTTATCTTTGATTCTTTAGCCTTCCCTTCTTTCATTAGTTGCTCATTTGTAGCTTTAGTCTTCCCAGCTCAACCATGAGTTTCTCTAGGCGATGAGAACGCTTCAGATAGTCCAAAGAGACCACCTTATTGGATTCTTCCATGATTTCCACTTTGTCCTGTGGTTGGGCTCTGCTCAAATCAATGTCAATGGCATGCATGGAGTTGTCTTTAGGATGCATTTGATTTGCTGGTTTGACAACATTTGGTGTAATGGCCGCGAACACTAGATTTTGATGATCCTCCCTGAAGATAGTCTGAATGCAAGGATCGAGAGGCTTCTAGGAATCTTTACCCTTTCTTTTCTATGACCTCTGAGAATGGGCAAGCTTTCCATGATCCACATACTGATGGAATTTTGAAGGTACAAATATCATTTGTCCTGCAAAAGAATCTCCTAGGGGTGGGACAAAAGGAATAGGAGCCATGCTAGTTTTCAATTGGGTAGGAGCTGTCAAGGAGAGAGCAGTAGGGGAACAAGGGGGAATCCCAGGGAAAACACTGATAGGCAAGGAGAACAATGACCCAACACTAGATGAAGCAGCGGATGAAAAACTTGCAAACCCAAGGATGCGTGAGGTAGAAGACGTATCAGTTGGCTGGCTTGGGGTTTGAAAAGAGTGGGTCATGCTAACTGAGTTGTCAAAAGTAATAACACTAGGAAAGGGAGATGTAAATGTTCTCATGGAAGCTGCAATTGATTGGGTTTGCATAGACAATATAGAAGACACAACTCTTTCAGGCTATCTAGTGTCAGAACAAGGTTGATAGAGGGTGTCACCAACACTGAAACCAGAGATTGAGAATAAAGAAGAGGGACAGAGAAAAGTACCTGCACTGGAGTGGTTGTTGGAAAAATTGAGGCTTGTGTCGATATAGGAGTCTGAGTTTGCAAAGCCTCTATATCGTTAGGAATGTTCTTTTGCTTCTTCTAAGAGGTTGTGGCTTGTTCTGGAGAACCCTGCTGCTATAATGGACTTGATCACTTCCTTGAGGTTTAAGACCTAGGCCTATTGATAGGCTTTTTAATAGAGTGAAAAGTAAAAATAGTTGTGGCGCCTAGGGTGACAATTTTGATTTTCTTTCCTTTCTCGCTGGTTTGCCCCACTACTTTTGTGAAAGCTCCTTCATCGATGGCACCTAGAGGAGGATTATAATCATCATCTTCATCACTGTTGTACTTCCGCCACTCTATCTCAAATTCTTCATCACTATGAAGATTCCCCAATCCTATTTTGACCTCTTTGATTTCTTGCCTATATCTCCAAAAGGCTTGTCTCTTATCTCCGAGCCAGTTCTCTTCCGCCATCTTTTTGGATAAGTGGAGTGAGAACTTCTTAGTAGGATCATACCTCTCCTTCATAGTGTAGAAGGACAACCAAGGCGGTCTTTCTTCCTTGGGGATGGTGTGCAGGTTCACATATACTGTTGAATCATATTTCTGCAGGTTTCTCCAAGAATCCCAAGCAGGGTCGCTCAAGACATGCACTACTGGGTTCTTCCTTTTGGCTAGACATCCATCTGGGTCATAACTCCATTTATCATCAATAACCACCAGTGAGTCCACACGGTTATCAGATTTTTTTTATTTCTATATCATACATTGCAAGCTCCATGGTTTCTTTAAAGAATTCAGGATTCTGGTGTAGAAACATATGGACAAGAAAAGAGGTGTACCTGAACCTGCGATGACTTTTGAAATTTGCTAGTTGTTCTACCATCTCTCGCACCAGAATATCCGCAAAGTCAAAATGGAAAAATTATTTTTGCTTGCAAAATTTGAACAGGAAACCCATTTGAAATGGGTAAATGTTCTAATCACTATCTAGACCAGAAATATATGCTAGCATGGATGCAACATTTTTACATCTTGCTGATGGAAAACACCATAAGCTATTGGGAACTAAGGAAGCTCAGTGTTCTCCTTTCTCCTATTCATCAAATCATTACAAAAGATAACAACGGTATCTCTATCCCTCCAATAATTCTCTGAGCTCTTTTTCTTAAAAATCATTGTATTGTTGTCAATATGAGGAATACACATCATATCTTTGATGGCTTCAATGCTTATCACCACCTTTAGTTTTTATCCTTCAATTGTCAGAGGTTCTAGGGTAAACCTCATAGAACACTCGTTAATGAAATCAGCGCAATGAGGGACCAAAGGAACCATGTATTGCGGGAGACTAGAGTGCCAAAACTGAAAAGCAAGCCTACTTGTACCCTTTTTCCATCTCTAATAAGTAGCTTCTCAGAGGTTATTTGGTTTAACGCAAAGATCTGGGTAAAAAATATATTCAAATCTGTCCATGACCACAATTGTGTCCTTGACATCCTTCTTTTCTTTTGGTTTTGTGAAAGGATGGTTTGGCTTAGGAGGCATAACATGGGAAGTGAAAGACGCCTCTTGGAAAATGTCCACATATTGACTATTGAAAATAGTTCTAGAAACTCTTGCAAATGATGTCATTTTTGTGTTTTCTCAGGGTATGCGCTTAGAGGCTGAAAAAACTTGTTCTTATTCCACTTTTCTATTGCATGTGCTCTATCTTTAATAAAACTGCTTTCATGAATATGGAGTCCTTGAAAATCGCATTGCACGACAAGTTAGCTAAGATTTAACTTCGTGGAAAGGCCAACTCACACATACGTGGAAGATTAATTAGCATACTATGCGCCCTACTGCCAGTTCACTAAAGAGCGAGACAATCATGCCTTTTAACGCTGCCATATAAAAGCTTTTTGCATTGACTCATATGATTTTCTTGGACTAAGGACTTCCCGCTTTACGACATATTTACAAAAACCTGTCGCACATACCAATGCGACAGATTACCTAAGATTTGCTTCAAAAGGAAATATTTCGGTCGGATGCATGTCGGTAGCTCATTATTCACACACTCTCTAAAAAGATTGCACAGGAGGGATGATTAAGGATGATATGTGCGGAAATAACCTTCATTAATCGCCAGCTTGTGCCAATGCAAGAGCCATTGAAGCTTCTTTTAGCCTAATCTTTTCTATAAATACCACTAGAGAAGGCAGTTTCGATCATATAGAGAATTAATCCTTAGTAGTTTTAGGACAAGCTTGGGTAGCTTCTTAGGATAGGAGTAATGGATACACCTGTTAGGCTAGTAAGCACAGGTAGTCAAGTTGCTTTTTTAGGAAGTATTTCAAACCGTTGCTTGCAGAGGATGACAAACCATACTAATCTTGTCATCATTGTTTCTATCAAGTGGGTTCTGGGAGAGGAGTTCGTAGGATGTGAGGACTATTACCATGGAAACACAGATGTCACCTCTAGATTTGTAGCTTCCCTGCTTGACATCAATGTGCCCAAGTACCTTGTCTTGCAACTCACTGAAGATATTTTTAATGATAAATATTTAGGCAGTATGAAGGAGGTAGTTCATTATGCCGACACTAGCTAGGGTACCCCCACTGCTTCAGATTTGAGGTGATTCATTGATAATGATGAGGTGGTTCCATGGCTACCTTTAATTTTTGGTTTTAAAACCATGTCCATATTGACACATCATTGTCGAGCATGACTGGAAGTTGAATTCTTGTTGAAAGTACATTTGTTGGTTGAAGCAAATGGAGTGGCTTGGTACTCCTAATTTTTGGGATTACATCTTCCTGAGGATTCTCACTCCTAAGAAGCCTCCCATTCTACAGATGGTTATGTGCTTCTTAGATTCGGATTTAGACTTGGATCTTAACCTTGGGGAGGAATAAAATGATGGGGATGATGATGAAGATGCCGATTATGACAAGCATGAGCTCGACTTCAAGGAAGAAGACTAGACCAGCCCTCTATCTGCAACCACTCTTCTTTTCTCTCCATCTTTTTTCATTTTGTCAAGAAGACATGAAGGCCTAAGATCCTATTTTGCATTGTAAATATATAAAGAAACCTCTATAATATAAAGACAACTTTTCTTTTTCATTTAATCATGGTTTCTTTGGACTGAAAATGTTTGTTATTTCTTTACTTTGCTTTTGCATAGGCTTGGTTCAAACATAAATTAAAAGGGAAAATAATTAAGACAAAAGACCTTCGAAGAACAAAAAGCACACTATTTACAATATTTACATACAACACAAGGATAAGCTTTAATAAAATGCCTTGAGGTGGATCCCATTCACTGGGATCCTCAACAGCTCACCTTGTGAGTCCTCTAACACAAAAGCGTTAAAACCCCTGCATTCAACAATGTGGAATGGGCCTTCCCACGAACCATCGAATTTAGCATGATGTCCTGGTTGAGCGTCATGCTCATTTTATTTTAGGACGAGGTCCCCTGGTTTAAAACCAGACTCTGAACTCTTTCTATCAAACCATCTTTTGATAGTTTGTTGGTGGTTTTGGAGTGACTCAAATGCCGCGTCCCTTTCTTCTTGAATCTCCATGAGCTCTTCAAGCCTTTATTCCATGGACTCATTTTATTCCAATTCAAGAGACTTCAAGAGTTGTAGCATTGGAATCTCTGATGAGATTGGGAAATGTGTCTCCTTCCCATATACAAGATTGTAAGGGGGTTTTTTTATCACCTTCTTAGGGGTGACTCTATCTGCCTAAAGCGCACTTTTCAGATGATGATGCCATTCTCTTTTATGTTTTGCTCCAATCCTCTTGATAAGTCGAATCAGATTTTTGTTCATAGGCTGAGCCAAACCATTCCTTGCAAGTAATAATTTGAGGAGGTCGTTAAATAGATGTTGTGATCAAGAGAGAAATGGGTAACTTTGAACCCAGTGAATGCTCTAGAGTTGTCGAATATAACAATTTTAGGTGAACCAAAATGCATAGCTAGCTCTTTGAGGAAACTTACGATTTCCATCTCAGTGGAATTTTTAGGGGCGCCGCCTTTGTCCAGCAAGTGAAGTAATATGTGACTGTAAGGATCCACTTATGACCAGCAGAGGAGACCAGATTAATCATCCCTATGAAATTCAGCTCCCATTGAGTAAAAGGTTCGTCTATCACTATGGACATGAGTGACATTTTTGCATTGTTGTTCTTTCTATCATAGAATTGGCATTCTTTACAACCCCGGATTAGAGCATGCACATCTTTGAATAACTAAGGCTGATAATAACTTGCGTGAATGATCTTCATGACAATGGTTTGATCTGAGAAGTGACTGCCCATGGGGTCATTATGAAACTCATGCAGAATTTTATCGGCTTGCTATCTATCAACACAATGGAGTAAGACTCCATCAAAATTTTGCTTAAACAAAACACTGTCCAATAATCGATAGCCACTATTTTGGAGCCTATAAAATCTTTTCTTCTCTATAGGGAGATTGTGGGGGGGGGGGGGATTCCGGTTTGCTTGAAACAGTGGCGATTAGCCATCCAACCCTCTTCCTCTCCTCTTGTATGCATGAGCAATGTTTCATCTTGAGCTTTTTCCATTTCTTCTGGCTCTTGAGCTAAATACTCGTAAAGACCTTTGCCTCAGATCACTTTGGTAGGCTTGACATATGTCATACTTGAGGATCTTAGTGATCCAATTTTCTCTTTTCTTTGTGATCTCCCCCTCATGATATATTCGCGGACCACAGGGTGAGCTTCATAAACTGTTGTTTTGTTGCAAGAGATGAAATGTCTAAATTTCTTCAAACCTTTTACAATGGTGAAAGCTTTCTTTTCCACAAAATTGCACTTGATCTCATATGCTTTGAGTGTTTTGGAGTGGAAAGCAATCCGGTGTTCGCTTTTGGACTCCGCATCCTTTTGAGTTAGTAGAACAACAATACTGAAATCATTAGCGAAGACATACATTATAAAATCCCAAGACATGTCAGGGTTAGCTAGAACAAGGGTGGATGAGATAGCCTCTTTGATTTTTTCAAATGCTTCTTTGGCCTCTAGGGTCCACTTAAAATGCATATCCCTTTTTAGCATAAGTATGATAGGCCTTATCATACTGACAAAATCTGAAATGAACCTGCTAACAAAGTTGATTTTTTGTAAAAAGGACTGGATGCCCTTTTTCTTCACTAGTAGGGGAAGCTCCTTGATGGCTTTCATGCCATCTGGGTCGATAGATACTCCTTCTTTGGAGACCACATGTCCTAGAAGCTTTCCTTGTGGTACCCCAAAGATGCACTTCTTTGGATTCAGGGAGACCCCAAATTTTAAGCATTTCTGGAAAACCAGTTCCAAGTGGTCAAAGTGATCTTCTTTGTGTTTCAAAAAAATGGCTAGGTCATCTAAATAAATAAGGATAATTTTGTTGATTATTTCATGGAAATCTATGTCCATGGACCTTTGAAACGTAGCACCTACATTAGATAACCCAAAAGGCATCTTCTGTTAGGCGATCGTTCCCCACATAGTGGTGAACATGGTTTTATACTGGTCTTCTGGCTTGAAGAGGACCTGATTATAACCCAAAAAATCATCAAGCATAGAAAACAACATTTAAGACCTGACCATCATATGTAGGATTTGCTCCACCAAAGGCAAAGGATAGTGATCTTTCAAGGAGGCTCTATTCAAATCCTAGAAATCTACACAAAGGCGGATATCTCTATTATTCTTTCGAATCAGCACCAAGTTGGAAACCCAGGTGCTAGGCTTGATGGGATATATAATCTTGGAATCAATCAGCTTCTATAGCTCCTATGACATGAGGGATTCAATTTTAGGATTAACTGGATGTTGTTTCTATCGGACAGGCTTTACTCCTCCATCTAGTTCGATTATATGTTGGATAACCTTTGGATTGTAACCCTTCAAGTCATCATATGACCACGTGATCACCCCTACATATTCATCTCAAAAGTGGATGAGTCTCTCCCTATCGCATTGGGGAATATCTTTTCCCACTTTAAGTTTTGTACCATCTCTGACTTTGAGCTCAGTGTAATCTCCCTTGTTTGTTGTGAATTTCCTTTTGTCATTCCTGACATCTTCACAGTAAAAAAGGTTCTTGAGAGTGATCAAACCCTTAGGGATTTTTTTTGTTTTTAGTTGAATTACCTGATCGCCATATGCCTCAAACACTTTAGGCTGAAATTGGTCTGCAAACTCCCCAGATTGCTAAATGAACATAACTATATGTTCATCGCTTTCAAAAAAATTCCAATGGATATCATTATCGGGCATAGTGGGTCTCACAACTACCTGGAATGAATGCTCATTTTCTAGTAATTAGGTTGTAGAATCAAAATGAGATTCCATGACAGCCATGTGATCAACCACTTCATTTTCTTTGCGAGGGAATTCTCAGAATATTGAAAGTTTCGAAGCTCTCAATCAGGTCCTAGACCCTGTGGTGGTACAACAACATGCAGACGTTCTTAGCAGCTGAAATTCCTTTGACTTGATGGACTACCAACTCTAAATCCCCCAGCAATAATAGTTGCTTGACTCTGAGGTGCTTTGCAAGGCTTAGACCGTGGACCATGCCTTCATACTCTGCCTCGTTGTTAGAACAAGCAAACTAGAGGCGCAAAGACCTCAAGGTTTGTTCCCCAGAAGGTGAAGTAAGGCAAATACCCACTCCAGATCTTGTTTTGCATCGAGCTTCATCAAAATGGAGGGTCCATAGTTTAGAGACTTGGTCTTCTTTTTATCATTTTATATCCTGCGAGTCCTTTGACACCTTAGGATTGGTTTGTCTTCATCAAAAAATACATATGTCCCAAGTCCAATAGCATGATAATTACCATAAGGGTCCAACATATATATAAATTCATTTAGGAAGACTTCCTAATCTACAGATCAATCTCCAGCTACTTCCTCATCTTCTAGCATCTCCATGCACTTCATTTCTTGTCCTGAGATGGACGTGTGGGTGACTTCAAAGTTTATCATGGCTTCATCAGTGATATGTTCTACATGGAGGGGCTTTGACAATATTTTTTACTTGGCTCCATGCTTGGTTTTGATTATAAGGTGAGACCAGTCTAGGGATAGATACCCACCGACCTTGGCGATGAAATCACAGGATAAGAAGATGCCAAAAATAGGGGGAATATTGATGACTGCTACCTCTTGAGTCACTGTAATGCTAGGATAGGAAAATAAGGTGAGCGAAAGGGTTTTTATAATACCTATGGTCTGGACTCTATTCCCATCTAATTGCATGACTCCTCTATTTATAGGTTCATATTTTAAATTTAAAACCTTTGTTGTCTATTTAGGCATTACAGTGGTGATAGAACTAAAATCTATCATAGAATTATGGAGAAAATTATTCCCAACAATGAGAGTAAAAAAGAAAGGGTTGGGTTTTGGCTTACCTTCTCTCATGTCACCAACACTTTCGAGCCCCTCATTGGTAAGCATAGTAGAGATTCGCGACTAGCCTCCTAAAATAGGAGCACTTCTCTTTGCGGGTGCTTCGGTTGTCGCTTGCTCTGCGAGTATCCTTTTATCTCCATCAAGCGCTTCTCGCAGATGATCTTTCTACTCAGGGATCGTGAGGATGTCACATGGGGATACATTCATGGGAGCTCTCTTCAACTACTCCACTATATCAAGAACTGTAGGGATGGAATCCTTTGGATCTTTATCCCTGTGAGGTATGAAACCTTTCGTGTTTTGAGAGCTTGTGACCATGATAGGTTATTCTGTTGGCCTCTCTGCATTTTCTTTTGGCTGTTGGACCATGGATTCCCTTGTAAACCGATGCTTGGAGCAAACGTTGTAATTGGATTGTACTTGCAAAATCTGGGTAGATGATGTAGAAGCATTGTTTGTGAGAATTTCATTCTCATCCTCCATCCATGAAAAGAGGGCATGATATGGAGCAATCTCAACTTCTTGTTCTATTGACCTACCTTGCATTTGAGTAGTCAGTGAGGCGTTATCCATTTCGGGAGAGGCATAGACCCCAACATCTGGGCTCATTCCTTGACTTCTCTATTGTGCAACCTTCTGCTGTAAATTTCCTCTCAGGCAATTATGTGGCATGTGGGCATCATTACAAGGAAAGCACCAGGATTCAGTATCATCTACTAGATTATTCTAGGTAGCAATCAACTCTATGTTGTTATTAGGGGGTATGGCTTGCAAAGGGGTCGGCATGGGGATGAGTTGGTTATTAGGTTTCCCTTGGTTAGATCTTGTACCACCCTAATACTGATTTGGCTGGTAAGGAGGTCTCCCAGCAATAATTTTGGAAAGGGGGTCTAGCGGGAGCTTTTTGCCTCTTGAGGTTGATGATTTCATTGGATAAGGTTATGAGTAAGTTTTTCATATCATTTACCTATGTGGCTAGAGTAGAGGGGACAGAAGTAATCACCTGTTCAGCATTAGGGTAAATATACATGGATTGAGGGGTGGAGGTTCTTGGGGATGACAACTCGGGTGGCTGACTTGTCTACTCTGGTGAAACCAGCATGGGTGGTCTCGGAGGAAGCTTCCTGGCATCAATCAAGTTGTTTTCCGCTCGAATAGCCAACTCGTAGGCATCAGAAAGAGTATTAGCTCCTAAAGATTGAATCTGATGGTATGATGAAAGAACAACGATCCAGTCAACTACTGAGATGGGGGGTGAATCAGCAGATAGAAAAAATGATAAACTTCACCAATATCAAAATCAATCTCTCAAAGTAAACTTAGAACTATCAATGCAATATCACTGTCAAGTTTAAACCAGTTGACTGTTACAACAGATTACCAGTATACAACTTGTAACTCATAAACATTCAAATACTTTTACTGACATAAGTAAAACTTAATTTCATATTGCTGGCAGTTATCATGACTTATCAAAGTGGATTAAGTAGTTAAGTAAATCAATCATAGAAAACATAACCACAAAAACATTCACCACTTGACACAATATTTTTGAAGTGGAAACCCAAATAGGAAAAACCACGGTGAGATGAGACTCACAAGATAACTATCTGAACTCTTCTGAAATTCGCCTTGTTAGGAGCCAAGCTTGTTATAGATTTACAAAAATTCTTGCTAAGAACAGATCCTGTCAAGGACCACCCAGTTAAGGGATTGACTATAATGCCTTGTTAGAAGCAATACCCTATGAGGAGTAACCTTTGTAAAGGATTTAGAATCCAATCTAACGGATCATCTGGTTGGAGGATTTGAATAGTACCAAGCTTGTTAGAGCTTACCCGGTTAGGGGATTTCAATCTACTGTAATTGTTAGAAAACAATAGGAGTTTGTTAATTTGTTTGAATAGAACTACACTTGCTTGTTCAGATACTTTTCATGCTCCTATCTGCCTTTACTCAAACTACAGATACATCATCTAGTTCGGCAACCACACACTCAACTAAAAAATTTCCAACTCTGAAACTAAACAACTCATCGACCTTATAAACAAATCAACTAGGTCGGTAATACAATAAAAACCTAATTCACATAGAGATTACAAACAAGTCGGTTCAAGTATGACCATTGGATTACATAACAATCTCTACACATCATTCAAGAAAGCCTCGACCACTCCTTGATCACCACTTCATCGAACTTAGTAACTCATCACGCGCTTTGCATTACATGCAATATACTTTCTCATTCCCAAGACAAAAACCGTTACCTCAATGTGCCAAAAACACTTTGAAACTCTCTTCATACAATATGCATACGAGTCATAAGCATTACCACTCACCATCAGATCATAAACCAATATAATTAATTCACCAAATTTAATCGATTAGGGTTTATCAAAACAATAGGTAGGGTTTACCAGTTCAAATCTCCAATACTTAGCAATACCAGTTCACTCCACAAACTTACCTACCGGTTATAGTTTCCTTTCACTAGCTCTTGTTGGCATATGTGCAGAGTTTGATGACATGATGATATTGTATGTTGTCATTGATGTCAATATGTTGAAGTGTAAACTGGTATATTGAAGTAAGCAAACTGGCAAGAGAACTGATATGATGATGTGAACCGATATATGTGAAAAAGTGAAGCAGTATATTTGTTCAAGTGAACCGGTATTTTGGAATGTGAACCGGTATATGCAAAGTTTTGAATCGGTGTTTCATTTGATATGACTATCGGTTGGTAGTCTTAGCTTCAAAGTTTCCAGTTGATGCATTCCAAGTCTGTGTGATTCGAATGACAATATTCTGTGATAGGTTAGCATTGAAATGGAGATCAGATCATGTTGCCACATCAGCCTTGTGTGCATGAAGTATTTCCTTGAGGATCTTGCATGAAGAAGATTGATCATATCTACCTCGGGAATGTGCGAAGTCTCAATAAATGGTGGAGAGCAAGTGATGGGTTATCAACTTTCAGAAGCGGCAAAGAATGAATGATGGAGAACGTCTTGAGATATGTTCAAGATTGTTTTACTCAATGCAATGTGTTTTTGAATGGTTATGATTGGACCGACTGTATTGATAACCTAAATGTTTAGGGTTTAGGGTTTATGCTACCAACCTATCTGTTTCCTATAAGGTCGATGATGATTTGCATTATGAAGTTGTTGGCAAATGCTATGTGTGTATCCATGTGAAGAGATACTTGATTCTTGCCAGACCGGAGAAGTGTGTTGATACCTGTAGAGTGTGATTGCAGAAGAAAAGGAGCTAAAGTGGATCTGCCTTAGCATTGAGTGTTGTTATCAGATCAGTGTATTAACTATTGACTTCTAACCATTTCAGCAGTTGGAAAATCCCTTAACCAGGTGGCTTTAACATGCTTTGTGTAAATCCTTTGATAGGGTGACTCAAATCAATGAGTTCTTCAAGTCCTCTTGCGAGGTAACCTCTAACAGGGTTCTAACCTTTAACTGGGTATTTAGCCATCCCTTAACCAGGTGATCCCTAGCAGGATCGGTTCCTAGCAAAACCTATTGTAAAGTCCTTAACTAGACTAGGCTCATAACAGAGCGGACTTCAGAAGAGTTCAAAGAACAGCTTGTGGGTATTCATCCCCACCGTGGGTTTTCCCAGTTGGGTTTCCACGTGAAAAAGTCAGTGTGTCATGTGTGATGCTTTTTCATGTGATGATTAGTGTTTTAGGTTAAGTGGTAATGCATGGTGATCCAGTGGTCTTTCTATTTCTGATGTATTACTTGTTTATGTATATGGGTGAAGTGGAAAGGAGAGACTAGGTTGTGAGAAGATCTAAGTGTTACCAATTTGTGTGTTTCACAGTCTCATTGTGTTTTACCGGTAGTGCCCTATTTTAGATAGGTGATCCTGTTTACCAATTAGTGGAGTCTTTGCAGTCAAAGTGGTTTAAGAAAGTTTTGTCTATACTGATTCACCCCCCCTCTCAGTAACTGTAGAGTACCTGCTATATGCGGGAAAAGCGGGTCGATAGAACTCAAAATGCAAAAAACGGAGCTCTAGGGAGCCTTTCTCACACACCCACAGGACTTCTTGGTGTAAGCTATGGAGTTATGAAGCATAACTCAGCTTCCCAAGGATGGTTCTATGGTTCTCTATCTTGCATGGTCCCTCAAACCAATGTTTTTGCTCTCAAATCACTGAGCAAAATGGTTTAGGGATGGCAAATGCAAGAACGAGGGATGCTTTTGTTGATTTTAATATGAGATGCATCCTAAGCTATGCACGATTCTAGAAATGCAATAAACTAGCTATAAGATGACAAGATTAGTAAACAAATACTATCCTAGCATACTATATTAGTTCAATGATTTAAGCTATATGATAAGGAACATACTCTAAATTAGCATATCTAGATTAATTCCTTTTTAAAAGAGAAGCTAAATGATGAGCATAAAATGAGATATGAAAGCTTGAATGTATTTGAGTATAAGTGAGATGCTAAAGACTTGGATCCTCTAAAATGGAGGAATGAGAGCTCTATTTATAGCAAAAATAGGGCAATGGATGGTCAGGATTGAAAGAGGTAATCAAGGGTTGAGTTTGAAAGTTGGGAATCCATGTTTGCAATTGGCACCAATGAAATGGTGACAATTGTCAACATAAGGTTGGTTGAGAGGAGATGTAAGAAGCATTAAATGCTTGAGAAGACCTCATGGTTACCCTAGGGGTTAAGGGTTAAGGTTAAGTTAAGATTATCCATTGGAAAAAGCTTTTACCCAAAGGATAAACTCTTGTGCAAAGGTTTAAGGATAACCATGGTCAAAGCAATAAATGCTTGATGAGACCCTTGGGTTACATGGAGGTTGAGTTTATGGAAATTATTTAACCATGTAAGAAGGTTTGAGTTAACCATTAATGGTTATGAAGACTTTGGGGACAAATTTGTAAGAGTCCTTCCAAATTTGGGGGCTTTCAACAAGTTAGCTTGTTGAATGGATAAAGGTTTTAATGCCTTTTGAAGACTTTACTCCAAATTTGAGAAGTGACCTCCTCAAATTTAGGGAAAATGGATAATGGATGGGTTTGGGCTAATTAATTAGGATTAGATGGATTCTAGAAGAAATTTAGGAAGAGGGTTAGGATGCAAGTGGGAGATGTAGGATTTTGCAAGTGGATGGAGAGATAATAGGATTTAATTGAAATAAAATTAATTTAATTCAATTTGGTTGCAATTGAATAAATTAAATTTATTCAATTTAGGGTAAACTTATTTAATTAAATTTGAATTTAATAAAAAGTGGATAGAAAGGATTTAATTGAATAAAATGATTTATTCATTAAATGGTATAGTGAATTTAATTGAGCAATTTACTTAATTAAATAGAGGAATGTGGGTAATTTAATTAAATTGGATTTAATTAAAATAGAGAAATGAACATAAAATATTCATTTAGGAATATGGTCATTTTTATACGTCTACATTTTGCCCCTCTTTGAAGTGACGTGTGTGCACATGTTATTTCAAAGAAAATGATGTGTTATCGTGATTTATGATTAAATAAAAATTTTATGTCGCTTTTATGATTTTCAAGTCATGCCCCAGATTCAATTTGATGTGTGATGCCCCAGATTCGATATTTGATGGTGATGCCCCCTTGGGAGATGAATCAATATTTTAAAAATTTTGATTTGATTTGGTGATTCGTGTTTGGTGTGTATGATTTTGTTATGTGAAATGTTTAAATTGATTCATCTCCCAATAATTTACATGTTTTAGGGTATAAGGGAGACCGCGAGCAAATTACATGCCCATTTCTCTAACCCTAATTTCATTTTTCTCCTATAAAAGGGGAAAAGTGCTTTGATTTGATTCATTTGTGCATTGTTGACTTTTGAGAAAGAGATTTTGGAGAGAAGTCAAAATGTCCATTCCGTATTCTAGGCATCATTTTGAGTGCGTTCAGAGGTACCAGAGACCTACCGCATATGGACCACCAGTAAGTCAACGCTTTTGACCCTTTTTTGATTTTTGATTTTGTCATTTTTGGTCAGTTTTTTATTTTTGAAATTCGGTTTCATCGATTTAGCACATACGATAATTTAAGTAGCGCATAGAGTTTTAATTTAGGGTTGCATCCAAAATGAATAGGGTAGCGCATGAAATTTTTAGGTTAGTGCATGGCGGTAGAATAGCGCATGTTGAACACAAGGTAGTGCGTCAGGTCAACAGGGTAGCACTTGAGTGAGACCTAGCGCATAGGGGTCACAGGGGTTCGCATGGGTAAGGGGATTTAGCATGTAGGTTAGACCTAGCGCATAGGGTCAAATAGGTAGTGCCAGCATGGTATAGGTTAGCGCATAAATTGGTTTTAGCGCTTAGGGTAGGTTGAGTGGCGCATGGAGGAAAAAGGATAGTGCGTAGAGTCAGTCTAGCGCATAGGGTAAATAGATTAGCGTGTAGAGAAAACAGCATAGCGCATGGGTGCATTTTAGCGCATAGACAATCTGTTTTAGCGCATCAGGAAAAAATTTTGTGAGATGGGGTGATTTTGTGAATGAGAAAAATTGATAGGATAAGGCCAGTTTTGCCTGGGGAGATGGATTTGTGCCATTTTGCTGTGTCTTTTGATCATGTTGTTTTGAAAATGTCTCCAATATGAGTATTGATATATAACTTGTTTTATTTTGTGATTGTTCAAGTTATTTGATGTAGATATGAATGTGTTGTTTTAATCGAACCATGATTTGTTTTACACTATTTTTCAAGTTCAAATGTGTGGAGCCTGATTTGTGTTACAAGCTGATATGGGTTGGAAACTTGAGTTGTTTTACAAGCTGATATGGGTGGGAAACTTGAGTTGTTTTACAAGTTTATGTGATATGGAGACTTGAGTTGTTTTACAAGTTTTGATATGGTTTTTGATAACTTGAGTTGTTTTACAAGCTGATATGAAATGATAGGATGTTGAACTTGAAGTAGATGAGCAAATTGTTTCATGTTTTTGATGTGATTTTGATTTTGATATCTTTGTTTTGCTGGCTGATAGGAGTGATTGGGCGTGGTTCAGTCACGCAAGTGATTTCCTAGGCCTTGGACTTTGATACCACGATTGGCACAGACCGACCTTGACATTATTGAGAGATGCGGTCTTACTTCCCTGTTGGATATGCCTCGGTTAACTGTGAACCGGGGTTTACTTACAGCACTCGCAAAGAGGTGGCACAATGACATGAACACCTTCCACTTTGCCATGGGTGAGATGACAGTCACGCCAGAGGACTGTTACAAGATTCTGCGCATACCAGTAGTAGGTTCACTACTACCTTATGAGCAGTCAAAGGAGGGTGGTACAGAGGCACTTCGCCGCATATTCCATGATGAGATAGTATGTGGATATGAGATCCCTTGGTAGGAGTTCCTGGACTTGGATTATGCACCGCTTCCATCAGTACTGGTAGGGTTTATAGGTGGCTTTCTATGTCCTGACCGCAGGTCGAAGGGACTATCTATGGGATGCGGGCTGGTTTTAGAGGACATGGTGACACAGGGCTGCAAGTTTGTGTGGGGATCGGCTATGCTATCCCATCTATACAGGGATTTGCATGAGGTGGTATACCTAGGTTACGACAGTTTGTCAGCTGGCGTGACGCTCCTATAGGTATGGTGCTGGGAGCACATTTCAGTAGCCAAGCCATTAGCAGACAGAGATAGGCCTATTGGACGTGCCTATGCCTATGGTTATAGGGGTCTAGTTGTCCAGCAGAAGCTGGGCAAATTGGAGCATTGGAGGAGAGTGTTGGACAACATTGATATGGTCACTTGGCGACCATATACAAGGTGTGAGGTATGGGTAGAGGACGGGTTGGAGATGCCCTATGTTTTCATGATGAGATACCTAATCAGGAGGACCCCATTCGTGATAGAGAGATTCGTGGTCACTAGAGTTTTGCGACAGTTTGGTCGACAGTAGGGTATACCTCAGGGGGCCTGCTTGTATGCACGCCAGAGGCAAGACATACCAGATTGGGGTCCAACTATTGATAGTTCAGTGGTTGTAGAGGAGTTTGTCAGCTTAGCGGGCCAGATATGGGATTATGCTCGAGAGATTTTGGATGCGAGCATGACAGACAAGTTTGCTAGATTGTTTGCCACGTAGGCAGTGGCGAGGATATTAGATCCAAAAGAGATGCAGCCATCATTTGATGATGATGATGATGAGGGAGGTGGAGATGATGAGGATGATGGAGGTGGTGGAGGAGGATGACAAGGGAGAGGAGATCAGGGAAGGAGAGGAGATAGAGGGAGGAGAGGAGATAGAGGTTTGGAGAGAGCAGTTAGATGGGTGGTGATGGATAGAGGGAGAGGCGGGTTGACCCTTGGAGTAGGTGGATAGGGGATGGTAGGAGAGGTTTTAGTTGCAGTGGGGGGAACTGACAAGGCGGTACAGCTAGTTCAGAGGAGGAGGACAGATGTGCTACTGCCTCCTGCACTAAGGACAGGCAGAGGGAGAGGGGATACCCCTGCATAGGTACCGCTACGGGTCCGAATCCCTACTCATGTGGAGGATGCATAGATTAGGACCCTACAGGTGATGGTACAGTAGCTGTAGGCATAGCTATTGACATATCAGTGGTAGATTGCGTAGTTGACCACTAAGCGAGACACGGAGATAGAGCGGCGGGGTCGAGCAGAGGAGCTTGCAGCGAGTGTGCAGAGGGCAACGGTGGGTGGTCCGATGAGAGACACTCTGAGAGAGATATCTTTGAGAGCTCAAGAGGTGGAGTACTACCATCATCACTATGAGGCTATGGTACCCAGGGATTGCCAAGTACAGAGCTTCACACAGTCGAGATCTAGTCAATCTCGAGATACTGGGTCGCGGTCAGAGAGCCGAGGGGTGACAGGGCCATCGAGACATGATCCCCCTGAAGATCCAGGGGTGGGGACTTCTGGAGCTAGACCATCTTCGTCAGGGGATAGTCATACTTGAGAGACATTGTCTCCATTGTATTTTTGATCATTGTATTCGTTTGTACTGGGCACAAATACGACAGATTTTTGTACATTTTGATCATTTTTGAGATATATATATATATATACGGCATCATTGTCTTTGATCATATGGTGTGTTATATGGATGTATGTGCTATGCGTTCTTTTCTTTACTTTATGATGAGGCAATGCTTAAATATATGTTATAATGTATGATGCAGGATGTATGCTTTGATATGTTGTGAGATGTATCTTGAAAATGAGATGTATGATAATGATATGCTGTGAGATGTATTTTGAAAATGAGATGCATGATAATGATATGCAACTAATTGTAAAATGATATGCAACTAATTGTAAAATGGTATGCAACTAAATTTTTTGGAGCATCCTCATTCTGTATTTGCCATCCTGATATAACCATATGTTATCTGCTTTTGAGATAAGTGTCATCATTGAGCTTTGATATTTTGGGATATGTTGAAAATTTATACAAGCATAATGGTATAATTGAACCATAATGACCTGAGAAAAATTTACTTGATGTTTGATTCTGCAAGATAGCACAAGCGTCAAGGTATAATTGAACCAGGATGACCAGAGTGCGGATTGCGTATAAATAGACAAGATTAAACCATTTGTATGCGCAAAGTGGATTCATGTCTTCAGTGATATGCTTTGAATCACATCTTGAGACAAGTATTTACACAGTACAAAGGATCGCTTCCCAGACATAAGACTAAGAAAATATTGGAGTTCGCCCATGATCTCTAGCTTTTGAAGCTTTTAGTGAAAAAATATCCAATAATTAAAAAAGTTCAAAATGCAAAAATAGTCAAGATTTTATGCTATAATGCAACATTTATTACTTCAGAAAATCATCCATCTTTGGTATTTCTTGTGCTTCTTTGCTGTTGCTTTTGCGATGAAGTTTAGTTTTGTTCATTGGATGCTTTGGTTTTGAGTTTTTGCCAATAGTTTCGATGTCTTGAATGTGTTGCAAATTTTGACGATTTATTGCCCCTAGTTGAGTGTGCCTCTTGACGTGAATATATACAGTGATTTCCAAGCCATGGTGGAAGGTGGTAAGAGGGTATATAGATGGACCAGGATAATGACTATGCTAAGTATGTCCTGAATGGATTTTTGCTAAGTGTCGGGCGATGGCCGATAGTGTTTTATGGTGAAGAGAAGAATGTGGATATAGATAGAGGAGCCGTCCTCTCACAATAGCGCTTGTTACCAGGTTTTCACCAGTTGCTTTTATTGTACCTTGTTATTTGCTTTTTTTGGATTTTTTGATTTTTTTTTGCTTGTTTTGGCTTTTTCCGTGCATTAGACTACTCAAGTGTAGTATTTATTTAGATGAATGTTGTTAGTTGGTTCTTTGAGCACATCTCCTTCTAAAGTTGTCAGCTGATAGGCACCTAATCCATAGGTTGATATGATGACATAGGGACCCAACCAGTTAGGTTCAAACTTCCCTTTCTTTTCTCGATCTTGCTGATTTCTTGGATTTTCTTTGAGGACTAGATCACCAATTTTGAAGTTGCGAGGGATGACCTTGTGATTGTAGCTCCTGCACATGTGTTGCTGATATGCTTTGAGATGAGTGTAAGCATGTTGATGTCTTTCATCTAATAGTTCAAGTTCTTGCAGTCAATTAACTCGATACTCTTCATTTGGGATTAAACCTTTCAAAGAGACTCTGAGAGATGGGATTTCTACTTCCAGAGGTAAAATGGCTTCCAATCCATATACCAATGAGTATGGTGTTGCTCCTATAGGCGTACGGATGCTGGTTCTGTATGCCCAAAGTGCTGGATTAAGTTGTACGTGTCAATCTTTGCCTGCATCATTCACTGTTTTCTTGAGAATCTTCAGTATTGTTTTGTTGGATGCTTCTACTTGACCATTTCCTTGTGGGTAGTATGGTGTAGAGAACCGATGTTGTATTTTGAATTGTTCACATAGTTCTTGGACATCTTGGTTTTTGAATGGGTGTCCATTATCGGTGATGATGGAACTTGGAATACCATATCTGCAGATCAAATAGTTTAGGATACAAGATGCAATTTGTTTTCCAGTTACTATGGTCATGGGAACTACTTCTATCCATTTGGTAAAGTACTCTGTAGCGGTTTTAATGAACTTGTGTCCATTTGAAGATGAAGGATGAATTTTGCTGACCAAATCTAGTCCCCACTGACAAAAGGGCCAGGATGTTGTAAATGGCTACAGTTCCTGTGCTGGTGCATGTATCAGATTGCCATGGATCTGGCATTTAGGACATTTCTTGGCAAAGTGGTAGGAATCTTTCTCCATTGTAGGCCAGTAGTATCCCATCCTTAGAAGCTTTTTAGCAAGAGTAGTCCCACTTGAATGTGTTCCACAAATACCTTCGTGAAGCTCGTGTAAAGTGGAATTAGAATCATTACGATCAAGGCAATGAAGAAGAGTACCATCTAGACCTAGACGATACAAAGTATCAGCGGTAAGGGTGTAACGGGTAGCTTGCCGGATAAAATTACGTTTCTGGTTACAGGATTGGTCAATGGGTAAGATATTGTTCTTAATGTAGTGGTATATCGGTCCATATAAAGGGGAATCTGAACCAGTTAAGGCATAGATGACATGGGATTTAGAGTGGTCATAGGCTGGGGAGAACAGTTGCTCTACTAGGAACTTGTTACAACTCTATTGCTCTGGAATTTGTAGTAATGAAGTGATAGTAGCCATGGCATCGACTGCTTTGTTGTTCAACCTTGGTATCTGCTCGAAGGTGATGTGCACAAAGTACTATTTGAAGTCATCCACCATTCATTTGTAGGGTAGTAGCTTGTCATCCTTTGTTTGATAGTTGTTGTTGATCTGATTGAGGACTAGTTGTGAATCTTAGTAGACCTTTAACTCTGTGATTTTCCATTCTATGGCCATTTTGATGCCTATAAGTAATGCCTCATATTCAGCCACATTATTTGTGCAAGGGAACATAAGCCTATATGATCTTGGTATAGTGTGTCCTTCAGGAGTGATGAAAATAATACCAGCACCTGAACCGTGTTGGGTGTAGGATCCATCAAAGTATAGAGTCCATTGTTTGGTAGAAAGAGAAAGAACGTCCCTGTCTGAAAATTCAATCTCTATAGTTTGTTTGCCTGGTAGTGGTGCTTCGGCTAGTTGATCTGCAATTGCTTGTCCTTTGATGGCTCGTCTTTCTATGTATTGGATGTTGAATTCACTGAGAATCATGACCCATTTAGCCAATCGTCCAGTAAGAGCTGCTTTGCTGAGTAGATATTTGAGAGGATCAATTTTTGCTACTAGCTTAATGGTGTGTGCTAGCATATAATGTCAGAACTTTTGAGATGCGAAGACCACTGTTAGGCAAGCCTTTTCAATGAATGTATAGTTGAGTTCATAGCCATTCAATGTCCTACTGATGTAGTAGATGGCTCGTTCCTTTCCTTGTTGATCTTCTTGTGCCAATAGTGCCCCCAATGATATATCTGTTGTTGAGATATATAGGATAAGTGGCTTTCCTGCGATTGGTGGTACTAGAACTGGTGGATTCATCAGGTACTATTTGATTTGATAAAAAGATTCTGCACACTTGGTCTCCCATCTGAATGGTACATTTTTGTGTAGTAAATGATTGAATGGTAGACTTTTATCTGCTAGTTGAGTGATGAATCACCTGAATGATTAGAGTTGTCCTTGTAGAGATCTGAGTTGACTGATATGGGTGGCTGCATCTCCATAATGGCTTGTTACTTTGCTGGATCTACTTCAATACCTTTAGCGGAGACTATGTAGCCTAGTAACTTTCCTAATGTAACCCCGAAGACACACTTCTTAGGGTTGAGCCTGACTTGGAATTTCTCCAATCGATCAAAGATCTTTGTTAGGATGTTGAGATGTTCTGCTCTAGTGAAGGATTTAGCTAGTAAATCATCCACGTAATCTTCCATAAATGTGTGCATCATGTCATGAAAGATTGTTGTCATTGCTCTTTGATAAGTAGCCCCTACATTCTTTAAGCCAAAAGGCATAACATTCCAATAGTATGTTCCCCAAGGACAGGTGAACGCGGTTTTATCTTGATCTTCTGGGGCTATTTTGATTTGATTATAGCCTGAGAAACTATCGATTAGTGAGAGCATTGCATGGCCCCCTGTGAGGTCTACAATTATGTCGATACTGGGTAGAGGAAAGTTGTCTTTTGGACAGGCTTTGTTGACATCTCTAAAATTAGTGCAAATTCTGATACTGCCGTCTGGTTTTGATACTGGTACTATATTGGAAATCCATTCTACATAGTCAATGGGTCAGATGAATCTGACATCTAATAGTTTCTTCAGTTCAGTTTTGACCATGAGTGCCACCTATGGATTCATCTTTCGTAGCTTTTGTTTGACTAGTTTAACTCTTGGAGAGATGGACAAGTGATGCATGATTAAATGTGGATCTACTCTGGGCATATCGGCATATGACCAAGCAAAGTTAATTTGTTGTTCTTTAAATAAAATGATAAATGCTGATCTTTCCTCCTATGTCAGAGATTCTGCAAGGTGTATGTTTTTGACTGCTTTTGTGGTACCAATGTTGATTGATTGAGTGGGCTCAATCAATATGGGTGATCACTCATGAAAGTGTTCAGGAAGAGTGTCAAGTCTCCCATCTTTAGGTGCCTTAAAAAGGTTTTCACCCTCAGATGCGTCCTTTATTTTTACTTTTTTGTGATCTAGAGCTGCCATTGACTGGTTTCCAGCATCAGATCTTTCACTTGGTTCATTTTTGCAACTGAGAGACTTGGCACTCCCAGGATTGTAGACGTCGTTACTTTGTTTACTGGTAGAGCCTATTTCTGGATTAACGGTACATAGGTAATGGATAATATATTCATCATCTAGGAAAATTGGTATATCATGGATTTCGGGTTCATCCCAGTTTATGAGGTCAGGAAAGACAAGTGGCAAGGAATCATTTGGTGGATCAAGTTCCGCTACTGTAAGTGTCAAGACAAAGGTTTCATCGTGATTGTTCTTGGTTTTAAAGAAGTCCAAGATTTCATCGAGGTCTTCGATGGTATTATCTTCCGTATAGACTTGTTCATAATGTTTCTGTTCGATTTCCTTGGCATCATAGATGTTTTGTGGTCCAAATTCAAGAGGTTTATCTTCTGCATTATGCTCTTCCTGAGAAAGGGGTATGGTGCTAGTTTTATTAGGGATATCTGTAGTAGCATTTGAGTAGGTACCCCACTCATATTCATTGGAATTAGTCTCTGAGGCATCATCCCAGATTCTATCAGTGTTGTGAACCGGTATGTTGTATGGTGAAAACAAATCTTTGATGATGGATACCATTTTGATAGTTTTTATTGATTCGGTGTCAGATCCTGCTTCTACTTTTTGTATTTTCTCATAGACTGTGCCTCCTCAGGGAGGAACAATGGTATCGGGAGATGATATTATTAGTTCTTGAGATATTGGTGTTTGAATATGAGCTACTGCTACAGATATGGCCTTCTTGTGGCTTAGAAGCTTTTCCTGATGTTGCTTCTGTTCTTGATGTTCACATGCCTTGCGGATTGTTTCTGCTGACTCAAATAGTGCTTCTTGCCAGGATTCTTCTTTGTACTTCTTCTTTACTTTCCATTGAGGTTTCACAGTTATACGTGGTGGCTTTCTTAATAGGAAAGTGAGCTTACAACCCAATCCTAGTTTGTCTCTACTAGGCTGTGAAGGAAGATCTATGGGTTCAGTGACTCCTTTGCGTTTCCCAATAGGTCCTTTACCATCATATCCCATTTGCTGCATGATTAAGTATCCTTTTCCATATAGGTGTGTTGGTAGAACAATGTCCAGAGCAGCTGCTCTGTTATCTTCTTCCTCATCTTTGTATAACCAGCTAAGAATGTCCTTATCTTCTGATTCATGTGCTAGAGTGCCTAATTGGATGAAGGTATTATCAAATTTGGTGATGGGCTGAGTTACTAGATGCGTTGATGTAGTAGGCAATCCATGAGATCTGGGTGATGTTGGTAATTTGGCCAAACATAGGGGTTCTAAAAAGTATTCTCCCATACCTTGGTCTTTGATTTGCATTCACTGCTTGAAATCTCTAGATAATGAGTCGAGCTTTGTTGTTTGTAGATCTGATATTGAGGATCTCTGCTTTTCTCTATTATGAGGAACTAAACTGTCCTAGGCTACCCCCATTGCGTTGCACTATTGAAATGGATTGTGATCAGCAGATATGGAGATTTCTTGTCCGTCATAAGGAAATTTGACACATTGGTGATACATAGAAGGCATTGCTTGCATTTCATGTATCTAGGGTCTCCCTAACAAAATATTGTAGGTGAGATCTATGTCTAAGACCTGACACATAGTATTCTTTTGCACTGGTCCCACTTGAATGGGTAACATCACGGTTCCTTTAGATGACCTTTCCTCATCATCATATGCCTTTATGGTAATCTTTTTACGGGGATCAATAGACTCTTCTGAAAAGCCTAATGCACGGATAAGCTTTAAAGTACATATATTAAGTCTAGCTCCTCCATCTATTAAGACTCTTTTTACTCGGTGTTTGTAAATGATGACTTCAATATGTAGAGGAGTGTTATGCGGATGACTCAAGGAAGCATTATCCTGCTCTGAGAAGGTGAGATTATGAGGTCCTGTCATATGGGCGACCATGGCTTGAAATCTATCTGTATCCAGATCTTAAGGTACATTGGTTTCCAATAGCACTTGTTCCAATATGTCTTTGTGTTTCGGTGATAGTTTCAGCAATTCTAGTATAGATATCTGAGCTGGAGTTTTGCGTAGTTGGCTAACCAAGTCATATTGGATCTTTGGTGTAGTAGTTGTAGGCACAGTATGTCCTTTTAAGACATATTTCTGAGTTCGGGTTGTCACATTGACAGATTCATGATCACGCTGATCTCAGATGGTGATGACATTTACTTGATGATCTTCAGCTGATATGTGATTTATGGTGTTGTTGTAGATATGGTTGATACGAGCTCTGCATGTATTGTTCGAGGTTGAAGCTCCATCTTTGTTGTAATTTGGAAGAGGATTTTTAAAGGTGCCATGATCACCATTTGTTTTGAGACCATCTACCGTTAAGTCACCTCGATCAATCATGTCTTGCACAATGTTTTTCAATCTCATGCAATCGTTCGTTCGATGACCCTTGTTACGATGGAAATCACAATAGTGTGAATCATTCCACCAACGTGGTTTGATTTGGGGTTCATAGTTGCTGATCGCAGGCAAGGAGAGAATCTTGTTTGCCAGAAGTTCTCTGAATGCTGATTCTAGTGATTGTCCCAGTGGTGTGAAGACATGCTTTTGGAAATTGTTCGTGTTGTCGTGTGAATTGCTATTAAGTCCTGGTTTCATGTTTTTGCTTGGAGTATCGTTGGTGTTGTTTGTGTTGAGTTGTCCTTGATTGGTGTTTGGTGCATATGTGTTAGCATTTGGATTAGTACTTTTAGGATTTTTCGTAGCTTGAGGATTTTTGGATAATGCAAGCACTGGTTGCTTAGATTTGGGATCATGTGATTCATTGTTGCCTTCGTTTTTGTTTCGAGTCCAGAATCGAGACTTGTCCAAGTTGTTGTTGTTCTGGTTATTGTAGTTTAATGAGTTTTTTCCTTCCTTGAAGAATTTGAGTGTTCCCTTTTTGACACACGCTTCCTCTACTTGAATGCCATTTTCAATCAATTTAGCTAAAGACGGTATGCATTGGAGTTTGAGCCTGTAACTCATTTCACCATTCAAGTTGTCAATGAAGATTTCCATTTTCTCCTTTTCAGGAATATCTCAAGGATATCGTGATACCATATGCTGCCAGCGTTGAAGGAATATCATGAATGTTTCGTTGTTCTTTTGTTTAGTGTTGCAGACGTCTAGCATGGTTATGGCATGTTGGATATTGTAGGAGTATTGTGTTATGAACTTGTTAACCAATTCATCAAATGATCTAACAGGTGGTGTAATTTTGGATAACCATTCCATTGTTTGCCCTCCCAAGCTTCTTGGGAATAACCTCATCAGATAGGTGTCATCATGAGCAAACTCAAGACTCATGGTACAAAATTCTTTGACATGATCATGGGGATCACTTTTTTCATCATATTTGTCAAATTTAGGCATGTCTGAGTTTGGAGAAAAAGGGATCATGTGCAATCTCCTGTCAAAAGGATAAGGACAGATTTTGTTTAAAGAGTACCATACTATTGTCCCTTGTTGCATGTCCTGCATTTGGCTTTGTAACATTTGCATTTGTTGAGTAAGGGCAGCCAAAGGTACATTGTTTTGCCGAGGGAATAGTTCTTCCCTTGTATTGATCCTAGGTTGAAACGGTGCTTGGAACGGTATGTTTTGCTCGGGGAGGTATTGTCTAGGTGTATGTTGCTCTAGTATGTTTTGATCCAGGATGTTTTGCATTGGTGTATGTTGTTCCGGTATGTTCTGATCCAGGATGTTTTGTTCAGGGTCTCAGATTTCCCTTTCTCGTTGTCGTTCTTGATATTTGTAATGCTGAGGGTGTGTCCTAAACACATCTGCATCAAGGTTTTCAGGAAGTTTTACTCCTTTACTTGTGAGCATGACCAAATATTTCTCTTTGTCATTTTCCATGAGCCTTTCTACAAGCTTTTGGAATGAAGCACTTTCCTGACATTCCTGAAGAAGCTCTTCAGAAATTTTAGTATCCTCTAGGTGTGGACCCTCAAAAGGATTTGACAACCTTCAATTCATACTAGACTCCACGTGTGTCTCGCTCTATTGATTTTGTTGAGAGCGAGTAACAAGCATTTTAGTAGAAACTTTCAGTGACGAAGGGGATAAAATTGTCTTTGATATGTTGCTCGGGGGTTGGTGGTTCTGGTCGGGGTATGTTATAAGTGATACACTCATCTGGTAAGAATGCAGGATTGATCCTTCTTCCACGGTTTATGATTTGATTAAAAGCGGACTTTTGACAATATGCCCTAGTCTTTAAAGGCTCTTTGTCAAATTTGTTGGATTTGTTTTGGATATAACATTGGACGTGATGAAGGAATACTCAATGAGATTTGAAGAGTTGACGATTGATGTATAAAAACTTATTTCTCTTGATGAATTTGGAAAAACTAGGTTGTTGTTTCTTCAACGTGATGTTACGATAAAGGTTCTTTCTTCTCAGAATATGGGGATTAGTCATGCATGAGTGATCAATGGTTTCCTTTGATTTGTTTGGATTTAGTTGATCGTGTTTTTGAAAATTTCAAGTCTTACTCTATCAAAAGGAAGG
This sequence comes from Cryptomeria japonica, assembly GCF_030272615.1. NCBI lineage: Eukaryota > Viridiplantae > Streptophyta > Pinopsida > Cupressales > Cupressaceae > Cryptomeria > Cryptomeria japonica. Next base: position 376,939,862 of record NC_081409.1, read on the forward strand.
TTTAGACTCCCCTTCACAACAAAGTGTGTCAAATGATATGGATAAAAGCCTCCCGATATGGAGACTTGATTTGACAACCTGAAATTGTTAAGCAAGTGTTTTTGAGATGAAATCCATAAGATGGTAAAGGATTCTGTTGATACTTATGATGAGGTTTCCAGATTATGATAAGATAGATACGTTTTACCGTGCGATCTGTTTCGGATTTTTACAACGTTTGTTTTGACACAAACTTAGCTCAAGAAATAGCTTTTAAAGTTTCGTTTTCGCTACTCCACTTTGATGGGAAATGTTGCTGATGAAAAGAGGCTTTTCAAAATGTTTTCAAAAATTTTAAAATTCCTCACTATTTTTCCCCCTGTCTATATGTTTTTGGTCATGCGCTAAAACAAGGACGAAATGCGCTACCAAAATTACTCCACACGCTAAAAGAATGACCACACGCACCACAAGTTTTGATTGTTCAAAATTTGTTTTCTGCTTGTTTGAAAAGTTACGCACTAATCTGGGTCTGCGATGCGCTAACTGTTAAACCTGATGTGCTAATGTTTGGTTTCTACGCGCTAAGCTGATGCTTCAATGCGCTAGACTATTTTTCTGATGCGCTAAATATTTTAACACTATTTTGGACTTGGGATAAAACACTACTGTTTGGAACAGACGCGCTAACTGGATGGTTTGATGCGCTAACAGAAATACCCTACGTGCTAAGGAGTTGTCCCCACATGCTAATCTGCCCTGATTTTTCCTTCGGTTGGTTTTTCTGTAATTTTTGGGTTTGATTGTGAGTTTTTCAGCTTTGATGGATGATTTTCTGAAGTAATAAATGTAAGCACAGCACAAAAAGTACAACCATTTTGCCTAATCTAACAAAAAGTGTATGTTCTGTGAGGATGTGTTCAAATCCCCAATGTTTTAACAGGTTTGGATACGAATAATACACTTCAGAAAGACTCTTTATTCAAAGGTCATAAATAACATCATAGCCCACTAGTCTCGATACTCCATTAGCTCAAACAACTGTGTCACCCCCTAGAGGGCGCCCTTTTTTTTGCCTTTTGCCAGAAATTAACTCAAAGTGAATTGCTTCACAGTTGAGTAGTTATCTTCGGAGATATATGGTGAGTAATCTTGGGGGCGGATTCTTCCCCACCCTTGCACTATGATGTTATAAATGTCTGGTTACTGACTCGGTTCAAAGTTTCTATTTCTATGGCTCATAATCAGGCTTCCTGTTTGGCCATTAGTGATAAACTCCCTCAGGAGGCTTCCCAACCTTTAGAACAAAGGCTTTACGTATCTCAAGGATATTGGGGGAAGGCTAATCGCTACGCGCAACCGTTGAAAGGGACTTTCGTCTCCCTCCACTTTTGATTATTGTGGGTTGGAACACTTGGCGTCAAAGTCATTTCCCACTTAGGTCGTTCCCTTCACACCGGCCATAAATGGCTTTAAGAGTTGATTTCAACTCCTCGAGAAGGCAGGCCTGCTAAAGGATATAAATGCTTGAAGGAAAGAAAGCTTTTTAAGAGAGGTCTGGCTTTTTGATCACCCAGTTAAGGGGAGAGCATATACCTTCCACTTTCGATACAAGGCAATCAAAGTTCTTTTTAAGCCTTCAATTTAGTGATTTGCTAACCTCTACTTGGAGATGTTGCTCCAAAAAAAGCATGGTGTTCCTTTTAGTTCCTCAAAGCAATGATTATTTAATCTAGTGAAAGAATCTGGTCAACAAAGCAAATTTTCGACGTGGTTGACAAAAGAAAATTGGAAAAGGGGAATAACTTCCCTCTTTTGATTGTGAACAAAACTTCATAAGTGAGGTTCTTTCCCTTGCAAAATTTAAAAATGAATCCTTTTATACACCAAAGGATGGTGAGGTTCTTTTTAAAAGCTACGTTTGCAAAAAAGAAAAATTTGCGTTGTTCTTTTTAGAGCCTAAAATAAAGGTTTTCTCCTATGAAAGCAAGAAATTTTTTGATAGTGGTTCTTTTTATAGCCTAAAAATAACATAAGTAAATTAGTAAAAATCTAACTATCTTGATCCTAAGACGAAGCTCCCATCTGTAATAAAGTTGTTAGAATCCTGCAAAATAACCAGTGAAAGACGTTAGATAACTTGGTGGACTTCCACAAGTCTAATTTTTAACTTTTGGTTACAATTTTTATTTTTCTTATTTCTGTTTGTGATGCACTACAGAACAAACTGTACGTGCTACAAAATCATAGTAATGCGCTAAAATAAATCAGTGACGTGCTATACTGTCTTCGGGATGCATTACTCTATGTTCTAGAGACGCTGCTCTATTTTTCTCCCGCACCAAAACCAATAGGAAAAATTTAGTATTCTGATGTGCTAATAAACAGACTTTGCGCGCTAGATAATGGACCCAACGTGCTGAACAGTGAACCGAATGCGCTAGGTTGTTAACCGAATGCGCTAAACAACTAACGCAATGCGCTAATTCATTTTTCCCGCATACCTGCAAAAGGGGTTAAATAAAAAAAATGATTTGATATATGGGGTAATGCCCCACGGTGGGCGCCAGAAATGTATGCAAGAAAAGTGGGTTGATAGAACTCAAAATGCAAAAAATGGAGCTCTAGGGAGCCTTTCTCACACACCCACAGGACTTCTTGGTGCAAGCTATGGAGTTATGAAGCATAACTCAGCCTCCCAAGGATGGTTCCATGGTTCTCTATCTTGCATGGTCCCTCAAACCAATGTTTTTTCTCTCAGATCACTGAGAAAAATGGTTTAGGGATGGCCAATGCAAGAACTAGGGATGCTTTTGTTGATTTTAATATGAGATGCATCCTAAGCTATGCACGATTCTAGAAATGCAATAAACTAGCTATAAGATGACAAGATTAGTAAACAAATACTATCCTAGCATACTATATTAGTTCAATGATTTAAGCTATATGATAAGGAACATACTCTAAATTAGCATATCTAGATTAATTCCTTTTTAAAAGAGAAGCTAAATGATGAGCATAAATGAGATATGAAAGCTTGAATGTATTTGAGTATAAGTGAGATGCTAAAGACTTGGATCCTCTAAAATGGAGGAATGAGAGCTCTATTTATAGCAAAAATAGGGCAATGGATGGTCAGGATTGAAAGAGGTAATCAAGGGTTGAGTTTGAAAGTTGGGAATCCATGTTTGCAATTGGCACCAATGAAATGGTGACAATTGTCAACATAAGGTTGGTTGAGAGGAGATGTAAGAAGCATTAAATGCTTGAGAAGACCTCATGGTTACCCTAGGGGTTAAGGGTTAAGGTTAAGTTAAGATTATCCATTGGATAAAGCTTTTACCCAAAGGATAAACTCTTGTGCAAAGGTTTAAGGATAACCATGGTGAAAGCAATAAATGCTTGATGAGACCCTTGGGTTACATGGAGGTTGAGTTTATGGAAATTCTTTAACCATGTAAGAAGATTTGAGTTAACCATTAATGGTTATGAAGACTTTGGGGACAAATTTGTAAGAGTCCTTCCAAATTTGGGGGCTTTCAACAAGTTAGCTTGTTGAATGGATAAAGGTTTTAATGCTTTTTGAAGACTTTACTCCAAATTTGAGAAGTGACCTCCTCAAATTTAGGGAAAAGGGATAATAGATGGGTTTGGGCTAATTAATTAGGATTAGATGGATTCTAGAAGAAATTTAGGAAGAGGGTTAAGTTGCAAGTGGGAGATGTAGGATTTTGCAAGTGGATGGAGAGATAATAGGATTTAATTGAAATAAAATTAATTTAATTCAATTTGGTTGCAATTGAATAAATTAAATTTATTCAATTTAGGGTAAACTTATTTAATTAAATTTGAATTTAATTAAAAGTGGATAGAAAGGATTTAATTGAATAAAATGATTTATTCATTAAATGGTATAGTGAATTTAATTGAGCAATTTACTTAATTAAATAGAGGAATGCGGGTAATTTAATTAAATTGGATTTAATTAAAATAGAGAAATGAACATAAAATATTCATTTAGGAATATGGTCATTTTTATACATCTACACTTACTATTCATCATTTTTCATCAACTCTTCTAGTCGGTTATAAAACAACATTACATCAATATTATTACCGGTTTAATTGACATCAATGACAACATAACATATCATTAATGCAATCTTCATGCAAAATGCCAACAATCTCCCCCTTTGGTATTGGTGGCAATAGAAATATCAATACCATTGATTGTTGTGATTGTGAATAGGAATCCTGGTTTACTTTTTACCATGTACTCTCCTTGTCTTCAGCTTGTCACTGGTTCTTCTCCCATAATCATATAGTTCTTCTATCCTTTTGACAACAATGTCAAATTGAAAGTAAAACATGCAATGTAAAACTTCACTATTCAGCATCAACAACCTACAACTTGATGCTCTCCCTATGGAATAACTCCACTACTATATCAATCCTATTGTAAAATTCTGCAAGTAGCTCTAGGACTGATGTACTCTACATCATGCTCAATTTACCTCATGAAGGGGTACAACCCTTAGTTGACTTATAAGATATTCAAAAGTAGTTTTAGGCAGAGGTTTAGTAAAGATATCTCCAAGTTGTTCCTTAGTATAAACATGGTCCAAGATCACATCTTTACTCTGCACTTTCTCCCTCAAGAAATGATACTTCAATTCAATATGCGTAGTTCGTGCATGAAAGACAAGGTTCCTTGAAATATTTATGGCACTGGTATTGCCACATAAGATCTTTATAGGTTCTATAAACTTCATCTTGAAACCTTCTAAAATGTGCCTCATCCAGATAGCCTGGGTACAATTCATATAATCTGCAACATACTCAGCTTCAACAGTAGACTGTGAAATCAACATTACTTGCCTAGTCTGCATCTGTGTACACCTTCAAGTCAAAGATTCCTTTATATGGATACCATAATCCATAGTTAACAGTACCTTTCAAATATTTGAATATCCTCTTGGTTTCTATCAAATGTGTTTCCGTCAGATTCTTCTGAAATCTAGCAACTAGACCAACTACATGAGCTATATCAGGTCTGCTGTGAACAACATAGTGCAATTTTCCAATCATTGACCTATACTCCTTCTCATCAACAAATGTGGCCTCATATTCCTTGGACAACTTACAACCTATAACCATTGGTGTCCCAACTAGTTTACAATCACTCGTACCAAGTGTCTTTAATACCTCCTTCACATACTTAGATTATGTAATGAAAATACCACTCTTCATTTGCTGTATTTGCAAACCTATGAAATTTTTTTATCTCTCCAACTAGAGACATTCCAAACTCACCTTTCATTTCATTTGCAAATTCATTGCTCATGTTATCATTCCCTCCAAATATGATATCATATACAAACACTTCACTAACCAGTATCTTATCTCCTTTAGATTTGAGATATATGTTGCTATCTTCACTGGTTCTCTGAAAACCTATCTTTATCAGGTGTGAATGAAGCCTTTCATACCATTCTCTCAATTCTTTCTTTAATCCATATAATGCCTTATGAAACTTACATACCATATCTTTCTCATCAGTCAGAGAATAACCATATGGTTGTTCAATGTATACTTCTTCTTCCAGTATTCCATTCAAAAATGTTGACTTTAGATCCATCTAATATAATTTGAATCCATTGTGTGCTACAAATTCAATTAAAGTTCTGACACCTTCCATTCTAGCCACTATTGCAAAAGTCTCACCTTAATCTTCTCCTTCTTCTTGTGCATGATCTTTGAAAACCAATATAGCTTTGTTGCGAACTACAACACCGTCTTCATTCAACTTGTTCCTGAAAAACCCATTTAGTACCTTTCACATTTTTATTTACTAGTCGGAGTATTAGGGTCCAAGTGTTATTCTTCTCAATTTGTTCAAGCTCCTCCTCCATATCTTTAACCCAATGATCATCTCCAAATGCTTCCTTAGCAGTTCTAGGCTCAATAGTGGAGATCATGCAAGAATTCTCTCTAATTCTTCTTCTGGTCAATACTCTAGCATCCTTATCTCCAATAATCTGCTCAGGATTGTGATTATGTCTCACATACCTGTTGGCATATGCACACTCCAATGAGACATTATAGGTGATTGAAGGTTTTTTCATTGATGGCAACCTTACAATCCTATGGCACTGGCAAGGAATTATATCGGCAAGGCATTACACTGGCAAGATAGTTCACCAGCATCAGCAGATCATACTCTACACCGACACTCAGGACACCGACACCAGCACAAAGAAAGAAAGTATACCGACATAGAGGCCGACAGGATTTTGTTATATTATATTTTGTTTATTATTGTAAAAACTTTGTAAGCCGACTTGGCATGTTGTAAAATGACTCATATATAAAAGAGATCATTGTAGACATTTTGTAAGGAAGTTATGTAAGTGATGTAAGAGAAATATTAAGGCAGACCTATTATGCGAAATATATTGAAAGGGTTTATGTAAGAAGCAGAGCAGCAACCGGTACTGGATCAAGCATTATAGATGCTATTGTAAAGCAGTACAAGATATTGGATTTGTACAATCCACATTGTAAGTCAGTGAGACTTCCCATTAAGCAGTGAGCTCTAAGCAGTTGGCCTTCTTGCATGTGCAGGCCCCTCTTGTAAGTAATATTCTCTTATTGGCCAGTAAGTGGATATTGTGGGTCACTAATCCCACCGAGGTTTTTCCCACACCGGGTTTCCTCGTTAAATCCTTGTGTCATGGTGTGTTTTTCATGTGGATGTTTTTAATTCTTTTTATTACATTATTTCTTGCATATCGGTACACTGTTATAATATGTTCTGTATGTTTTAAGTTAAGAAATTCTATATACTGGTTAGATACTGATTCACCCGCCCCCCCTCTCAGTATTTGTGGGAATCCTAACAATTGGTATCAAAGCTTGGTCCTCTATTTTTAGAAGCCTAACAACTTGAGGAAGATCTTGACACCGGTAAAAATGGAAAATCCGATGAAGCAACTTGAAGGAGCTCTTTCAAACTATGATACAGAAAAATTGAAAAATATCAAACTAGAAGATGATTTAAAGGCAGCTCAGGATATCATTCAAGCACTTCAAGAGAATCTTACTGTTGCAAGAAACAAGAGAAGAGAACTTTGTGAAAAAATGCAAAATGAGAATGATGGAAAGGAATTACTTAATGATCAGATAAGCAAGCTAAAATTGGAGAACATAACAACAAAGAGTGAGATGCAGGATATGACTATGAGATTTTGTAAAGAAATTGAGGATAGGAAGAAGAATGAAGAAGAATTGACCAGAAGACTAAGTGATGCAACAAATGAGAACACAAGACTTAGCTATGAAAATGACACGTTGAAGACAGATCTGATGCACACTCAAAATGACTCCAATGAATTGATGAGACAGAAAGAGGTCTTAGAAAGAGAACTAGAAACTGCAAATCAACATAAAGAAAAATTCAAGAAAAGCTCAAAGGAACTTGGCACCTTGCTGAAGAATCAAAAACCTAAAGGTGACACTTCTGGAATTGGCTTTGAAGTTGGTGAAAGCTCTGGTACTACAAATACTCAGGATCACAACAAACCGGTAAGACAACCTAATGCTTATAAATTCAATGGAAAATGCTTTAACTATAATAAGTATGGTCATAGAGAAAATGAATGTAGATCTAGAAAATATCAGAATATCAACACACCCACCGGTCAATGTTCAAAATGCAACAAAGTTGGTCACAACTCTGAAAATTGCAGAATGAATGTGAAATGTTATGTTTGTGGAAGATTTGGACATTTATCTAATCAATGTAGAACACAAACTGGCATAGGTTATGGGAAAGCTATTCAGAAGAATAATATAACTTGTTATGCATGTAACAAGATTGGACATATTGCAAAATTCTGTAGAAGTAAAGGATCACCGATAAACAACAAAAGTTCTAGCTTGAAGGGTAAAGAAAAAGTTGAAGAGGTTAAGCAAGAATTCTCAAAACAATGGATTAGAAAAGCTGATCTAAATATTGGGAATACTCCTCCACTGGTAGAACTAGTCAATGCTTCACCGATAGGACAAAGTGATGCTTCACCGGTAGGACAGAGCAGTGCTCCACCGGCAAGAAGTTCTTCATCTAATTGAAGAAATTTTCCTTGAGGGTTTGGCAATCTAATGACACGTGCTATTATTCCCTCAGTTAGAGATGAGAAGTTGGAAACTACTTATTACAGGCAGACAATGTTAAGTGAATACTTAACTGGCATGCATTTAATGTGGTAGATGGAAAAAAGACACTATAAATTTGTGGTTTTGGCTCCATTTCATTTTATCGAGATTTCAAACCTACGAAGAGCGCGAAGATTCTGAGCTAAGGCATTTCGAGCAAGAGGCAAGAACATTTCAAGCAATCATCCATCCTAAAGGCAGTAAAAGGTATTTTATCATTGCATCCACCTCTGCAATTGAATATATAGAAAACCCTACTATTGTTGAAGTTATAAAAAGATCTAGGCCCGTATTTCAATTAGTTCCTGAGGTAGCAAAGAAAGATGATACCTTAGGTGCTTTTTCTCAAATTCCTAAAGGAGTTGTTTATGCTAAAGACCCCATAATTTACATTCACTACAATATTGAGGAACTAGGAGATGAAGAGATTAAAACCATGTTTAAAACTATCATATGTGATGAATCCGGCAATGTAAAAGATGAACATAAGATCATTGAAACCCTAGGATTTACAGAGATCCTTAGCATTCTTGAATTCTCCAAGGATGTGATTAGAATAGTCTTAAGCAGGGTACATGGTGAATTTTTCTGGTTAGATGCAATTCATAAAATCACCAAGGAAGCTGTGAAAGCTGTCATAGGGTTATCGACCACTGGTAAAAGGCCAGACAAGACTAAAAAGGTCTCCAATGACCTAGTTATAAACCTAACTGGTGCCACATCCGACAGAAGGTCCTTAAGAGTAAATGTTGTAACAGATATTAATGTAAGATTTATCAGCATGATATTAGGATATAAAGATACTCATGCTAATAGACTCAATTCAGTTTCAAGTCTGTGCATTAAGAGTGCTTATGATATGGTCATGGATAATGCGAAGATTGATGTATGTGAGTGGTTGAAGGATGAATTAATTGACAACTTAGGAAAGATTAAGAAGGACAAGAAAGGAACTTTTAAATTTGGAAATCTACTAGTATGTCTGATGCTACATATAACCAAACAAGCTCCCGGTGTAGGCTACAAAGAACTTGGATATGATATACCGGTAGGGAAACAACTAACATAACTATTCAATAACATGGGAAAAGATAAGGAAAATAATATCCATGATTTCTTTCAAGTACTTAAAGCCAAAATGAAGAAAACAATCAGATTATCACAAAAGATTGTTGACAAATATAAGGATGAAATATGCTTTGTAATCAACAAGGATGAGATCTGGATGGAAGCAGTCATCCCTAGGACAGTTTGGGTAACAGAGATGGGCTACAAAATAGATGATCATATAATTGAAACATATGCTAAAGCACTTCTGGAAGCCCCTAAAGAACCTAAGGAAGAAGTATTTTGTAGTTCAGAAACTATTGAAAGCCAAATACAATCTAAGAAAATAGTGAAAAAGGTTGAGGTAGTTGTAAGAAAAGGTTCCAGATAGGCAAAGGCTATTAAAGAAGATGTGTTAAAGCAAACCGGTATAATAGAGGATGAGTTAGTAGCACCACAACCTGAAACTCACCTATCATCGGTAGGTACTTCTTCAAAGAATGATATGCCTGCAACTTTCAAGAGAGTTGTAAGGAAAAGAGATCCCTCATCGGCAACCGTACCCTCACCTAGGAGGACAAGACAAAAACAACAAGCAGTGAGATTTCCAGTAAGAAAGGCTACACCAAAGAAGAAGAAGCTGACACCCAAAAAGAAGAAGAGGACAAACAAGGACTTGGCTCCTCTTGACATACTATTGAATGAAATTACAGAGGAAGGAAAATTGAAGAATATAGAGAAACTATATGACACTCTGACAGCTGATGAAAAAGAACAAGTAGAAAACAGTGTTATATTGCATATGGATATGTATAATAAATTTTTGATGGAAGTAGTAGATGAAGTACCAGATGAACTATTTGAGAGACTGGAAGCAAGAAGACAAGCAGTAATAAAACTTGACAAGAAAATCAAGATAGAAAAGCTACTTGTTGTATATCCAGTGAATTCACCCAAAGAAATTGATGACTTAATTGTTGAAGCCAACCGGTCAGTATTTTCTATTGCACATCGACACATTGCTTTAATGGTTGGAAGAGTTAATGAGGTGACCGAGGAGACAGAAAATGCATGGGAAATTTTCCTAGTGGAAAAAGAAAAACAAGAAGAATACATGAGTCAAAAACCTATAAAGGTATATCATAAAGAAAGAGACAAGGGTAAAGGTAAAGTTGGTGGACCACCCAGTATCAAGGTTAAAGACAACTTACCCCCACCTCCTTTGATTACTCCACCGGTAAAAACAACAGCTACAAAAGATCAACCGGCAGTTGAAAGTATGGATGTAGAGGATGTCAATCCTAATCCTGAAGTCTTATATACAGCGAATGTTGATACTCAAAAGATCAACTTTGTGGTAGACAAAGATATAGCTGATAAGACTGACATGGCTAGTGAGCCTCCGGTAGCTGAGCAAACTGATAACACATAGGAGAAACCGACAGAAGAAAAAGAGCAACAAGTAGAAACTCAGACTCAGACTGAGACAATGCAACAAACAGATAGAGAAAAAGGCTCCGGAACAGGTTCATAAGGATATAGTGCCACCAGCAATTGGAGAAGTAGAAAAACCATTGCCTAAGGAAATACAAACACAAACAGACCTACCAAAGGTCAATACAAGCTTGGTTACTTCCATTGGTGGTACTCAGAATATAGGTTCATCATCAAGCTATAAATCAACTAATGTGACTGAAGTACTATTGGACTCAATTAAAAAGATAACAGATTGCAGCTCACAAGCTTATAAGGAAATAGATGACACAATACCAATTTTGAAGGTAATTGCTCCTAACTATAATATAGATAATAAATATTCTTTAGGACAACTTGATACCTTGTGTAAATATATCACAGAGAACATTGAGAAAATAAAGGAAGAGACATTGAATGACAAATTGGAAATTGAAAAGCAAAAATTCTTTGATGAGCAGATACAAAAGTGTACTAGAGATTTTGACACACTTCTACCGGAACTGTGTAATTTATTGAAAGAATACAAAAATCTGTACAAAGACACCTATAAGACAAACTTTTTGACTATAGATATAGATAAAAAGATGAGCAAGGCACAGGATGAAATCAATAAACTTGCAGATAATTTTGTTAACTCACCTGATACATTATCAGTTTTTGAATAGAACATAACAAATTTTGAAGAAGAATTACTTAAATTGGAAAGAGAAAAAGAGAGAATAGTGAATAAGGCAAAGCATCTAAGATTAAAACTAAGTCCAAGATTGGACTATCTAGCATCATTACGAAAGGAAATATCTGAGGCACTGATATAGGGATAGAAAACACTGGCAGAGAATTTGCAACATCTCACCAGTACAATTAAAAGAACAAAGACAACAATAAGAGATAGTAAAACATTTATGGAGAGTATAAACTTGATTTTGGCGGATCTATTTCAAATTGTAACTACCCAATTACAAGGTTGAAACTACAAACTCTACTGACATCTTGACAACCTTTGTCATTGTTGTCAAAGGGGGAGTAGTGGAATGATAAAATTCAACATCACAGGAATCATATGCTCAGGGGGAGCACACACATTTTTGGTAACATTTTTGGACTTCACATTTTTAATACACTTTTGAAATTTCTCATGAGTGTTGCCATTAATGCCAAAGGGGGAGATTGTTGGCATATGCACACTCCAATGAGACATTGTAGGTGATTGAAGATTTTGTCATTGATGGCAACCTTACAATCGTATGGCACCAGCAAGGCATTATACCGGCAAGGAATTACACCAACAAGATAGTTCACCAACATCAGCAGATCACACTAAACACCGGCACTCAGGACACCGACACCGGCACAAAGAAAGAAAGTATATTATATTTTGTTTATTATTGTAAAAAATTTGTAAGCCGACTTGGCATGTTGTAAAATGACTCTTATATATAAAAGAGATCATTATAGACATTTTGTAAGGAAGTTATGTAAGTGATGTAAGCAAAATATTAAGGCAGACCTATTATGCAAAATATAGGTTAAAGGGTTTATGTAAGAAGCAGAGCAACAACCGGTATTGGATTAGCCATTATAGATGCTATTGTAAAGCAGTACAAGATATTGGATTTGTACAATCCACATTGTAAGTCAGTGAGACTTCCCATTGAGCAGTGAGCTCTAGGCAATTGGCCTTCCTGCATGTGCAGGCCCCTCTTGTAAGTAATATTCTCTTATTGGCCAGTACGTGGATATTGTGGGTCACTAATCCCACCGAGGTTTTTCCCATTCCAGGTTTCCTTGTTAAATCCTTGTATCATGGTGTTCTTTTCATGTGGATGTTTTTAATTCTGTTTATTACTTTATTTCTTGCATACCGGTACACTGTTATAATATGCTCTGTATGTTTTAAGTTAAGAAATTATATATACCGATTAGATACTGATTCACCCCCCCCCCCTCTCAGTATCTGTGGGAATCCTAACAATAACTATGAATAAAATTATCATTATCTTTGGGATCTTCTTCATTGTTATCATCATCTTATTCTGAATCTACCTGTTCTAATTGAACTAGTACAACAACATTCTCTTTACCGGTTTCAGGTTTCGCAGGTTCTAATTCCAAAAACAAAATACAAGGATCTTCATCCTTTTTCTCCACACTAGTTTCCCCTGAGACTTCAGGATACTCATCCACTCGAACATCAACACTCTCAATGATTCTCTATGTCTGATTGTTATAACATTTGTAGGCCTTACTCTTGGTGGAATAACCAAGAAATATACCTTCATCACTTTTGGCCTCAAACTTGCTAACATAGTCACCTCTCTTAATAAAACATTTGCTGCCAAATATCTTGAAATAACTAACATTAGGTGATCTACTATACCAGTATTCATAAGGAATCTTGTCCTTACCTCTTTTTACCAGAATTTTATTCATTGTGTAGACAGTTGTGTTGACATCTTCTATCCAGAAAGTCTTCTCTACACCTCCTTGTATCAACATTGTCCTAGAAGCTTCAACAACTAATTGGTTGTTTCTCTCTGCAATACCATTCTGTTGTGGTGTCCTTGGTGCAAAAAGCCATCGTTTCATACCATTCTCTTCATAATATCTAGTGAATTCCTTAGAAGTGAATTCTCCACCTTGATCAGTCCTATGACACTTTATCTTCTTACCACTCTCCTTTTCAGCTAAGGCCTTGAATGCCTTGAACTTACTAAATGCCTCTATTTTATCCTTCAAGAATATGACCCACATCATTCTTGAGCAATCATCAGTGAAGATCATGAAATATAAGTCACCTTGAATACTTTTAGTCCTTATTGGTCCAGAGAGGTCTGTATGAACCAAATCTAATAGATGTTCCGCTGAAAAAGATTTACTCTTTAAATTTGAGGATGTCAACTTTCCCAACTGACATTCCTTACATAGAGCATTAACCGGTTTGTCCAACTAAGGCAAACCTCTATTGTCTTTGACTTTCTCACTTTAACAATATTATCAAAGTTTATATGACAAAATCTCCTATGCCAAAGCCAACTATCAACTACTTTAGCAATTAAACAGTTGCTGACTTTAGGATTCAGGTGAAACAAGTTACCTTTAGTCCTCTTGCCGGTTGCAATCAATTCACCTTTGCTCCCATATATTTTGGACATACCATTTTTAAACTCCAATAGATATCCTATGTCATTGAGTTGAGCAACACTCAAAAGATTGTTCTTTAGACCTTCAAACCAGTAGACATCATCTGCATTGCTCTTTCCATTAAGAGAAATAGTTCCTACCTTTAACCATGCAAGGTGAGTCATTACTAAATCTTACAACTCCACCATCAAATTCCTTCAAGGAAATAAATTTTCTTCGATCACCGGTCATGTGATGTGAACAACCACTATCAATGATCCAATCATCTGAATTATCCACTCGAGAAACTAAAGCCTTTTGATTAGATGTTTCTTCTTTAATGGATACAAACACAATGTCTTCATTAGCATCACCATCAAATTCATCATCAGTGATACTACCATCAACTACAATAAGACAATCTCTTTTTCCTTTTCCCTCGTACTTCTTGAATTTCTCTCACTTGAGCTCATTATCACCATTAGGACAGTTAGCAACTATGTGTCCAATCTTGTTGCATGCAAAACATTTCAAAGGTAATTTGCCTCTATTTTTACTGGTACCCTTGGGCAATCGCTTGGCCAACAATGCTTCAAGCTCAACCAAACTGTCTTCATCATCAACTTCACTGTTGGATCTAGATTCATAATTGTGACTAACATCTCTACTTTTCCTCATAGATGGGTTAGAAATAGAAGCTCTAAATGTTGATTCATATTTCTAAATACTAGCATCATAACCATTTAATTCAAAAGTTGTAAGCTTACCAATGATGGAGTAAAGGGTTACCTTAGTTTTGTCAATAGATTTCAACTCCTGAAAGGCTGTAACTCGGATAGCGTAGACCAGTAGCAGGGTTCTCAATACCTTACGAACCACTATGGCATCTTCCACTTTACCACCAGCACTCTTGATCTCACCAACTATGTCTTTTATCCTCTAACCATACTGTTGGATATTCTCACCTTCAGCCATCCACATGTCATCAAACTTTCCTCTTAGACTCTCTTCCTTGGAAATCTTTACATGTTCATCACCACTATTAATCTCTTCAAGTTTCTTCCATATCTCATATGCACTCTCCAAACCATGGACATCTACATACTTTGCATCAGACAAAGAACCGATAATAGCCTCCAGTTCTTGATTTTTTTCTTGTTGCTTTTTCTTCTGATCATCAGTCATAATCCCACTAGGTGCAACATATTGAGTATTAACATGTTCCCAGTATTGATTTCCAAGACTTGTAATAAATTTTCATTCTATCACTCCATATCCTATAGTTCTCTCTATTAAACTTCGGACCTTCCTTCTTCATCATCTTCTACAAGATCTTTACCTCAAGTTGTTAGGCTTAGACCTTAGAGGACCTGAGAAGATCCGATACCAATTGATCATATGATGAAAGAACAAGGATACGGTCAACTACTAAGAGTGGGGGGGTGAATCAGTAGATAGAAAAATTAATAAACTTCACCAATCTCAAAATCAATCTCTCAAAGTAAACTTATAACTATCAATACAATATCACTGTCAAGATAAAACTATCAAGTTTAAACCAATTGACTGTTACAACAGATTAACAGTAAACAACATGTAACTCACAAACATTCAAATAATTTTACTGACATAAGTAAAACTTCATTTCATATTGCTGCCAGTTATCATGACTTATCAAAGTGGATTAAGCACTTAATAAAATCAACCATAGAAAATATAACCACAAAAACATTCACCACTTGACACAATAACTTTGACATGGAAACCCAAATGGGAAAAACCACGATGAGATGAGACTCACAAGATAACTATCTGAACTCTTCTGAAGTTCACCCTGTTAGGAGCCAAGCCTGTTAAAGCTTTACAAAAAGTCCTGTTAAGAACAAATCCTATTAGGGACCACCCTATTAAGGGATTGACAATAATGCCTTGTTAGAAGCAATACCCTGTGAGGAGTAACCTTTGTAAGGGATTTAGACTCCAAGCTAATGGATCACCTTGTTAGAGGATTTGAATAGCACCAAGCTTGTTAGAGCTTACCCGATTAGTGGATTTCAATACGCTGTAATTGTGAGAAAACAATAGGACTTTGTTAATCTGTTTGAATAGCACTACACTTTCTTGTTGAGATCATTTTCATGCTCCTATCTACCTTTACTCAAACTGCAGATACATCATCTAGTTTGGAAACCACACACTCAACTAAAACTTGTCTAACTCTGAAACTAAACAACTCATTGACCTTATAAACAAATCAACTAGGTCGGTAACACAACAAAAACCTAATTCGCATAGAGATTACAAACAAGTCGGTTCAATTATGACCGTTAGATTACATAACAATCTCTACACATCATTCAAGAAAGCCTCGACCACTCCTTAATCATCGCTTCATAAAACTTAGTAACTCATCACGCGCTTTGCATTACATGCAATATACTTGCTCGTTTCCAAGACAAAAACCGTTACCTCAATGCGCCAAAAACACTTTGAAAATCTTCATACAATATGCATACGAGTCATAAGAATTAATGCTCACCATTAGATCATAAACTAATTTAACCAATTCACCAAACTTAATCGGTTAGGGTTTACCAGTTCAACTCTCCAATACTTAGGAATATCGGTTCACTCCATAAACTTACCTACCGGTTACAGTTTCCTTTCACTAGCTCTTCCAGCTAGTTACAAAACAACATTACAACAATATCATTACTGGTTTAATTGATATCAATGACAACATAACATATCATTAATGCAATCTTCATGCAAATTCCAATAGAATCATCATGGATATATCTAAATTAAAGGCTTTTAAGTAGAGGACAGAAGCCATGTTTGCAGGAGGCTGAGCGAACAAGGGAATCCTCTACTATGTCATCTGGAATCTAGTGTTGAAGTCAGTAACAACCTCTTGTGGAGCTCTCCTTCTCGTTATCAACTACTACATCAAGGAGGACCGATCTCCCTTCTCGGTGAACCGCTCAAAGAAATGGTCTCCCAACTGGTCACAAGTCCCTATTGAGTTTGGCATGAGGGATCGGTACCAATCTTGTGTGTTTTCCCTTGAAAAAGGCTACAAGCAATCATCGTGATACATTTTATTCTATGATGTTGTATACAGTACATATGCCGACCACATCTTACAAATGCTCCTTAGGGGTCTTGGAATCATCCCCTGTGAATTTTGGCAATGCTTTTAAGGCAAACATGGGGATAGTGCCCCATTGAGCAGAAGGAGTTGGCACAATAAGAGGACTTCCACTATCCCAATTGAAAAAGTTTCTTGGGGGTTGGATTTCCATTGACATGTGAGCTGCTTGAATAGGGATATGCACTCTGGCACCTAATACTGCTTGGACCGCAACTAGGGGTGGCAATAATAAGCTCAGGTTAGCTGTTGATTGACTCCTAGTGACCGGCCTATGTCTCATGCACCCTTTTAGACTTAAGACAAAATGTCCCATTGGGCATGCCAGAAAAAGGAACTATTGATCGATAAAATTTCTTTTATGAATACGGCCTTATGGGAAACTCAGTGATGGGGGACCTGTGTGTATTCATTGAGTGACCTTTAGGATTTTAGAAGATGACTCTTCATAAATGGGGGGGTGAAAAGGGATAGAGAAAATAACTTAAAGAAAAACTACACTATAGTGATGCACTCAGATAATTTTAAAAATAAGGCACAAAGATAACTTCATAAAGATGCAGCTTTGAGGCCCATTCAACAATCTACATGCCTAGGAATTTGAAAATGAAACATAGACGATAACTCACTTGACATAAAGAAATATATAACATTCATCCACTAGATAAAAAGTGCTTAAAAACATAGTTCAATCTACAGAGTCTTATGGCATATATTTATGAAGTCATACAAAATTATAAAACTGCACAAAAACTAGTCTTTGTATAGAAGCACAATTATCATAAAAGGCCAAAGACACAATTTGATTAGAGTCTCTAGTGCACAACTACAAATTAAAGGCGTAATTCTATGAGTCTATTATCTATCTTCTTCCTTCTAATTTTTAAACCCCTACAAAAGCAAAAAATATCCGTCAAATAAATCCCAGCCAATGACCTGATGGAGAAAATAGAGAGAGGGTTTAAAACCGCAAGCATCACTGGCAATGTTGTTAACAACTGTGAAATGGCTTCCCATGAGCTAAAACAAAAAATATTTGGCTTTTTGCGCAACCGCCATCAGATCTCCTAACGACGGATCAGATTAAAAGAATCTGTAGCCACTACCACAACTGCAAACCACTAGCGACCAAAAAATCATTTCCTCAGATTATTAAACAACAACACTGGTGGTTGCTTCAATTCCAATGTGGCAGCAAGAGGGAGCATTTTGAGGATGCAATAAAAAGGCATAGAGTACCTCATGGAGAAATGTCATGTGTTGTTGGTGAAAAAATTGCAAACATGCAAGCTCAAAGATGCGGGCCCACCAAGATAGCAAAGAAGAAAACCTACCACATGTCAACACTGCTCGACTTCCTGTCAAAGGGAAAAGAGGAGCTCAAACACTACGAGTCATGCTGCCACATGGACATGGGGAGGGAGGCAAAAAATCTTTGGGCAGAAAAGGACTAAGGCCTGGGAAAAATAAAAGAATCTAACTCCCCGAAAGGGTAGGGGAGACTTAAAGTCTACATCTAGCATCCTAGATTTCTTATTATTAAATCTTAAATTGAATATTTTTGTTGACAAGCTCATTGCTTTACTGATTTCAAGTTTTTTTATTTGTATCTTTTAATTTTTATTTGATAGAGAGTTGAATTCCTCCAACCAATGCCAAAAACATCAATTTGGTCTAGTTTTGATCACCAAGCAACTTGACAACCAACAACAACAAAGATAATGCATTCAATTCTAACTATCCAATAAATGATGAGCATGTTCAAGTTAATATGTTAAAATCACTATAGTTCCACCTAGAAACTTGTCTCTACCTACATAACCAAGCTCATTCCTTCACCTATATTTATTAAGGAAAATAAGAATTGTAGTTTATTAATATCTGCCATATGTTCCTTCCTAACAATGAGGCATTTTTCAATCTTAATATGGTTAGCCAAAATTTGAACAACAATATTTATCATGATTTTTACTATGATATTATGTATATTTGATGGTTGATATTTATTGGAAACTTGGAAGGATGAAGAACAATATTTTTCATATGATATTTATTATAATATTATATATTTTAGGTTGATATTCATTGGAAGTATAAATATCAATATTTCTCTCATGATATGTTTACTAGAAGTCTAGGATTGATATCAAAGACCCTTCACATTGATTAAAAATAAAAAATATGGATAGGAGATATCATGAAAATTGCCATATCATTGATAAACTATCTAAAAGAAATTAATTTCAACAAATTTTGATGGGAAAATGTGAATAGAACTTAGCATCTAATCACCAAATTTACTGATAGACCCAAACTCCATTCAAGATAAGGCAATCTACATAAGAATCAAACATGTTATAGGACAATGGAAGTTTAAAATTCAAATTATAAAAACCAAATCAAACATCTTACATCACAATGAAAGTTAAAACTTCAAACTTCAAAAATAAATTATCATACATTTTACATGACAATGAAAGATGAAACTTTAAATTGCACAAAAAGATCAAATTTTTACATGACACTGAAATTTAAAACCACAAAAAGCCTTCAAACATGACAATGAAATAACAAGTGCATATTTTTATGTACTAATTTTTTGTTTTTATGAATATTTAATAAGTGCATATTTTATACAATATTTTTTATTTTTAAAGTGTAGGTTGTACCACTACTAACTAGAGTGTTGCTACTCATCAATTGTTCCAAGAAGAGTGAAAATGGAGGGAACAACGTTTGCAGTGGAAAATTTGAAATCGAGAAATGGAGGGAACAACGATGCTGGATCCTCTAGTTCTGAATCCACTGCAGCTCAAGGACAAGCATCTAATGATGAGGATGGAAGGCAGGATGGGGACCCACGAATACGGGACCCTCCTCTCGATCCTGAAAACTTAAAAGATTCTCAAGATTCAAGCCCCGAGGTGGTGAAGATTGACTCAGAAAATATCAAGGAGGGGCGAATACCTAAACCCTGGAATAGTCTCTTTGCAAGACAAGCATCTGGTGACCCGACTGGTAAATCATCTTTCCCCTTTGTGAAGGATATATCAGATAATAGAATAGGTAAACTTGCGATTGAGATTCCTAATTTAGTCATTGATCATAGCATCTCTTTAATGTCTTTTTCTTTGGTGGGGAAATTTGTTGGACCTCGACCTAATATTGAGGATGTTAGGTCCTTTGTTAAGAGAAAATGGAGAATGAAAGGACAGGTTGATGTCTCTGCCTTGCCTAGAGGATTTTTAATTTTCTCTTTCTCATGCAGGGAAGATATGGAAGTTGCTTTAAGTGGTGGCCCCTGGATGTTTGGAAAATCCTCTCTTTCAGTTAGAAAATGGTCCCCTAACATGGAACTCAATGATTCTTTCTTTGAATCTGCTCCAGTCTGGGTTAGGTTGCCTGGACTGCCATTGGAATACTGGGTGGAGGATCTTTTCTCAGGAATCGCTAACTCCTTTGGGGAGCTTGTTGTGATAGACCCAATGACAGCAACTCGCAAGAGATTGGTGTATGCACACATCTGTGTCAACATATCACAAAATATGGACCTCCCAAGTACTATTGACATAAACTCCAAACTTGGGTTATTGGAACAATCCATAGAATTTGAATCTCTCCCATTTGTTTGCTTCTCTTGCAAAAAAGAAGGTCACTAGGCTAAGGCTTGCCCCAACAACCCTAAAAAACCTGTGATGAAAGAAAAAAATATTCACAAACCGGTATGCAAAGAAAAAAATAATAACAAAGACTGCAACAAGTTAGAAGAAAAAAGTGGAAACTTGGTGAGTATACCAGAACATCTAGAAGTAGATAGCACTGACCCTCCTAAGAACCCCCCTTGAAGGGGAATAAAAAGAATGAAACCAGGGAGTTTGAGATCAAAACATGCAATACCTTTGAGGCTCTATAGTCACAAGCAAAGGAGAATGAAATCAGTGAAGAGACACTTGAATATGGTGAGATTGAGAATATCACTGATTCTCATCCTGAGGATTTTCATGAACCTATATCAAAAAAAGATGAACACTATTTAGAGGATGAGTTTCAAGAACATAAAATAAAATTGGGAAGGAGTAACAAGTTTGGGTCACCGCAAGAAAACTTAAATGCCTTATTCTAGAATATAGAAGTCGATATGACCACTTCATCCCAGAAAAGAGAAGATCTATGGAGCAACATGCAAGATGAGTCTAGAGCAAAACAACAAGAAGAAAACACAATAGGAAATGGAAAGAAAATTAAAAGCAAGAAGGTAGGAGGCCTTAATGGAGTAAAAACCAGAACCAGATCCAAGGCTGATTTTGGGGCTTCAAGATCCCCACCAGGATGCAAAACTATGAAATGGCATAGGGACCAGGAGAGTAAGCAAAACATAGCTGATGGAAGGTAGCAAACTATCGAGGAATCCTACCCCCAAGCTTCCAAATGAAGGTAATATCTTGGAACATCAGAGGCCTAAATGGTCTCAATAAATAGGATATATTAAGGAACCTCATTCAAGATCAAAATCTGGATATTATCTTGGTTCAGGAAACCAAAACGAGTAAAGAGAAAGTGGAGAAATTAAAGTTTTTCAAAAATGGAGGGGCTTGTGGCAGTAGCTTGAATGGAGCCTCTAGAGGGGTTGCTATATTCTAGAATAAAAGCACAACCTCTGGAGATATGATTGATGTTGATGGCTATATTTTATCCCTAAAAGCTAAAAGCATCTTTGATGGTAAGGAATTTGTTATTACTAATATCTATGCCCCTAACTCCAAATCCACTAGAAGCAAATTCTAGAATAAAATTCAGCATAAAAGAAATTCCTTCCCTCTGAACAGCTAGGTTTTGATGGGAGATTTCAATACTCCTCTACAAGACATTGAAAAATTTGGAGGTAGTCAAGCTCAACCAGACAACAGATTTGACCTGATGGACTTTATTAATGACAATGCTCTCATTGATATGGATCTCAATGGGGCTTCCTACACTTGGTCTAACCAAAGGGATGGTGAAGATCTCATCCAGGTAAGACTTGATAGATCCCTTCTTTCTAATGATTGGATTCTTTCTCATAGATGCTCCCTTTCTGTTATTAATAGAATTGGGTCAGACCATTATCCCATCTCTTTTGTTGCTGAGAATTTTAAGAATAATCAGAGATTCCCTTTTTGGTTTGAAAAGATGTGGACCTCCCACCCTAATCTTGAAAATTCTATTGCTAACTGGTGGAATCTTGATGTTAATGGAACTGCCATGTATAAAGTTGCCAAAAAACTTAAAAACATCAAAACCAACATTAAGACTTGGAACAAGAAGGTCTTTGGTGATATCTTTGATTCAAAGAAAAAATTAAAGGAGGAACTGGACCAGATACAAAACTCAATCCAGAAAGAAGGCTACAAAAAGTATTCCAAAGCCATGGAAGATGATGTTCTGGTCAAAATCCACAATATTATTTCTAGGGAAGAAATCTATTGGAGGCAGAGATCTAGGGCTATATGGTTGAAGGCATGGGACATAAACACTAAATTTTTCCACATGACTTCTCTAAAACACAAGGCAGTGAATAGAATCACAAGACTGATTGTTGAAAACAACACTCTGCTTAATAAGGATGAAATTAGGGATGAAGCTGTCAGATTCTTCAAGCAGCTCCTTTCTAGTAACAAGGACATTGATCAGACCCACCAACTCAATTTGGTTAATATTATTCCTAAGGTCATTAACCCTATTCAGAATAAGGCCCTTACTGCTATCTCGTCTGCTGGAGAAATAAAAAAAGTTGTCTTTTCATTTCAAGGGGATAAAGCTCTGGGTCCTGACGGTTTCCCTATGTTTTTCTTTGAAGATTTTTGGCATATTGTGGGGGAAGACACGGTTAATGCGGTCAAAGAAATTCTTTGGATCTAGAAGAATCCTTAAGGAACTTAATTCCACTTTTATAGCCTTAATCCCCAAAGTTGTTAGGGTGGACTCTATGGGAAACTTTAGGCCAATTAGCCTATGCAACTCTTTCTACAAAATCATATCCAAAGTTATGACCACTAGAATTTTGGTGGTGCTTCCCTTCATCATCTCTAAGCAGCAGACATGTTTTGTTCCTGGTAGGCAGATCCTGGACTCAATTATTCTTGTTCATGAGAACATTCATTCCCTCAGTGTTGCTAAAAAAGAAGGTTTCTTGATAAAGTTGGATTTGGCGAAGGCTTATGATAGAGTTGAGTGGGATGTTCTCTTCAAAATCATGGGGGCTTTTGGTTTTGATGATAAGGTAACCAAAATAATCAAAGAATTGATCATTACTCCTATGTTCTCTATACTGATTAATGGATCTCCTACAAACTTTTTTAAAACTTCAAGAGGGCTCAGACAAGGAGATCCCATATCTCCTATCCTTTTTACAATATTGGCTGAAAGTATGAGTAGGTTGATTCATAAGTTGAAACAAAGCAAAACTATCAAAGGTCTTCAACCTTCCTCCGCTAATGTTTTTGGCACTCATCAACAGTTTGTTGATGACACTATCCTCATGGGATATTCTTCGGTCAAGGAGGCTGATGCCTTCAAAATAGCTCTTAACTCCTATGCTTTGGCTACTGGTCAGCAAGTCAATTGGGACAAATCGGCTATGTACTTCCTCAATACTCCAGTCATAAGACAACAGAAAATTGCTAAAATTATTGGGTGCAAAGTGGAAATGCTCCCTTCCACCTATTTGGCCTTCCCTTGGGGTTAGCTCCCCCAAATTCCTTCTGGAATATGCTTATTGATAAAATTAATAAAAGACTTGCTGGATGGAAAGGCTCAATGTTATCTTAGGTTGGGAAATTGCAGCTCCTTCAAGCTACTTTTCAAAATCTCCTTGTTTATGCACTCAGCCTGTTTGGTATCCCGGTTAAATTTGTTGAAGCTATGGAAAGAATCCAGAAGAGATTTTTATGGTCAGGAGTGGAAGAAAAAAAGAGAATACCCTTGGTTGCCTGGGACAAAGTGTGTAGACCAAAGAACAAAGGAGGGTTGGGGATTAAAGCTCTAAAAACCTTTAACAAAGCTCTTCTTGCTAAACAATTATAGAGAGCCTATGATACTAAGAAAGGTTGGAATCAAATTTGGTTTGACAAATACATTCAGAATAAGACTATCCAAGGGGTCCTTAACTCTGAAGATATCCCTGCTGGATCCTTCATCTGGAATAGCATTACCAAATCCATAAAAGTGGCAAAAGCTGGGGCTGGATGGGTCCTTGGAAAAGGTGACATAATAAGGTTTTGGGAACACCCCTGGATGAAGAATGAAGCTCTTTATGATCAAAACAATAGTCAAATTATTGAGGAGTGTAGAAGGAGGTTTGGGCTTATGGTATGTGACTATTGGAAGGAAGACAAGTGGGTTAGGCTTGATGACATCCATTCTGGATTTTCCTCTCTCCAGAAGGAGGTGCTGTCCTTTTCCCCTAACAAAGGCTATGATGATGTTTTCCTTTGGAAAAGTGATCCTAAAGGTGAATTTACGGCTGCCTCCGCCTATAAAAACACTTTTTCTCAAACCAGCAATCCCATTTGGAGTAAAGTTTGGAACAACATTCTGATCCCTAAAGTCAACATTTTCTTTTGGCTTGCTTCTCATAATAGCACCCTTACTCTTGACAATCTAATCCAAAGAGGTTTCAAATTCCCTAATAGATGTGAGCTATGCCAGAAGGAGGGGGAATCAGTTGATCATCTCTTTTTTCACTACTCCTTTACCTGGGATATTTGGTGCAAAATGTGGGAAAAATGGAAAGTTAATTGGGTCATGAACAAGAGCATCAAGGATATTATCTAGCAATGGAATTTTCCAACCAAATGCCAAATCATCAAGAACCTTTGGTCTTTGACCCTCCCCATGATCTATTGGGGCATTTGGAAAGAAAGAAATAATAGGATATTTAGGGAAGCTAAGTGTAATACTTAGGTGGTCTTTGAAAAAATATGCAGGGCTATAAAGGAGAACATCAACACTCCTCACAAGAATAATCAGCAATGGTCTATTACTGATATGAATGATATGGAAAGAGACATCCTTACTGAATGGAACCTAATGCATAAGGTCTATAGATCAGAAAATAAGAATAAGAGAGATAACATTGTATTGTAGTTTCCTGAATATGACTGGATAAAGGTTAATTTTGATGGGGCTGCTAAAGGGAACCCTAGAAAGGCTGGTGGAGGAGGAGTTATTAGAAATGCTCAAGGAATCTGCATTGCTGCTTTTGCTTCTCCTTTTGGGGTCCAAAATAACCATGTGGCTGAAGCTCTGGCAATGCTAAAGAGCCTCCAACTAGCTCAGGAATTCAAATTCAAAAAAATTTGGCTCGAAGGGGACTCTTCAAACATCATACAAGCCCTTAAAGGTACAAGTTCTATTTCCTGGAATACTATCAATTTAATTAAAAATGCTAAAGATATTCTAAATAACTATGTTAGCATTAGTATAACTCATACCTTTAGAGAGGGCAATAAGGTTGCGGATATCCTTGCTAATGAAGGGGTCAATTTGGAGAAGGATGTCAAATACATTGGAGAAACTCACATCAAACGGGAGGTTAAAGAGCAATTATACTTTGATCGCATCAATGGGTCAAGTTAATCTCATGATTAATTTCTAGGGAACAAATTCCAAAGATAGATTTTGGGGGTGAATTAATTGTCAGATTATGAGTGTTTTTCGGCATCATATCCAAGATCATATGTGTGCGAAATATTATAGTAATAATAGTTGGGTTTGTGCGGCCATAAGAAGCAATTTCAAAACTATGAAAGAGTATTTACACGGGAATTCCAGAAATAACAAGTTTTCAGAGTTTTATCTGCGGATTGAGAATTGCAGTAGTGGGTATCTTCACTTGGAGCTCAGAATGGGCGGTAACCTAAATAGGAATGAGCCTCCAAGATGCAAGAATTGGAAGAGTGAAAGAAAGGTCTAGAGAAGGCTCCACAGACACGACTTCACTGACTATATGGAAAAGCTTCACGAAAGCAGAAATTCTGTGTCTTACGATTTTGCTAAAAGTTGGAGTAACAACAGAGCCACCCTGTTTGGGGAGATTTGGCAAATCGATGAAAACTTGATTGCAGAGGTCACGGGGCTCAGGACAGAGGGGACTAAATTCTACAGGGATCAGAAGTATGCAGCTGAAGCTTTCAAAAATTTCCCGAAGTCGGAGGATGAGAAGGGAAAGCTTGTGAAGAAGGACAACATCTCCTACTACACTCCCCAATAGGTAAAGCCTTTCTAGCAAAAAGTTCTTAGGGCTTTAATGGAATATTTGATTGTGGATGGCAGATATACAAAAATTTATAACTATCATTTCGCTATCCTAAACCATTTCTGTCATGGGGCTAAAATATCCCTGCCCTTCTATTTAGCATCCTTTCTAAACAAGAGCCTTGCAGACCATGCTAAAAAGCCTAATTCTTACCCTTTAGCCTACCAGGGGCTCATTCTACTAATATATGAACATATTAAGGATAAGGCTAGGGCAACCAAGGATGATCCTTTGATCATTAATGCTCATATATTTGAGAGTTGTAAAGACTCTGACTCGAATGGGGATCAACCCAACACCCCTACCCATAAAAAAAGGAAAGTTGAAATAGAGCATGAAGAAAAGGAGGTGCATTGTGATGAAGAAGAGGAAAAGGATAAGGACACTGATACTGAAATGGAGCTAAATAAGGATGAGAACTATGGTGAAGGGGAGGAAGGGGGTAATTCTGAAAACCCTCACTCTAACCCTAAGGGTTCGAAAAGTGAGCATGAGGCTCTGAATCCTAAGGAGTATGACAACCCTAACACTGAGGAGATAGAACAGGGCAAGGACTCTGCGAACACCATCTTGGACACCGCCCATAACTGCACTCTTGAACTCTTCAATTTCCAGAAATGGGTTGTTGAAAACATCACCAGTATGCAGGGTAAGCAAAGGGAGCTGCAAGATAAGATTAACAAGCTGATTAAGATGTTTGACTCTGGGAAACAGAATGAGGATATGGAAAATAGTGAAGTGGAGGAGGAAATGGAGATGGAGGACTGGTTGGAGAAAGATCTGATTAAAGGGGACCTAAAACATTTGGAGGATGTTATTAGAACTATGAAAGAGTAGGTGGAGGAGGACAAAGACAACGTCAACACATGGATTGCCCGTAATGAGAAGGATTTGAAAAGCCTTATGAACCACAGCCTCCAGGTCCTTAAATTTTCTTCCCAGAATATGAATGCGCTGGTGCATCATTTGGAAAAGAAAAAGTAGGATAAGAACCTAGTAATTATAGAAGATGCTTCAACTTCCAACCCTACCCACCAGAACCCTAGGCACAGAACTAGGCAGACCACTATTGAGAAGGACACCAAAATGAAAGAGAGTCAGATTGGACAAGAAAACAATGACCTGAGGGAAGCGGCCAAGGTGATGATGCTCTTGGTACATAATGCTGAGGAAACTATGAAGAGTTTTTAATTATCTTGTAATGCTAGGCTTGGGGTCAATTTCCTGTTGGCCTCTTGCTGTCCTTTTCTCTGCTACTAGTTTTTTTGCTGGTCTTTTGTAGCTGTCTTGTTTTGTTTCCTTCTTGAATATCTTTTGAATGTAATCAGGTTTCGGGTCCCTTAAAACCTATTTTTACTTAATCAAAAACTAGAGTGTTGCTAATATTGTATTGTTGGATTTGCTACTGCTAGCATATGTTGTTGTCATTTATATCAACATATTCTTGTGTTTTGGTATTTTGGTGATTGCAGAGAGTTGAGTTGGTTGTGTTGCAGTGTTCTGGTATTTGATCTGTTGTGCTTTGGTATGATCATATCTTTGATTGTAGATTTGGGAGAGTATTTGGGATGTTCTTGTGTATCTTCAATTCAGATGGTTCATGATTTGGTGCTCCACAAGTTATCTTTCTTGTCCGAGTTGTTGTTGTTGACTGTTCTTGAGTGTTAGCATGTTGATCAATGAAGATTTGATTAATTTGTGTTGGTACAGCTATTGCAGATGATTCTAACATGCTTGTTGGTGTTTCCTAATTATGCCCTATTTGTTTTGGTGGTCCGCATTGATCATTGTACACGTTATTGAAGATGTTATGGGTCCAATGATATTCTTTGTGTTGTGTAGTATTTTTGGTGGTGTAACGTGTTACATTAATCTAGGTGTGATTTTTGGTGGTGTTGTGTGTTTGAGGAGTTGATTTGGTCCCATGCTATGTTGTCTATAGCATTGTATTGGTCTAGTGGTTGATTTATGTATCATGTGATGTAATTTTGTAATTAGGTGTTAAGGGTTGAGATGACCTTGTAGTCAAGGTTGATGATTTGTATAAATAGGAGTTATATTCATGTAATTGGGATACTGGTGATGTATGGTAGTTGTGTCTGCATAATCAAAAAGTAGTGTATGTGCAAATAAGTGAATTCATCTTTTGGTGTGGTGTATTGAGCAAAGTGTTGCAAGGTAGACAAATGAGCTTAATCAGAATCATCATCAGGCATTAGGAGATGCTATTCTTTTAGTTCATCGAAACCATATTGTAGTCCAAATATTATTGTAAGGTAGTGAACCTTCCCTAAGGGTTGTAGCCTTCCAGGTCATTATATTTTGAGTAGTGAGCTTTAGGAAGTGTGTCTAGGTCTTGAATGCATGTGCATTCCCCACTGTAATATTTACACATACTATTTCCTGGAGTATCATCTTATTGTGGGTAGGTTACCACAGTGGTTTTTCCCTTAACCAGGTTTTCCACGTCAAAATCTTGGTGTTAAGTGTTTTGTTGTTAATGTGTTTTTTTTTTTTCTTGCTGCAGCTGATTAGATATGAGATTGTGCTTAAATTGTTTAATCCGGTGAAAACTAATTCACCCCCCCCTCCCCTCTCATTTTTCTCTCATTATTGTTGCCAACAATTGGTATCAGAGCTATATCCTCTAGAAGAAGGTGGGTTGCTTGAGGAGATCCAGGATGCAAACCTATGTGTTCAAGAAAGAGAGTCCTAGATTTGATGGAAACAACTACACTATATGGAAGGATCGGATGGAGTGTCATTTGAAGTGTCTTGGAGATGATTATTGGAAGATTACAAAGAATACCTAAAATATTCCTCAAAATGGTATGGTTACTCATGCTGAGATCAAGGATGTTGAGCATAACATAAGGGCTAAGGATGCATTGCTAAGTACCTTGACTGATTCAGAAATGACTAATGTGATGGGTTTGCAGACTGCACATGAGATCTGGGAGAAGCTAGAAACCTTGTATGAAGGAGATAACCATGTCAAAGTTGCTAAGTTGCAAAGCTTGAAAGGAAAGTATGAAACATTGAAGATGGGAGAAAATGAGAACATAACATCCGTTATGGCTAAGGTGAATGAACTTGTCATGAACATCAAATGTGTTGGTATAACTCTTGAGGAAGATGAGTGTGTTGCTAAAGTGTTGAGATCCTTGCCTCCTTCTTATAAATCTAAAGTTGTTGCTATCGATGAGATCTAGACTATGACTATTGTGACAAGAAACATGCTGGTTGGTAAACTTGCTACATTTGAGTTGAGTGAATTTGGAGAATCACATGGTAAATCTAAGACTATATTTAAAGCATCTGTATCTGGGAAGTAGAAGTATGATTCAAGAGAGAGTTCATATAGTGTTTCAAGATATGAGAGAGAAATGAGAGAGATGGAAGAACACAAAAGAGATTTGGATGTGCTTGAAGCACTTATTTCTCATAGATTGCCTAAGGGATCCGGTAAGTATTATGGAAAGTTAACTTTGGAATGTTTCTCTTGTAATAAGATAGGACATTTGGCCTCTAGGTGTCCTGAAAGAATGTCAAGGTATGATTGCATAATAAAGATAAGTTCTACTCAAGTTGTTAGAGATTTGCCTAAGATTGTGAAGCCTTGTAATCTGGTATGTAAAGAATGTTGTAATCTGGTATGTAAAGAATGTTAGTTGGAAAAGCAAACACGAACTTCATTTAAGAGTAAGTTGTATACATCTAATGAATTATTAGATCTTGTGCATACTGACTTGTGTGGCCCTTCAAGAGTGAGAAACATGCATGGTGACAGGTATTTCATGTTGTTGATTGATGACTACTCTAGAATGATGTGGTAGTAGGATTTTTTGAAGCCATTGATGTTGTGTGGTCAATTATATTACCTTCATCTATATCCATCATTGGACCTATAAATATGATTTTATTTGCATCATAATCAAATTCCATGTGCATTATCTTCAATTTGTTGAAAATATTTTCATCACAATTTCTTGATAGATCACTGAGAGCATTTTTATCAATTCTAACATCAAAGTAAAACTTGGCATGCTCTATTTTACAATTAAGTGCTTTATACACACAATCCCTATTGACTGTAAAGTTATCATTAGTGCCACATTGATCTCTTCTTCAGCCAATCATGATTGGAAAATGATCTATTGTATGCGACAAAATTTGTGAAACATGTTCAACATTTTATAGGAAACTTATCATGTGTCCTTTTTATCGATATTTACCACCAACTACATCTGTAACTTATAGTATTGGATTGACACATGCAATCAACATTTCTTCTACTTGAGTTAGTTTTGCAAGATCCTCTAGTTGCAGCCTGTGATCCATATTATTTGAAGCTGAAAATCTTTTAATACCTCTCTTGTCGACATCTAGTGCATACAAGACCTTGAGCAGTGCAAGATACTTTGATTCCTATATAATATTCTTGACAAAAAGAACAAATGTCTAACAATCTAAAGCTTCTAATTGATGTTGAAATTATAGTTGAAATCTTTTGAAATTAGCTTCAAGAATTCCATTTTGGTTGTGTATGTTTTCGACATTTCTTTGTATAGTTGAATTGATCCCCATTGGAGTTGCATTAGATGGTTGATTGTATATCCCACTTGATTGTAGGTCAAGTTTATGTCTTCCTTATCTTTCAAAATGAGAAATCTCTTGAAATGTTCATTTATGAATATTTTTAATTATATCTTGTTCATCTCTATTTTGATTTTCTAATTCTTGTATTGTTTCTTCTCTTTTAGCATTTCTTTGTCTTTTACCTTCATTATGTCTTGTTTTTTGGTCTTCCCTTTCAACTTCTGTCATTTAATTTAATTTATTTAAGTTAAGTTAAGCTATTTTGTTTGGTTTTTTAACTCTTATACAAAACTTAAATTTTAATTAGTTTAAATTTATTATTTTTAAATTATTTAATTTGATTAAAGTTTTATTTTATTTAAATTATTTAATTTAATGTTAGTTATTTAATTTAATTACACAACACTCATCTGCATGTCAAATTAAATAGATTTAGTTTTTATTAACATATATTTGTCCATCCATTATGTGAATTTATTTTATTTAAGTTGTTTTGTTTGAATTTTTTATTCACTGCATTAAGTTTAAGTTATTTCATTTAATTTAATTACACAACACTCATATGCATGTCAAATTAAATGGTTTTAGTTTTTATTAACACATATTTGTCCATAACAATAAAACAATAGCACCAAAAAGATATATTACCTCAGTTATTTTATAAAAACTTTAATCTTTTTTTTTTGGCCTTTCGCTTTGCAAGTTGTCTACCAATTTTTAATTTTTTGTAATGCTCATACATGAATGGTGGCATTATTTTGAGCTCTTCTAGAGATTTTAATTGAGACACTACCACAAATGTTAATCATGTTCTTTCTATTAGTCCTATATCAATTGTGGCTTATGATAGAGTCAACCCCTAAGATTTATGTATAGTAAACGCCCATGCTAATCTCAATGGTAACTAAAATGTCTTGTCTCTTTGTATTGGTCTTATTAGAATTATATTTGGATGATGATTTTCAAATGGTATTTCTTTATAATTGTCAAATTCAACCATGACATATGAGGGTGGTTCAGGTGGAAAACTTCATGGTTTATAGATAATCTTTTGAACATGTCCTAGAGCTCCATTTACAAGTCCTGCTTGTATCCAAAGATTTGAAGTCAACATAACCCTTGAATTCTTGTTGATCAATATCTCTAGATCAAGTTCATCATTTGAAAAATCTTTTGCTTGATGTACACTTCCTACTTTTGTTGTGAGACTATGTGCACCAAGATGTTTCAATGTATATAGCATCTCTTAGATTTGTCAAAAGTTGCTGAAGCCTTTGTTGTTGATTGTTTTGTCCATCTTGTCTGAATATTTTATCTAATGTAACCACAGTTTTGAATTCTGACCGTAATAAATTTACCCATCTATTGCTGTCATGTGTTGATCTATCATTGACTGGAGGCAATTGGCCCAAATCTTCAACCAAAATCATAGATATACTTGAAAAAAGATTGATAAAAAATATTTTAAAATTATGTAATAAAATTATAAAATTTCACACATATGAATTATAATAAATATAACTCATAATTTAGTTGCATTATTGAATTAGCGAATGATGACATTTGAAGGCAGTAGGAGCGACAACAGCAACAGGAGTAGGGATGTCGATATGCGAGGTTTGGGAATTCATGCTATGAAGATTCCAAATCAAAACAAAGTCACTCCAAAGATCGGTTCATGGAGTGATGAAGCAGATGTTGCCTTTCCCATTGAAGCACGTAGGTTTCAACCCTCTTAGAAACTGGCTAATTCTGGGAGAAGAGACATTTTCCATGGAGATATATATTTTGGACCGTGGATGAATTATGGAAATCTGTATTCGAGTGGCAACCAGTGCCCTATTGACCCTCTAAAATGGAAGGAAAATGGTTTCATCTGGAATAAAAAAGGTTGGTTTCACAAGGCCAAGTATCCTGCTTCCAAGTTTCCCCGAAACTGGCAACCATTGCCTAAATCTAGCATCAATGGTGTGGCAATCGAGCGAGGAAATCCACATTTTGAACCCAATGTGGTCCCTACAAAATCTCATCATAATTTGTAAATACGAAATGGGTGTTTCGGGCAAGACAACTATAGGGCGGACCATGCCAAGTTTTGGAGATCCAATTTTCATCCTAAAAATTGAAACCCTTTTTTGGATCGAGTGGGCAATACTGATTTCCAAGGATGGACCTTTCCCCCTCATCATCCCCATCATCCTAAACTGGTAAGAAAAACTTCAAGACCTACTATCTTTTTGGATGAAAATAAAATTAATTCTGCTAGGTCGAATTTGCTTGAGTTTTGCTTTTTCGTCAAGTGGGGAGGTGGAAAATAGGTTAAGGGTAACTTTGAATCCTGGTGTAGAGTGTTAAGACCCAGAGGCAACTGAGAGGGGGGGGGGGTGAATCAGTTGTCTATTAATATCAACCCAAATATAACTTAATCAAACTCGATGCATAATACTAGTAAACCAAACTTAATGCCGATTGACAGTTTAATAGTTAATACCAATACCGATGAAGCTTAATGCATGAAACAAAAAGATAAATAACATCCATAACACATAACACAAATATTTGTACGTGGAAACCCTGTAAGGGGAAAAACCATGGTGGGAAACCTTACCCACAATCAAATGATACTACTGCAGATAGTATGTGTGTACAAATGGGGTCTGCACATGCAGAAAGGCCAACTATCTAGAATTCACTGCTCAATCACAAAAGGAGAGTCACACTGACTACAATTGGATGGTTAAATCCAATGATAATGTACTGCTCAAAATAGCATCTTCATATGCTAGATTCAGTACTGGTTAGGCTCAGATTATCTTCTTCATACCTTCCTTGAATCTTCAAATGATGTCTGCATGAGTAGCTCTACTTATATTCACATATACCTTATTACATTCCTCTTCCAATATTATGTTAATCTCAGAAATGAGATCTTACATATATACCAAAACCTAAGACTAAATGTGTAGGTCGTCTCACTAAGAATATTACAATTAAATCAATTATAAATGAATCAATATGTGATGCATCATGTCGGCTCAATGCATTTACAATAATAACCAATCAATAAATTATCTCCATAACATGTTGTGCTGATCTAGAATAGATAATGCATGTCGGTCCATAACCTAGACCAATTTTCTGGTAACAACAAATATGGCAACTCAATAAGACCAATAACCAAATCACCAAAACCAAGTGTCCAAACCATGTCTTCAACATAATCAAGTGATCTCTAGATGATAACAAGTCATCCTCTGTGCCAGTGACTAATATAACCTGCTGGTGAACTAGATATCGGTGATTGTGCATAGGTCACTAAACAACAGATGGGCTTTTGTTGCAATAATAGAAGATCAATCGACACCTACTATACAACTGGTAGAGTAGGCCCTAGCAGCTAAAATTGAAGAAAAGGATGAATGGATCATTGATTCTAGATGTTCACATCATATGACTGGTGATAAAAGTAAATTCTTAACTTTTCAAGAATACAATGGAGGTCTTGTAAGATTTGGGGATGATAAAGCTTGTTTGATCAGTGGAAAAGGAACTATATCTTTTGATGATAAGCATAATACTGACAATGTTTATTGTGTTGAAGGTTTGAAGCATAATCTTTTGAGTGTTGGTCAATTAGTTGAAAAGGGATTTCAATTACAATTCAAGAATGGTAAATGCAAAATCATGAATAGAACTGGTTTGGAAATTGCAACTGGTAATCAGTTTAGAGGTAATTCAAGGTCTATGGACTCTGAACCGGTAGATGAGATAATCACAAATGAACCTACACTAAATGCACCAGTACAAAATGTTGATCTAGTCACACTAGCATCATCAAATAATTCCACAGTGACTAAAGAACAGCAACAAGTGAATACACCCAGGTATGTAAGATTGAATCACTCTAAAAGTCAGATAATTGGGAATAAGTATCAAGGAGTTATGACAAGAGGAATACTGGAAAATGAAGAGGTATGTTTAATTTCTCAAATTGAACCAACATCAGTTAATGAGGCCTGTGAAGATAAAGATTGGATTAAGGCTATGGAAGATGAATTGGAACAAATTGAAAATAATAACAAATGGGCATTGGTTCCCCGACCTAAAAAAAATATGTAATTGGAACTAAATGGGTATTCAAAAATAAACTTAATGAAGATGGTAAGGTAATCAGAAACAAAGAAAGATTAGTGTGTAAGGGATATTCACAGAAAGAGGGAATTGATTAAAATGAAACCTTTGCACTGATAGCTAGAATTGAGGCAGATAGACTATTCCTAGCATTTGCAACACACAAGAACTAAAAAGTGTATCAAATGGATGTTAAATGTGCATTTCTAAATGGTGATCTTGAAGAGGAATTTTACATTGAACAACCTGATGGATTTTCTTTGATAAATGACAAAGATATGATTTGTAGGTTAAGGAAAGCTTTATATGGATTGAAGCAAGCTCCTAGAGCTTGGTATGCTAGATTGGACAAATATCTTTTGAAGATTGGTTACACTAAAGGTAATGCTGATAGCAACTTATATTTCAAAGTGACTAATGATGATATCTTGGTTATTGAAGTTTTTATTGATGATATAATTTTTGGATGAGAAGATGGATTGTGTAAAGACTTTTCTAATAAGATGCATGAAGAATTTGAAATGTCTATGATTGGGGAGATAAAATTCTTCTTAGGATTGCAGATTTCATAGACTGATAAAGGTATATTCATATGTCAATCAAAGTACTTGAAGGAATTACTAAAGAAATTTGGTATGGAAAACTCTAAACTGGTAAGTACTCCTATGACTACAACTGACAAACTATCATTGAAGGATGATTCAACACCTGTTAATCTGACAAGATATAAATCTATGATTGGAGGTTTACTGTATTTGACACAAACAAGACCTGATATTATGAATGTAGTATGTGTTGTTTCAAGATTTTAGATTAATCCTAAGGAAAATCA
This sequence comes from Cryptomeria japonica, assembly GCF_030272615.1. Taxonomy (NCBI): domain Eukaryota; kingdom Viridiplantae; phylum Streptophyta; class Pinopsida; order Cupressales; family Cupressaceae; genus Cryptomeria; species Cryptomeria japonica. The sequence continues at coordinate 376,975,706 of NC_081409.1, forward strand.
TGAATCAACAGTGAAAAGAATTTTTTCCGGTATCTACAAGGCACAACAAATCTTAGTTTATGGTATCCTGAAAATGAAATTTTTGATTTATGTGCATACGTAGATGCTAATTGGTGAGGAGATGTAGATGACAGGAACTACACCACCGGCGGAGCATTCTTTCTTGGCAGTAGATTGATTTCATGGTTGAGAAAGAAACAAAGTTGTACATCATTATCAATAGCAGAATCGGAATATGTTACAACAACAACTAATTGTACTCAAGTATTATGGATTAAACAAATGTGGAAGGACATAAAGGTAAAATGCAAAGAGCCTATAATTATTTACTATGATAATATGGTAGCAATTGATATATCTAAGAATCCGGTATTTCACTCCAAAACTAAACATGTTTCTATCAAATTCAATTTTCTAAAAGAGAATGTTGAAGCAAAAGAAGTGAAACTGGTTTATGTGAATACTAAAGAGCAGATTGAAGATATCTTTACTAAGCCTTTGCCTAAGGAAACTTTTGAATATCTCAAAGAGCAGCTTGGGATAATACCATCACTGATAGAGACTTAGACAGTTGGAGAATGGCATCAGACCATCTGGAATCAACAGAGAAACCTTTTTCCATCTTTGATGAAGGAGAGCTACTTCTCAGGGGGAGTAGCTGGTTATAACAAGTGGTATTTGTAATTAGTTCTATGAACTAGTTGTATCTGGTTTTTGTATTGCTTTGGCATTTGATGTCAAAGGGGGAGAGATATCTATGGAAAAACACATTTATCTTTTGGGGAGAGATATCTATGGAAAAACACATTTATCTTTTGGGGAGAGATATTATTTATTTTGATTTCTGGTAATTGATCTCTTTAGGAGATTGTTGGTTTTTGGTTTATTGGCATTTCTGCTTTGGCTCTTAGATGGTTTTTCCATCTTGTGTTGCCATCAATGCCAAAGGGGGAGATTGTTGGTATTATGGATGTGTTGCATTGGTTTTGTCATTGATGTCAACACTTGTCAACACTTATCAGCACTGGAGATCTTTGGTTATGTTCACTGGCTTGTTCAGTGACCTATGAACAATCACCGATATTTGCTTCACCGACAGGTTATATTATTCACCAACACTGATGATAACTTGTGTCGGTGAACAATATAACATGCCAATGAACCAAATACTAGTGACTGTTCATAGGTCACTGAACATGCCCGTGAACATAACCAAAGATCTCTAGTGCTAATTATCATCTGTGTCAGTTAACCAGATACCGGTGACTGTGCATAGGTCATTGAACATGTCGGTGAACATAACTAAAGATCTCCAGTGCTGATAAGTGTTGACATCAATGACAAAACCAATGCAACACATCCATAATACCAACATAGAGCACAATGGGGAAAGGATATTAACATCAATATTCTCCCAAATGACTTCTATATGATCAAATTTATGAGTAATGAGGAGAAATGGCAAGCTAAAAACAAAGGTCCATATATCTTGGATGGTATTGAAGTTCACATCATTGAATGGCAGCCCAATTTCAATCCTCGGACTCATGTATTACTGAACAGTAAGGTATGGATAAGACTCTATAACTGTCCCTTAGATTACTGGCATATTGATGTCATTAAGGATATATGCAAAGATATTGGCACATTTGTATTGGTTGATGACATTTTGGAGGACAAAATACGGGGAAGCTTCCTCAGAATATGCATTTGCACAGATCAAATCACCAAGATCCTTGAAGAAGTTAAAATTATTGGTGCAGGGAAGTTTTAGATCCAAAAGATTGATAGAGAAGATCAGTTGCATATTTTCCCTAAATGCTTCTCCTTGGATCACACCGGCTTAGGTTGTGATGTTTTGGCTACGATACAAAAAAATTATTCTTGTATGCAATTTCCTATTGAAGAAAATCTGCAACTGGAACCTCCTATCTCCACTGATACTAGGGAGGACTTTAGAAATGAAATTCATGAAAATGAGAATATTCCCTTGATTGAGGAAAATCCTTTGAACATAGCTCCTCCCTCCTCTGATCAAAGTGAGAGCCAACAAGATCTACTCATTCTTTTGGAAAAGACTAGAACCTTACAGGCAGATATTCAAACTAAACTAGCAGATTCACTACCATCCTCTCCTCTTGAGACTAGGAGTCAGCTGGTAATTGAAGACTGCAAAATTCACACTCAGGAAAAGGACGCTACTAGAAATCTGGGGGAGATGGGAGATAATATTTTCTCTTCACTGGGTATTCAATTGGAAGATGGAGAAATCGAGTCTTCCTCTTCGGAGTGGGAAGAAGACTTTGAGCCTAACTCTGATCTTATATTGGAGGATTCCACAAAAGGTTTTGGGAAGTCGGATTCAACCATTGACAAACCAAACTTCAAGCCAAAAGGAATGTGGGGGCACAAGTCAAAAAAAATAATGCTAGAAATTGCTGGTGCAGCTAGTGGTCAAACCAAACTTAATTTAGGGAAGGGAAGTGCCCTTCCCCGGGAACAATGAAACTCTTATCTTAGAATGTCAAGGGCATCAATGCCCATGAAAAATGGTGCTTGATTAAGCACCAGATTGATGACACCAAAGGATATATTTGGCTACTACAAGAGACTAAATGGAGTAAGTCTGAGATTGATGCAAAAATGAGAGTTTGGAAACAATGGAATGGTCTGTTTAGGCAATCGGATGGAGCCTCTAGTGGCTTGGGAATCATCTGGAATCCCATGAATGTTAGGATCTCTTTTGTTGGGGAAGACAAGTATTGGCAACATTGTTTGGTAACTATCCTTGGACGGAATGAGAATTTCAATCTTTTTAATATCTACGTACCATCTTCTGTTGGTGATAAACGTGCTCTCTGGGATATTTTAGCTATCAGACTTTGCAGTATTACCGAAGGCAGTTGCATGGTTGTTGGGGACTTCAATGTGATCCTTTCTGGCAATGAAAAAAGTGGGGGCATTCAAAGGACTGGTACATCCTAGAAGGATTTTTTGGAATTTTTTGAGAATAATCACCTAATAGACATTGTTCCTAAAAATAGAATTTTCACATGGATGAACAGGAGATCGGGTTTTACTAATATTGTTGAATAGCTAGACCAGTTTCTTGTTACTGGTGATTGACTAGGACAAAATCTTGTATTAGATTCATCAATTCTCCCACTTATTGGATTAGATCACTACCCGATCTATCTGGAGGTCACCAAGGGACAATCAGAGGGAGGTACCCCTTTCTGGTTTGAGAAAATGTGGCTCAGAGTGCCTGAGCTATATGATCTTATATCTATTTGGTGGAATAAACTAGTTCTAGTGAATAATTTAAGATTATTCATACTCAATAAGAAGCTCAAGTATATTAAGGTTAAGATCAAAGAATGGAATATGAGCCATTTCAAGAGTATTCATATGGAGAAATTAAGAATTAAGGCTGAGTTGGAAGAAATAACCAATTCTGTTATTACTTCAAGAATGAATGAGGATTTGTTTAACAAATAAAAATCCCTCAAATCTAATCTAAATGAAATCCTTCGGTGTGAGGAAATCCATTGGCAAAAAAAACTAAGGGAGTTATGGCTTAAGGAAGGTGACAGAAACACCAAATTCTTCCATAGATCGGCCATTGCCATTTGCAATAGGAACAAAATATCGGAGATTCAGAGACCGGATGGAAACATTGTCAAAAACTATGAGGACATTGGGCATGAAGTTGTAAGATTCTTTGAATCTTTAATGAATGGTGGTTGCCAGAATGATTATGAAGAAAGAGCTAGACTTCTTAACTCAATCCCATCCATAATATCTGATAATCAAAATGCAGCTCTCTTTAATCCTATTACAATTGATGAAGTAAGGAAAATTACCTTCCAGCTGAATCCTGATAAGACTCCTGGCCCTGATGGCTTCCCTGCGGCTTTCTTCCAACAATTCTGGGATATCATTGCTCAAGATCTACACCTAGCAGTAGAAGAATCAAGAAATAAAATGACTATGTTAGGTGCTATTAATCACACCTTTTTGGCTTTAATCCCGAAAAAGCAAAACCCTCAACAAATGAGTGATTTTAGGCCCATTACATTATGCAACATGGTCTATAAGATTGTAACAAAGATCATTGCCAATAGATTGAAGCCCCTCCTTAAACACATCATATCGGATGAACAAAGTGAATTTTCCCCTGGAAGATCCATTGTGGAAGGCATTATCATTGCCCATGAAATGCTTCACATGGCTAGGAAAACCAAGGATTCCTGCATGATTTTAAAACTAGATATTCTGAAAGCTTATGATATGGTGGATTTTCTTAATTGAAATATTAAATAAATTTAGTTTTTTCAAGGAATGGATCACATGGGTCATGAGTTGTTTATCATCCCCCAAATTCTCCATTTTGGTTAATGGCTCATCTCATGGCTTCTTTTCCATGTCAAGAGGAATATGACAAGGTGATCCAATGTCACCATTTTTGTTTATCATAATGGCTAAAGCCTTAGGTTGACAAATAAGATCTCTTCAACAAGATGATCGATGGCTTGGAGTCAATGTGGCAATAGGGGTTGAAAAAACTACTCACTTGCAGTTTGCTGATGATACCATTTTGTTTGGCTCGGCTTGTAGGAGAGAGACAAAGACAATAAAATCATGCCTCAATTATTACTATATAGCCTCCGAGCAAAAAATCAATTGGAACAAATCTGAAGTGTTTTTTGTCAACACTCCGATTAACTTGCAAGGTGTCTTATCAAGGATTCTTAATCTCAGAGTTGCAAACTTCCCAAGGAAATTTCTTGGAGCCCCCCTCTTCATTAGCAGTAACAGAACTTTCTATTGGAAGCATCTATTGATAAGTGCAAATCCAAGCTTGCAAATTGGAAAGGCAAGTGGTTATCCTCTATTGGGAAACTCACTATGATAAAATCGGTCCTCTCTACACTACCGGTTTTTTCCATGGCGTGTCTGAGATTACCGATGGCAATTGAAGATGAATTGATCTTTATAATGAGAAATTTCCTATGGAATAGCTCGGATGACAAAGGGAAATTTCCTCTAATAGCTTGGATAAAGATCTGCCAAACAAAAAAGGAAGGGTGTGTTGGCATTCGACAAATTTTGATTATGAGTTTAGCTATGGGTGCTAAATTGGTTTGGGAAATTTGCAGTGGTGATAAACAAAAATGGGCAAGGATTCTAAAACATAAATATTTGGACTCCCTAGAGCCAAAAAGGATTCTCACTATAAACAAACCCCCAGAGGTTCGGCCATTTGGAATTTCACTATGGAAAGCAGGGAAATCATAAGTGATCAGGTTACTTGGGATGTCAGGAATGGAAGGGATGCCTCCTTTTGGATTGATTCTTAGGTTGGTGAAGCTGCCTTATCTCTCAACCCCTCTCTACAACCTATTATGGTAGAAACTTGTCACCTCTAGAGTCACAATATCTGTGATTATGGTTACCCTATTCAAGAAAATGACATTGCTAAGTGGAAATGGAACTCCTTGGATCCCTTGGACTTGGATCAGCACTAGAAAGACTTCTTTGCCGACATTCTCAGCAAAAGGGTTATTTTCCCTTCCCCTGATAAGGACATTATTAGGTGGTGTGGTTCCTCTGATGGTAAATACAAGGTATGTTTTGGTTACAAATTGAAAGAAGCGGCTATAGACAAAAAACATTGGTTTGTTAATTTTTTTGGCATTGACATCTCCTACCCAAAGCAGGTTCATTTGCCTGGCTGTCTTGTCAAAGAAAGATTGTAACTAAAGAAAGACTCCATTCAATGGGCATCAATGGACCTAGTAGATGCATTTTATGTCAATGACAAGAAGAGCTTGGGGATCATCTACTTCTCCACTGCAAGTTCTCCAGTCACTGTTGGTGGTATTTCATGGGAAAATTGAAAATCTTTGGCCCCTTTCCATCAAGGCTAGATGAGTGTTTTCTGCAATGACCTAAACTAGAAGGAAAGGCTATATTTGCTGATTTACTTTATATTTTACCATCTCTTCTGATTTGGTAAATTTGAAAAGAAAGGAATCACAAAATTTTCCAGGGTAAAGAGATGAGCTTAATGACTCTATGTGGGAAAATTGAGAACCATCTGACTAAGCTCCTGAATGAGGCTACTCAATCCAAATCATTAAAGAAAAATATATATATGGATTGGGATTGGAAGATTAAGCTGGCACTTCCAAATCTACTCATTCCACCGCTTTTTGGCAAGGCATCCCCGGTGGATCAGGTCAATCCAAGATTGGGTGTTAAATGGGAAGTGCTAGAGCCTGGGTGGTTCAAGGTAAATTTAGATGGTGCTTCTACTGGTAACCTAGGTCAAAGTGGTATTGGGTGTATATTGAGGAATTTTGATGGTATTTGTATAAAAGAAATATCTGAAAAGATTAGAGTTGCTACTAAAAATGAAGGTAAATTCATAGCGACTTTAAGAGGACCGCAGGTAGGGATGGAGCTTGGGGTGTAGAGAATTCATCTGGAGGGAGACTCACTAAATGTGGTTAATGTTGTCTGCTATAACAACACCCATCGTTGGTGCCTTAACCAGTGGCTTCAACCAATTCTGGTGCTACTACCCACCTTTGATGAATTTTAGATTAGCCATATCTATAGGGAAGGCAATGGAGAGGCCGACAAACTCTCTAAAATGGTGATTGTCGATGGTGACCCCCCCTAGGCACTCTGATTGGGTCATTCTGAATTGTTTGTTATCCCAGATGATCTTCCACCAGTTTATTTGGTCTGATTATCTTGCCGGTAATGGTGCTTTCCAGTTGAGTTTGTCAGTTGTGGTCTCAACTGATTGTCTTCTCCTTCTGGCTGATATGTTTCTCCGATTGACCTATCGGTGATGGTGCTAACTAGTTGTATTGCCTCCATCGGTTGATATGGACTCCCGACTATCTTACCGGTGGTGGTGCTCACTGGTTGAGTTACTTGTCGGTTGCATTCTCCATTTCTCCTTCTGGTTGAGATGTTTCTCTGATTGACCTACCGGCTGTGGCACAAACCGGTTGTATTGCCTTCCCGATTGGGCCTCTATATTTATTACTTAACCTAATGATCGTGGTTCCTATTGGATTGATTGACCAATTGATTTGGTTCACCAGTTAAGGTTTCTTCTTGCCACCAAGATGTGGCTCTCTACCATCTATATTGGTTTGTACTAGTATGCGCCCCATGGCAATTAGACATGTGTGAACTTTTAATTGATATCTAGTCACCACTAGATCCTGTCAGGATATGCATATAATTACTTGATGGATAAACATGGTTGACATTAATTTGACAAACTTTGTCTCAGAAGTTGATTGGACACTATCACTTCTCGTGTGTGTGTGTGTATTCAATAGGCATGAACTACTTGCTAGGCGCCCGTATCCCTTGGTTTGATGTCTTGCTACTTAACAAAGGAATACCCTCATTTCCCCATCAAATATTTGCATTCTTCGCTCAGTGACTTGCAATGGAATCCCCAATTCTCCTTGAAGCTACTTATCGATAGATGGCCTTCCTAGGCAAAATCATTGACAAACGTTTGCAAGAGGTCCTCTACTCTTGACACCCTCTGATTCTTCATAGTATTAAAATGATATTGGGGAAGGGATTCCTTATGGCTTATCATAGGTACAGAGCCAATACCAATATCTTAACCTTTTTCCTTGCAATGGTGATATACATGAGGACTAGCAAGCAGAGAGCGAAGCTTTTAACTCAAATAGTGTTTAAACACCACCTGCTGGGGGAAATTGATGTCGTGATGGACAATATTGATGGAAACCTGAGAATACCGCTTCCCTAAAATTATTATATGTCCTTGGGAAACGGGGTGCAGGTGAGAAAGTTTATGATTGTGAATTCTTTGGACTATGATACTCTTCAAGAAACCTGGCCTGCCATTACTAGGAATATTGAATTTTCATTTAAGGCGACAGGCATTCAAAATGGCTTCACATCGGAATGGAGGGAAAAATATCTTCAAGATGAAGGGTTAGTAGGTGTAGAAGGATTTGGCATTCTGGAGAATGGAGATTTGGTTGATGGCAATGTCTAGGGGTTTGGCTTGGCGAGGAGTGGTTCCTACATGACTACCGACTCCCTAGGCAAAAGGTTGAATTGGCGGCTCACTTGACCTGTGCCACTGAATGCCCAATAATCCTGGATGCGGCTTGTGCTCCTGTGGACGATGACTCTGAAGACTCCCAATGATTCCAATTGTGTCACCTTTCTCATGTTTCTCTATTTTCTGGTTATTGTTTTTTGTTTGAAGGCCTCTGGCTGGTTCTGTTATCTACTTCTAGTGGTTGTCGACCGGTGTTTTGTACTTGTCCAGCCTCCATTGTTGGTTTCTTCTTGTATGAGGAATAGAGCTAGGGTAATGGGTTTTCTTCCTGGTTCTTTCCCCCTACCACTCTCATTGAACTAGGCCCTGTATTCTCCTATTTTGATTAATACAAGAGTGTTGCCCCTCTGCAACCATTTACTTATTAAAAAAATAAAAAATTATAATAAATATAATATAAGATAGTTGTTTTGATTAGTCATAATGAAAGATATACTTGCAAAGATTGTGTGCATTTTGTGGGAATTCTTGTCGGAGTTGGGAATCTATATTTTCTAGCATGTTTTGACTAATGAAGCTCATTTCATCAATCAAAATGTATTTGATCTATGTTATCTCTCCTTGAAAGCTTGTAAGTCTTGTTCTTTCTAGCTGAGAAAAGTCTCATATTAGGATTCTCAATTTTGAATGAACTGTAGAAGCTCCTATATTGGATGTTGCAACTCTTGTTGGTGCAAGTAATAGAAGGGGAGAATGACCTAACATTGCCTCATTTTCAAGGGCTTGACTAATGGCACCAATCAGATATGACTTTCTTGTTCTTGTTGTTCCCTGTATTATAATGAATAATGGCTCTCCATTTAGATTTCTACAATAGTGGGCCATAATTATGTTGATTGCCTTTCTTTGTTTACCATTGAAGGTTGTGTAGTTGATGCGCTGCAATATATCATCATGTATGAGACATCCATGATCTTTCCTATTTCTTATGAAATTGATTCTTTGAGTTGTGTACTCTTTACCTTGATATTCATGAGACTAATATGTATGTCTATCAATGTCTCTTCTTCCCAACATGTCTATTTTAGAAGCTTGTATATTTTGACCTTGATGCAATGTAGATAAAATTTCTCATTCATGCTCTACGGTATTTCTTTGAACATGTCCATTGTCTTAAAAATCGAAGGAGAAACTCAAATATGAGTGTTTTCATCTTACCAAATTGGACGCACCTAAATTTTGTTATTAACCCCATCTATGTTTAGTTTTCTAAATTTATCCAAAAAAAACTGCAATTGGATATATGTATATTATACCTACTCATAACAATTGCTTGAAATAAAGACACATTTCCTGAATTTTTTTAAACAATTTGTGAAATGAAGAGAAAGGTAGATCTACATACCAGTTCACCTTTAGATATGTTGGAAGCACCAAATCAAGCTGCTCTCTATACCCAACAAAACTTTGCTAACTCTTTTATCTATTCACCGTGTTGTGAAAACTTCCTATTGTTGTCCTATATAATCTTAGTACACTATGTTGTCAAAAGAAGTTTAATTCCATTTTATAGAGGTAGGGCTACTATTTTTGGATGATAAGACTAAAGTTTTCAATTTTACTTTATTTGCTTGAATTTTTGTTTTATGCAATAAAATAAAAGTCAAACTTTGTTCGTTTACTTCATTCAATATAAAATAGATTTTTCTATTTTATTATTAGTTTTTTTATTTAACAAAATTCACTTTTCTTTATGAAAAATATGTGTTTTTCTTTTGAAAAGAGATAATTTCTTAAAAGATATATATATATATATATATATATATATATATATATATATATATATATATATATATATATATATATATATATATATAGTATTTCAAGTTAGTTTTTAGTTTTATTATTAAATATAGAAACTTAACTTTAGTTTCTTCCTTTTCTAAAGAAAGATAAAGAAAACTATTTAATTTGTTAATTTTGTTTTTGAATGCTTGGTAAACTTTTTAATGTGGTCGACGACGCTAGTATGACATGCCCTCCAACTCCACGTGAAACACTTTTGACCTGGAGCTATGAACCAGTGAGGCCACAAACATGGAACCTCATCCCACACTTCACTTGTTCAAACCCACGAGCACAACGACTCAACAAAGACACATGACACACCCTCTAGCTCCACGCGAAACACTTTTGACCTGGAGCTATGAACCAATGAGGCCACAAACATGGGACCTCATCCCACACTTCACTTGTTCAAACCCACGAGCACAACAACCCAACAAAGACACAAGGCCTGCGAGCATAATGGCCCAACAAAGGTTTGAACCTTGGTGGCCACTTCAACAACGAAGTGTTTTAACCGCGACACAACACTCTGAAGACATTTAATTTGTTAAATTTAATTTATTTTAAATTGTTTAATTTAAGTTAAGTTGTTTTATTTGATTTTCTAATTCTTATACAATTCTTAAATTTTAATTAGCTTAAATTTTACTATGTTTAAATTATTTTATTTTATTTAAGTTACTTATTTTTAATTAATTTAAATTAGTTAATTTAATTTATTGATTTAAATGATGCATGTAAAGAAACTTAACTTTAGTTTCTTCTTTTTTAAAAGAAAGAAAACTATTTAATTTAATTTCGCTTTAGTTATTTTATTTAATTTATTTAAATTATTTAATTTAATTTAAGTTATTTAATTTTATTTCAGTTATTTAATTTAATTTAAGTTATTTTATTTGATTAAAATTAAATTAATTTAATTTGATTACAATTTAATTTGAATTATTTAATTTTAGTTAAGTTGTTTTATATGATTTTTTAATTCTTATAAATTTTTTAAATTTTAATTAGCTTAAATTTTAATATGTTTAAATTACTTAATTTAATTTAAGTTACTTGATTTCAATTAAATTAAATTATTTAATTTATTTTATAAATTTAAGTTATGCGTGTAAAGAAACTTAACTTTAGTTTTTTCTTTTTCTAAAGAAAGAAAACTATTAAGTTTTATCTCATTTTAGTGATGTAATGCCCTTTAGGCGGGTTACAGACTGAGGAGGTATGGTGTATTATATTTGTAGATGATTAAATTAATTATCTTTATTTAATTTAACCCACCTACATAATTAATTTATTTAATTATGTTAGTCTTTATTCTTCTCAATATTAATTAAATTTACTTTAATTAATATCGTCACTATGGTCCATATAGTTGATTTATTTAATAAATCAATTTTCTCTTTTTCTTCTAAAGCACTCAAAAATTAATTCTTCTTAATCCCCCCTTTAATTAATTAAGTAATCCATGTGATTCCTACGAATCACCTTTTTTCTAATCTATCATTAGCCTAATTAATTCTTCTAGAAACCCTCATAATCCTACTTAGCATTATTCTTTAATTTTTAATTACTCCCACTCATTCTCTCTCCTAGTCAAATCCTCCTACAAATCTCACTTGCTCCTAATCCCCACCTAATTCTTCTAAATAGTCCTCATAATCCATTGTTAGTGGCTAATCTCTATGATTAGACACAAAAGTCAACCATAGCCATTTATGGCTAAATCCTCTTGTCCCCCTCCTCACCTGCCACCTTAAATGCTCCATTTTTGGGTGAATGTCAAATTTTCAAAATCTCACATTCTCCCATGTTTCTCACCATCCCAAGGAATTTTAAATTCCTTTTCCCTTTTCCAATCCTCATGCACACAATATCCTGGGATTTTTTAATTCCATGGGCATCCCCCAAAGAATTTTTAATTCCTTTTATCCTTCCTAAGTGCATTGGGAACTCTTCCCCATGTACCTTGAGGAGGGTGGAGACAAGAAATATATTTATGGAAAATCTCTTGATCTCCACCTCCCCTTGTCATGCCATTGTCCCTTGATCCATGTGATCTCTTCCTCTCAATCCTAGCCCTCCATTGACTTTTAATATTCACCATCATTTTTCTCCATCCAATTCTATAAATTGGGGTCTCCATCCCCTCATTTGACATCTCCAATCTTAGCAAGCTCATGCTGCCATCTTGAGTCCAAGAGCGTACACTATAGCCAAATTTCCTACATATCCACACTTAGCCACTTTCATCCCGTTTGAGCATCCATCATACATCCACTAGTCCAATCCTTTGATCCATTTGTTGTGCACATTGGAGAGCCATCTACAACAATCCATTGAGCTAATCAAATTAGGCTGGAGGAGGGGTGCTACTTCAACCTCATCAAGAGCTCAATCTGAGGAAGAAGGTGAAATTTGAGGAAGGTGTAATAGTTATTTGTTCTTTTTAGTATTTATTCTTTGTGTTTTTTTTTTCTTTAACCATTATGCATTCCTTAGATATTTTCTGTCTTCATTTTGGTACGCCCGGTGGGACCCATGTCCCGAAAATCTAATCTTTTTTGCAAGTTTTTTGTGATTTTTAGATGTAGGTTATGGATTGGCACGAGTTTTTGTACAATAGCGTGTGTGTTGTAGTTTCAGCGTGTGTGCCTATACACCAACATAAGTGTTTAAATTTTAAATTTCATTAACCTACCTTTTTGCAGGATTGTCAATTAGTGCGACCGTCACCGCTTCAGCGCGTCCACGGTTTTAAATTCACCTCGTTTGATAAATTATATTTCTTTTTAATTTTTCTTCCTAATTAGTTAAAAAACACAAAAAAAAATCAGTTAAAATAAAATAAAAATTAAGTTTTAAATTTTGTTTGTGTAAAATTTAAATTTTCGGGCTAATTGCGCATCAGCGCGTGTGTAGGTAGATTAGCGCCAACGCCCTGGTTCCAGCACGTCTGTTGGACCCTATTATCCCACTCCCTCGCATATTTAAAGTTTCAAATCTTTGATTTTCCCACTAATTGTTTTTGTGTTTTCTTTTTTTTTTTTAATGCATACGCACGTGCATTAGCACGTAGGCTTCTGCATCAACGCGTCTAGTCAGCCATAACTATGGTTAAAAATTTTGAGTTTTAAATTCTATATTTTCCCATTTTCTAATTTTTGTAGGCGACGGACTTACTTCAGCGTGCGTGCAGGTGGATCAATGCCTATGTAGCCGCTACAGTGCATCCTCCTGTGGAACAACGCCTACTTTGTATCCTTGGGGATTTTTGTTTACTAGTCAAATTCTGAGTTTTATAGGTCTGTGTCGTCTGTCCAAGACTAGAAATTGAGACTACTAACTATTTTTGTTGTAGCACGTTGGTCCAAGACATATTTTATCCCACTAAAGTAGTTTGTTTGTTTCATTTCTAGTTACAAAATTATGAACATGTGGGATTAAAATGAACCATTGCCTTTTGTGTTTGGTGTGCTTTCACATTTAGTGTTGGATGGGCCCAGCGTTGCACTCTAGTATCCTCTCCCCTCGCCTTTGTGGATCTTGGGTATAATAAAACAAGTGATTTCATCACCCCACAAGGGTATCTCGAATTGGGACACGTCGGAGATATCGACTCTATCGACGTGATCTCAAGCGAGTTTTCTGAGCCACTATATAAATAAGTTGGTCAGGCAGATGGAGTGTTGAGTGAATTTGACGTATGTAGGGACCTTCCCTGCATCGATAAGCTTAGTTAGAGCCTTAAGTGGCTTGGTTCAAGAATCTGTCATTGGATTGGTGACCCCTCAAAAATTACACTAGACACTAGTTTTAGTAGCCAAAATCCTACATTTGGTAGTGCAGGGGATGTAGATCATACCCCGAAGTTACTCCTCATGTATCCACTCAAGATGAGACATAAATTCCCCATCAAATAGATCCTTGGATATTTGGGGTAAGAGAATCTGGTATGCCCAAGAAGCGAGTGTCATGGAGGGGAGCCAGTGCTACCAAAATCTCTATTTGTCCACCTGAATGAGGTATTGCTTATGCGAGGGGTCTATCAAGTGGTTTCCACTTTCCAACCTAAGTTGTGTTGTCTTAAAGTGTCTTCATTTATGCTATACCCATAAAATCAATTTGGGCTAATCTAGGCCCCACATCACTTGCACATTCGACATTGAGTGTTACACTTGGCCAATGTGTTTTCTATGCTTGATGTTTTCTTGCTAAGAGTAGATTGACAAACAACCTCCCCAGTTTCGACAATTCACAAACATTCTCAAATCCAAATTTCACACCTTGCATAGTCAAATTCCAAATCTAGTCCACCTCATTTTCACCTCATGTTCCATAAGACTAAGTTGTACAAGCATCCTAAGAAGTCTATCCACCATCCAATCAAGAAGAAGAATCTCACTCAATCCCAACTTATTAGATGTTGTAAGTTTTGGTACATCAACTGCAAACTCTTGCTTAACCATAGGACCTTCTTTCTTAGATATCACGATTATATTCATGGTCATAGCAATGAGTTTGATGCTAGTGATGAATTAAGAGTTTGTGCCCTACACCAAAGATCAGACTCATCTTTCAATACCAACTATCATCAAAATCAGGGTGGTCAAACCCCTTCATACAATTTGTCATCTGAACCTATCACTTATTGAGTCATTTCCATCTCAAGGATAATCTAGTCATCAATTTCTTCTAGTCATCACTATCATCCTTCTTTGATCTTTCATCATCAACACTTTCCAAGGAATTAGTGCATCAATCAACTGCATAATCAAACCTTAATAAAATCAATCCTTAATCAATCATCTTTCAATCAATCATCCAAATCAAATCAACCTCACTCTAAGGTTTTATTCCTTTGTGAAGTTTTATTTAGTCCTCATCTTAAATCAATTAATCATTTGGCTTTTGTTTATGGGAAAGAATCTCCCCCAAGTGCCTTTGCCTCATCTTTTGGGTTGATCAAGACCCAAATCCTATGTCTTTATTTTGCTTGGGATCATTAGCCAAACCTTAGTAGAAAGAGACTTTGATCATTATCCTAAGGTCTAAATTGTACCCAACTTGGTTGTCACCTTGTTTGTGGTTTTCATCAGCATCCCCCACCTAAAATCCTCATCCAAGGACTAAGGTGAAACCTTAATCAAACTTTTTCCTAATCTAAGGACCGAATCAATCATTCTATCCAACTTCATCAGATCCAAATTAAATCAAAATCCAAAATTTTTGCTAAGTCCTTTCATCAAGTTTTTCTTCCAACAAATCTTCCCTAGAGATTATTCTTGTATGGTCACAACTTGATGTCAAAATAAGAAGATGACCAAACAACAATATGGCATGCTAGACATTAGTGTCCTATATCAAGACCCTACACAAGACCCCATACAAGGGAAAAACATGCAATCCGACGTTCAAGATCCACAACCACAAGTGGACCCTAACATGATTTATCAAGATTATCTCTTCTTGGAAGTGCGAACATTCCTAGAGGACTCATTCCTAGTGGTCTCTTAAAGACCCTCATTGAAAATGGAGCTCGCCTTCCCCCAGATTTTGATAGATCCATTCTTGATCAACAACCACAAGGATAATTTTCTCCTACTCACATCATTGTGCCTATTATTCATCCTCAATCTATAGCACCTGCAGTATCCATACCGGTGGTTTCCATTGAACCTTCTTCCTTTTTGGCATCTATACCATTATCCAACCTAATCATGTCTATTCTTCAACATACTTTTATGCCATCCTCTTCTACTCACCCACACATCTCTATTCCCCAATCTTCCATCCATCTCAACAATACCGATAATTTCATCAATACTTCTCTTCCTCATGCTACCACAATCTGCGAGTCGCGACCAATCGTCACCTCTCAAGTCCCCATCACATTGATCATCATGTCTATTGGTGTAAATAATTATTCATCATGGATATTATTACACTTTACTTAAGTTTACTTAAGAAATGCATTTAATTGTAGTTTGGGTATGAGACACTTGGGTGTTTGTGCCACATTGAGATGGTGTGTGTAGGAGAATTTCCACCTTTTATGGTGTTGATCTTATCTTGTTGTTACAATCCACCTCATGTGGAATATTATATTGTTTCTCCTACCTACCTACACCTATTTACTACCTACCCTAGTTTCTTATCGAGCCACATGTCATGATTGTGTGCTCATATATCCATATAGCCTTCTATATAAGCAGGCTCATCTACATTGTATGAACAATCAATCAACATCTTGTAATGATCCAGTTGATCATATTTTGCATCTTGATAGAATATAGTTTATTCCTATCATCTATATTTTGTCTCTCTAGTTGTGCTTTCCATTGCCTCTAGATCTTGGCAAAATCTCACATGGTATCAAAGCCATTGGTGTCATTGGTTTGCAAATTGAGAGAAATTTGGGGTTTTCCATTTTGGACCTTTGTATTACAGGTTATTATTGGAGCTTGTTGGGTCAAATCTGAGGTCACCATTGGATTGAGGAGGTTCGAGAAAGTAAGAATCATCTTTTGTTTTGTCCAAATCCGACATCTGAGGCCAAATCTAGAGTCGTTTGAAGGTGGAGGGTGGTGACTTGTCCCACAACGATCTGCAATTTTGGAGCATTTTTGGCCAAATTCATCATCGCCATTGCGCTTAGAAGGTCCAAAAACTCCAAGATCGACTGTCAATTCATCAAAATCGGTCTCCGTTACCCTGAGTTGAAAAAATTTCCCCTCCTCGCCCACCGTATGGACTTGCAAATATAGGTTTGAATTTTTTTTTAATTTTTTCCCTTTATTATTTTTTTCGGAAAATACAAAAAAAATCATTTTACTTGGGGGGGGCGCATTTGTTGGTTTTGTTTTATTTAAAATAAAATAAAAATACTTTGGGGTCCCCGCAGTACTGCGGGTACATCGTAGTGTACCTACGGGCCCATAGTGTACCTACAGGTAACCGTAGGAACTACGGCCCCGCAGTGTACCTGCAGGTGTCCACAGGCACTACGGCCCTGCAGTGTTCCTGCGGGCCCCTCCCCGCATGGGGGGTACAAAGTTTTTTGTTTTTTTAAAAAGTTTTTTTTAGTAATAATTAAAAAATTAACTTTTTCTTATTTTTTAAATGTTTTTTTTTTTTTTTTAAAGTTTTAAAAAAAAAAATTTATCTTTAATAAATTTTTATTAAAGTTTCTTTTATTTCAAAAAAAAATGTTTGTCTTTTTTTTTTTTTTAAGTTTTTTTAATGGGCACACATAATAAATTTTTTTTTTAGATTTTTAAAATCTTTTAAAAACAAAAATATCATGAAATAAGTCAAATTGGGAACACAATTTTTTCTTATCACTTCATAGCTATCTTGCAGTGCTTCCAACTGGAAGTCAAGGGGGGGGGGGGCTCCTTTTCTGCAATATTCTACAGGACTTCTTTGGTGGCATCATCTTCATGTTTCCATATTTGCACTATATCATGTTGTATGCTCTTGCATGAGCAATGTTCTACTCACACTATCATAAAGTGCCACACCTCTTTGTATCTTGTCATTGTTGACATATTTGATGTAATCCTCTTGTACACATAGATTAGAAATATCTTGTGAGACTTGGTGCATGGCTCCAGTTGAGACTTAGATTGTACACATTTGTGCATGGCTCCCGTGAGACTGATTGTATCGATATTTCTGCTATTTAGGAGTATCCAGATGATGCTCAAAGCAGGTTGTCTCCATGCTTGATCTTCATTTTGTTGCAGTGAGTGATTCATCATCATCAACTTGGTACTTGGTTTTGTCACACTTTGACATTATTGGTGCAGCATTGGCTCTCTTTCTTCCTTATGGGGAGGTACTTTGGTCAACATCATTGGACCATCTTTGCAATAGATTCGACATTGAGAGAGGGCTTCATGGTCTCTTCTTCTCTCTTATGGGGGAACATATTTTTTGTTCTTCTCATTCATCATTGAGAGAATTGTGCGCTTTCATCATCTCTCTTTTGGGGGAGTATTTTTTTCCCATTGGGTTTTTCTCTCTTTCCCTACTTTGTGAGAGATTTCATTGCATTGGTTTGCATGCATTTGCATTTGTACATGGGTACCTAACATGGCCTCGTAGTCGGGACCCTGCATTACTTAGTTGCATTGTAGACTTTAGTGCATTCCCCTAAGTTGCACTTAAGGGGGGGTGTTGGTGTAAATAATTATTCATCATGGATATTATTACACCTTACTTAAGTTAGGAAATGCATTTAATAGTAGTTTGGGTATGAGACACTTGGGTGTTTGTACCACATTGGGATAGTGTGTAGGAGAATTTCCACCTTTTATGGTGTTGATCTTATCTTGTTGTTGCAATCCATCTCATGTGGAATATTATATTGTTTCTCCTACCTACCCACACCTATTTCCTACCTACCCTAGTTTCTTATTGAGCCACATGTCATGATTGTGTGCTCGTATATCCATATAGCCTTGCCTATATAAGATATCTCATCTACATTGTATGAACAATCTGTGATGGTACTTTTCTCTATGGTTAATTTTGTCATTAGCAGCAGATTAAATAAATAAAATATTAATCTAAATCTAATGTAATCAACCTCTTACCTACAATAAATAATTTAATAGTAAGGTGTTTCATTTACTATTTATTGTGAAGTGTTTACACAATATTTTAATAAAGTATCAAATTAATTTATTCAAGTAATGATAAACTAATTATTCATAATATATAAAACATTGAGATAATTATTTGCAATAGTAAAATATTGGGAAAATGATTAAATAAAATCTATTAATACATATCTGTAAATCATGGAGAGGCTTCTTTTCGCACGCAGAGGATTAGTTATAGGCCTAGGGTTTCCAGGCAAGGAAACACTCCAGGAGGAAACAGTTCCTACATAGAACCCCACATGCCTTCACGACATGAAATAAACACAGCCCTGGCCGGGACACTCCCAGGTGTACGTTGTACCCCGAGTTGGACACACATTGTATGCCCCTTCTCTAATGCCCAATGCCCAACCACCAGACCTTAACTATCCTCTCACTTTTGCTTCTTTCAATTTCTTTTTCTTCTATTAGTTTCTCCCTCTCCCTGTGTATCCTTCTTTATTAATTCACGGGTTTATATAATGTCACAGGGTGGTTACCAAAAATCACACCCTTTCATAACTATAATAATGTTCATAATTACATTTATTTAATTATATTTATTACAATTTATTTCCATGGGAAAAAAGTCTCGTAACATTTCTCCCCCTCTAAATTAGCTGCTACCCTCAGTAGCATGAGGAGTTTCTATATCATTAACACACGTAAAATAACATTTAGTCAAACAATTATGGATATTGAACTCTAATAAAATCAGCTTTTTCCTATGTAGCAGTATCATTACCACAATGACTCCATTTAACTTTTACTTCTTCTATAATATTATTTCTTAATGTTCTAGTTCTTTTTTCAATTATTCTTTCTAGTTCAATTTTAAATTCACAAGAAGGTTCAATAGAAATACTTTTCCAATCAATAACATGATCTACATTATAAACATATTTCTTAAGTAAACTTACATGAAATACATCATGAATTTGTAATTGGGGAGGTAAAGCAAGTCTATAAGCAACATTTCCTATTCTTTCTAATATTTTAGAAGGACCACAAAAATGAGGAGCTATTTTAGAATACTTTCCAAGCTTTAATGAGCTCCTTTTCGATTTGACTCTTTAGAAAACATGATCACCAACATCAAAATCTCGAGTAGCCCTCTTGGAATCAACCCAACTTTTATATCGATCCTGGCCAGCTTTCATGTTTTGTTTGGCTTTGTTAATAATAGAATCCATCTATAACAAGTTTTCATTTTCATACCAAATCTTATGAACAGGGTTAGACCAAGAGATAGGTGTGTTACAATTTCGACCATACATAGCTTCAAAAGGTGACATCTACTGGCTGAAGGATATCCTTGATTGTAGGCAAACTCAACTAAATGTAAGTAGTCCTCCCATGATTTGGGTTTATCCATAGTATGCATGCACAACATATCTTCTAAGACTATTAATTCATTCAGTTTGCCCATTAGATTCAGGGTGATATGCGGTACTGAAGCTTAATTTAGTGCCAAGTTCAGAAAAAAGAGATTTCCAAAATGATGATGTAAATCTAGGGTCTCAATCTGAAACAATATTCTTTGGAATACCTTGCAATGTAACAATTTCTTTAACAAATATGTGGGAAATGTTAGAAGAAGAAGATTTTATCTTGATGGGTAGAAAATGTGTCATTTTGGTTAGTCAATCTACTACTACAAAGATAGAATCATGACCTTTTCGGGTTCGAGGTAATCTGGTGATAAAATCCATACTAATTGATTCCCATATCCACTCTGGAATAGACAAGGGTTGCAAGAGGCCAAGAGGTTTACATTGTTCTGCTTTTACCTTTTGACAATTTAACCATTGTCGTACATAAGTACGGATCTCACTCTTCATTTGAGGCCAAAATTAGTTTTTCTTGATTGAAAGATAGGTTTTTTGAAATACAGGGTGTCCGGCTATAGGTATATCATGAGAATCTTTCAATATTTGAGATTTAATGCCAAGTATATTAGGAATACACAATCTTATTTTGAAATAGAAGATTCTATTGCTACTTAGTAAATATTGTTCTAATCGATCTTTCAAATGGACATTAGGGGATTGATTTTGGAGACCTTAATAAATTGGCTGGAAATAGTCACCGATAGGTAATTTGGATTTGATATCATGTTCAAATTGGCTCCTTACCAATGTCAAAGCATTAATACATAATATTTTTTGACTTAAGGCATCTGCCACTACATTCTCTTTTCTAGGAGCATACTAGATAGTGAAATCATATTCAGTTAAGATTTCCATCCACCTTCTTTGTCTCATGTTAAGTTGAGGTTGAGTAAATATGTGTTGAAGACTACGATGGTTTTTTTAAAAATAAACTTGTTTCCCAATAAATAGTATCACCAAACCTTTAAGGCATGGACAATCCCTAATAATTCAAGATCATGAATAAGATAGTTTCTTTCGGCAAGTAATAATTTTCTTGATTCATAGCATACAACTTGGTTATCTTGCATTAGAACACCACCTATACATGTCCCACATGCATATGTAATCACAACAAAAGGTTTGCTAAAATTTGGGATGCAAAGAATAGGTGCATTTGTTAGCAATGTTTTTAATGTTTCAAAAGACTTACCACATTCATCAGTCCATTTATAATTTTGATCTTTCTTAATTAGGTCGGTTAAACGTGCAACAATTTTTGAATACTCTTTAACAAACCGATGATAAAACCCAGATAGTCTTAAGAAACTTCTTAATTCATGAGAATCCTTGGGGATAGGCCAATCTTGAATTGCTTTAATCTTAGTAGGGTCTGGTGAAATACCTTTTTTTAAAACTATATGACCTAAATAAGATATCTTTAATTTAAAGAATTCACACTTGCTTAATTTGGCATATAATTTGTGTTTCCGTAAGGTTTCTAGTACCATCCTCAAATGTTGCTCATGTTCTTGCTCATTTTTTGAGTATATTAATATGTCATCCAAAAATATGATAACAAATACATCTAGAAATGGTCAGAAGATATCATGCATCAAGGTCATAAAGGTTGCAGGTGCATTAGTTAGACCAAAAGGCATTACCACAAATTCATAATGACCATATCGTGTTTGAAATGCCATTTTAGAAATGTCAGATTCTTTAATACAAATTTGATAGTATCCTGACCATAGATCTATTTTAGAAATTCATTTGGCACCATGTAACTGGTCTAGGAGGTCATCAATTCTAGGCAAGGGGTACTTGTTCTTTATGGTTAATTTGTTAATTTGTCTATAATCTATGCATAACCTCATGGTCTCTTCTCTCTTTTTAACAAATAATACTGGTGCACCCCATGGAGAGACACTTGGCCTTATCTTACCTTAAGTAATTGAATTAATTGGATTTTTAGTTCAGTTAATTCAGGGATTGACTGTCGATAGGGAGCTTTGGAGAAAGGTTCTGCCCCGGGAACTAGATCAATTGCATGTTCTACAGATTGTCTAGGAGGTAAGCTATTTAATTATTTAGGAAACACATCTTTAAATTCTTGCACTACAGGTTTAATATTAATATCTAATTTAAATTTATCACATGTTTTAAAAAGCATAGCACAAAATATTTTACAATTTTTCCTCGCACTACGCTTAACTTGCATTGGTGAAATGGTTTTAATGTGAAGGTGTCTTTTCTCCCCCTGTAAAAGATGACATGTCCCCATGTTAGAGTTTATCATAACTTGTTTGTTTTCACAATCTAGGAAAGCATTTTTTTTCTCCAACCAACTCATACCTAGAATAGCATCATACGTACCTATATTTAATATGTGAAAATGACCATATGTTACAAGCTTGTCTAATTCAAATTTTCAATTTTCAATAATTGCACCTGTTTGTCTAACTATTCTACCATCTACCATTTTGACATCTAAAGGTTCTATTGATTTAGATGCAATCCTTAGTTGCGATACAACCCTAGGAGAAATAAAGTTATGACTAATTCCTGAATCAACAAGAAAAACAATGGGATGATTATTTATAGAACCTTTAATTTCAATTAAAGAAGGTTGGTAATGCACCATACCTGTATCTACAGCTACATAAATCTTCATGTAGGAAGGGGTGAAAAGTTTATTATCTTGATTTTGGTGTTGTTGGGGGTTGCATGAACGATCATTTTTATGATGGTTCTTGCCACATTTCCCACAATAAGGGTGCATTCGCAGACAATTTCATTGAAGATGATTCTCACAATGAGCCCAACATTGAATTCTTGATGATGTCTTGTGGTATTTGTTGAAATGGGACATATTGGTGGATCTACACTAAACTGTATTTTGGTTGGAATATTATCTTCCTTGTTTGACAGTTTCCTTATATGATTCTTCCCTATTTTCTCTTTTTTGTCTTGAAATTTGATGATAATTTTCAATTTTTTCTACAATTTGTGCAGCTTCATCTACTGATACTAGCTTGGCACACCATACTTGAGCTTGGTATTCATATCTTAAACCATTGATAAATCTAATAACGTGGTCATGTCATTCGATGAATGGTATAGATCTATTAATTCTTTCAAAAAAAAAATTATATTCACTTACAGTTTGTAGCCTTTGTTTCAATTCAAAAAATTCATTCGTCTTTTCTTGTAAAAAGTAATCGGAAAGATATTTTTGTTGAAATAATTGTTTAAATTGTGACCATTTTGTTCTATCAGTTCATAGCTTTAAAGATCTAACTGTATCTTGCCACCAATTTAATGCACTACTTCTCAATTGGTAGGTGGCGATCTTTGTTCTAGCATAGCTACTTGTGTTTTGTAAGTCAAAATATCTTTCTAGGTTAGTCAACCACTGCTCTACTTCCTCTATTGTACCAGTGTCACCACTATATTAAGGTAGCTTTATTTTACGAGCCAAATTATCTAATTCTCATTGTGTTTGTTTGCTAAATGTGTTTTCTGAGGATTCTGATTCAGAAGTGTTAGAGTTGCTTGATTTGGAAGTGTCACTCTCTTCGAATGATTCTCGTCGTCGTTTACTTTTTGTTCTATGTTTTTTATTTATTTTGTTTTGATGTCGTATTGATCAAGAACTTTTCTTACTTTTTGAGATTGACATCTCTTGTTGTTTGATTTGTTCTATAGATTCCTTCTTAAGTTGATTGACTTGAGCCACTAGTTCAGCGATTTCATTTAGTAGGACTTGATTGGTTCTCTCTAGGTCTTCGTAAGCTTTTCGGTCATTTTCTGAAGCCATTGTGATCAGTCAATTCCCTTTTTCCTAAGGTCTTTACCAAATATTTTTGTCTTAAGGAGATTCTCTAGCTTAGATTTGTTTCAATTATTTAAAGATATATATGTTTACTTTCAAATGTACTTCCTTTGCTTAACCAACTTATTTTCCTTACAAGACAATTTAGTTTTTGCTTTTTTTATGCCAAGAGCAACAAATATCAAGTTGGGAATCCAACAAGGAACTAGTGAAAATAATTTTAGAACAAGGGATAGAAATGCATCATCTAATTTAATGCCCTCAGAGAGTTGCAAAAGGCAAAGTTGATGCGGATCTCTCTCTCTGTAAAATCCAGGGTTTTTGTTAGATACTCATACAAAATTTAAAAAAAACATAAATAAAATTAAAACAAATGTCATTGGTTCAGAAAGTTTTTAAAACATACAACAAACTAAAATATAATTTAATTCTAAAAGATTGATAGATCATGTGTAATCTAAGGTTTATCTCCCAAATCTTCCTATTCCTCCCTCTTAAAAAAAACATACAAAAGGTTAATTAAAAGTTACTGTCTACTAAGAATGGTTACTTTTTCTCACATAATTTACCATATTTACATTTAAAGATGTTAAAATTTGGCCTATTCTATTAGTAATTATTTCTTAATGAGAAGTAATCCACTCATAAAGTTATATTCACTAATGTGATGGTAAATACTTTGGTAAATGATTTATAGGGAATCTAATAATCTTGAATCAAAAAGTAAAAAGTAACTACTATTTTTTTGTCTTTGTGGTAAATAGTTTATAGGGAATCTAATAATCTTGAATCAAAAGTAAAAAGTAACTACTATTTTATTGTCTTGGTGATTTATTTTCTAATGTGTAATGAAGGGAAGATAAATGTGTAGCAACAAAATCAAATAAAATTGGATGATCTCGTACAGGCTCTCAAGATCAATTTGACTCTGATACGAAATGTGATGGTACTTTTCTCTATGGTTAATTTTGTCATTAGCAGCAGATTAAATAAATAAAATATTAATTTAAATCTAATATAATCAACCTTTTACCTACAATAAATAATTTAATAGCAAGGTGTTTAATTTACTATTTATTATGAAGTGTTTACACAATATTTTAATAAAGTATGAAATTAATTTATTCAAGTAATTATAAACTAATTACTCATAATATATAAAATATTGTTTGCAATAGTAAAATATTGGGGCAATGATTAAATAAATTTGATTAATACATATCTATAAATCATGGAGAGGTTGATTTCCGCACACAGAGGATTAGTTATAGGCCTAGGGTTTCCAGGCAAGGAAGCACTCTAGGAGGACACGATTCCTACACAAAACCCCACATGCCTTCACGACATGAAATAAACACAGCCTTGGCCAGGACACTCCCAGGTGTACGTTGTACCCGAGTTGGACACACATTGTATGCCCCTTCTCCAATGCCCAATGTCCAACCACCAAACCTTAACTATCGTCTCGCTTTTTTTTCTTTCAATTTCTTTTTCTTCTATTCTTTTCTCCCTCTCTCTATGTATCCTTCTTTATTAATTCAAGGGTTTATATAATGTCACAGGGTGGTTACCAAAAATCACACCCTTTCATAACTATAATAATATTCATAATTACATTTATTTAATTATATTTATTACAATTTATTTCCACAGGAATAATTCCTGTAACACAATCAATCAACATCTTGTAATGATCTAGTTGATCATATTTTGCATCTTGATACAATACATTTTATTCCTATCATCTATATTTTGTCTCTCTATTTGTGCTTTCCATTGCCTCTAGATCTTGGCAAAATCTCACAATGTCTCACATTTTCGCTTCTTCATCCTATGAATATATTAGTGGTGGTGGTATACCTTCCATGACTCACCAAATAATTGGGGCAAACACGGTCCATCACGTCGAAGATCCACAACATGATATAATCAAGAAAATTCAGGACATCAAAAACATCATCAAAAACATGAAGGAAGGGACTAACAAAAGAAAACCTTATTCATTTGACGAATTTTGTCCTTGTACTTATGATCCTCCAATATCGGTTGCACCTTTCCCGCCAAGGTTTGAGATTCCTAATTTCACAAAGTACGAGGGTCAAGGGGACCCCTGAGACCATGTCCGTGAGTTTCACTTCCTATGCCAATAATTCTCCTACAATTATTTATATCTTCATAGACTCTTCCCTAAGAGTCTCATGGGAGACACTCTTGCATGGTTCTCATCCCTTCCCAAAGATTCTATCACCTCCTTTTTGGACTTAGTAGAAAAGTTTGTGGCCCACTATGCTTCCAACATTATCAATGATGTTTCCATGATGGACCTTTGTAACACAAAACAAAGGCCTAGAGAAACTTTCGCCAACTTCTTGCAGAGGTAGTGACACCTTATCAAGAAATTCCAGTGGGATATGCCAGAGGAACATCAAATTGAATTATTCCAGAAAAATTTGGTAACCGAACTATCAAAACCTTTGACAACTCAATGTATAAAATCCTTCCAAAAGTTGACTAATAAAGGCTTAGCCCTTGAAAGTGTCTTGATAGAGGATGGCACTCTAAAGAATTATCAGAAATTAAATCAGAATACTTCCTCTTATCACAATGATAAACCAAATTTTTGGTCTAAAAATAAGAACGTAGTCAATGATGGTGTCACTGATACAAAGTGGGTCCAAACTATGGCCGCTCCTCCAAAACCCACCACCAACAATCAATCCAACAATCACCAAAACACCGCCCATTAATGGGCAAGATCGGGTTAATCTGGTAGACACTGGGGAGAGAGGGGTTGAGTGGAAACCCCCGAAAGATGGATGAACAAAGATCAATTTTGATGGTGCATCCAAGGGTAAATAGGGTCCGTTGAGTGTTGGATGTGTTGTGAATAACTCTCTAGGGGTCATAATTGGTGAAGGATGACAAAGGTTGGAAAATGGTCAAATAACAAAGCTAAGGCCAAAGTGGTTGTTCTTGTTGTACTTGTGGCTCATAGAATAATGGTGACTAAGGTTCATATAGAGGGGATTCCCTTGTGATTGTCAATGACATTATCTGTGGTAGTTCGCATAGCTAGAAAATAAGTCATGATATCGATATGATCTTGTATTGCTTGAAATATTTTGATGATTTCAAGATATCCCACACTCTTCAAGGTGGCAATCAAGAGGCAGATAGACGTGCAAACAATGATTTGAATTTGGAGGTTGGGGTGATGAGGATATCAGTACCTGAGTAGAGGCGATATCTTGGGGCTAAATTTTGATAGACTATTCATTTCAATTGAGATGAGGAGCATTTAATGTTGAGTTTTGAATGCATCTTGGTGGCGGTATGGGTTGATAGACCATGGTGATCGACATTCCTCCACGTAGGCGGGTTGTTTTATTGGATAGGGTGGCAATGCTAGAGAGTTGGCCGGATGTGATGTACACGTGAAAATGGTACTTGCATTAATAGTGTGTAGTTGGGGAATGTCTCAAGGATATTGAAGGATGATATGCATTTATGAAGGGATTTATCATGGTAAGGAAGGAAAAATGATCTTAGTTAATGAGCGTAGAGAAGTGAGTCTTCGACAAGTTAGTTGTTGGAGTGTCAATGGTGTAGGATTAGTGTTTTGTTTCAGTGATGGAGTCGAACTTTTCTCTTAAGGAGAGAAAAGGGTTTTTATAACACTTATGGTCTGGACTCTATTCCCATCTAATTGCATGACTCCTCTATTTATGGGTTCATATTTTAAATTAAAAACCTCCACTATCTGTTTAGGCATTGCAGTGGTGCTAGCACCAGAATCTATCATAGAATTATGGAGCAACTTATTCCCAACAATGAGAGTTCAAAAGAAAGGGTTGGGTTTTGGCTTACCCTCTCTCGTGTCACCAGTGCTTTCAAGCCCCTCATTGGTAAGCATAGTATAGATTCATGACTAGCCTCCTAAAATAGGAGCACTTCTCTTTGTGGGTGCTCTGACTATTGCTTTCTCTATGGGTATCCTTTTTATCTCCATTAAGCGCTTCTCATAGATGATCTTTCTACTCGGGGATCGTGAGAATGTCCCATAGGGATACATTCATGGGAGATCTCTTCAACTACTCCACTATATCAAGAACTATAGGGATGGAAGCCTTTCGATCTTTATCTCTGTAAGGTACGAAACCTTTTGTGTTTTGAGAGCTAGTGACCATGATAGGTTGTTCTATTGGCCTCTCCACATTTTCTTTTGGCCATTGGACCATGGGTTCCCTTGTAAACCGATGCTTGGAGTGAAGGTTGTAATCGGATTGTACTTGTGGCATCTGGGTAGATGATGTAGAAGCATTTTTTGTGAGAATTGCATTCTTGTCCTCCATCCATGAAAAGAGGGCATGATTTGGAGCAATCTTAGCTTCTTTTTTTATTACATACCTTGCATTTGAGCAGTCAGTGAGGCATTATCCATTTTGGGAGAGGCATAGACCCCAGCATCTGGGCTCAATCCTTGACTTCTCTACTCTACAACCTTCTTCTATAAACTTCCTCTTGGGCAATTTTGTGGCATGTGGGCATCATTGCAAGGAAAGCACCAGGAGTTGGTATCATCCGCTAGATTATTCTAGCCAACAATCAACTCCATATTTTGATTAGGGGGAATGACCTGCAAAGTGGTCAGCACAGGGATGAGCTAGTTATTAGGTTGTCCTTGGTTAGCTCTTGTACCACCCTGATACTAATTTGGTTGGTAAGGAGGTCTCCTTCCGCTAATTTTGGAAAGGGGGTCTAGCGGGAGATTTTTGCCTCTTGAGGTTGATGATTTCATTGGAGAAGGTTCCTGAGTAAGTTTTTCATATCATTTACCTCTGCATCTAGAGTAGAGGGAGAAAAAGTACTCACTTGTTGAGCATTAGGGTAAATACACATGGATTGAGGGGCGGAGTTTCTTGGGGATGACAACTCGAGTGGCTGGCTTGTGATCTCTAGGAAACTAGGCATGAATGGTCTTGGAGGAAGCTTCCCCACATCGATCAAGTTGTTTTCCACCCGGACAGCCAACTTGTAGGCATTGGGAAGAGTATTACCTCCTAAAAATTGAATCTGATGGTATGATGAAAGAATAAGGATCTGGTCAACTACTGAGAGCGGGGGTGAATCAGTAGATAGAAAAAATGATAAACTTCACCAATCTTAAAATCAATCTCTCAAAGTAAACTTAGAACTATCAAAGCAATATCACTGTCACGATAAAACTATCAAGTTTAAACCGGTTGATTGTTACAACATAGTAACAATAAACAACTTGTAACTCAAAAACATTCAAATACTTTTACTAACATAAGTAAAACTTCATTTCATATTATTGCCAGTTATCATGACTTATCAAAGTGGATTAATTAGTTAAGCAAAAAAACCATAGAAAACATAACCACAAAAGCATTCACCACTTGACACAATATTTTTGACGTGGAAACCCAAATGGGAAAAACCACAGTGAGATGAGACTCACAAGATAACTATCTGAACTCTTCTGAAGTTTGCCCTATTCGGAGCCAAGCCTGTTAAAGCTTTACAAAAAGTCTTGTTAAGAACATATCTTGTTAGGGACCACACGGTTAAGGGATTAACTATAATGCCTTGTTAGAAAAATACCTTGTGAGGAGTAACCTTTGTAAAGGATTTAGAATCCAAGCTAATGGATCACCTTGTTAGAGGATTTGAATAGCACCAAGCTTGTTAGAGCTTACCCAGTTAGAGGATTTCAATTTGTTGTAATTGTTAAAAAACAACATGTGTTTGTTGATCTATTTGAATAGAACTACACTTGCTTGTTCAGATCCTTTTCATGCTCCTATCTGCCTTTACTCAAACTATAGATACATCATCTGGTTCAAAAACCACACACTCAACTAAAACTTTTCCAACTCTGAAACTAAACAAATCATCGACCTTATAAACAAATCAACTAGGTCGGTAACACAACAAAAACCTAATTCACCTAGAGATTATAAACAAGTCAGTTAAAGTATAACCATTGGATTACATAACAATCTCTACACATCATTCAAGAAAGCCTCGACTGCTCCTTGATAACCGCTTCATCAAGCTTAGTAACTCATCATGCACTTTGCATTGCATGCAATATAATTTCTCATTCTTAAGATAAAAACCATTACCTCAATGCACAAAAAATACTTTGAAACTCTCTTCATACAATATGCATTCTTTGATAATTTCAAGATATCCCACACTCTTCAAGGTGCCAATCAAGAGGCAGATAGACATGCAAACAAGGCTTTGAATTTGAAGGTTGGGGTGATGAGGATATTAGTACACGAGTAGAGGTGATATCTTGGGGCTAAATTTTGATAGACTATCTGTTTCAATTGAGATGACGAGCATTTAATGTTGAGTTTTGAATCCATCTTGGTTGCGGTACAAGTTGACAAACCGTGGTGATCGATATTCCTCCGCATAGGTAGTTTGGTTTATCAAACAGGGTGGCAGTGCTGGAGAGTTGGCCAGATGTGATGTACACATGAAAATGGTACTCACATTAATGGTGTGCAGTCAGGGAATGTCTCAAGCATATTGAAGGATGATATGCATTTATGAAGGGAGTTATTGTGGTAAGGAAGCAAAACTGATCTTGGTTAATGAGCATAGAGAAGTCAGTCTTCGATAAGTTAGTTGCAGGAGTGTCGATGGTGTAGGATTATTGTTTTGTTTCAATGATGGAGCCAAAATTTTCTCTTAAGGCGATGTGTCCTATGGTGGCCTTTTGGGGTTCCATCTCTTATGAGCATCTTTCAAACATCTTCAAGTTTGAAGATTGAGATTTTCTCAATAGAGTGAAGATTGTTCTTGGGCACGAATATATGCGGGGTGAATTCAAATACCAGACCAATGTGGATATAGCTTCCATGTTTACTGTGTGGACCTTTGAGCTGCTAGGGGTGGACTGAGTGCATTGGTTGGTCTTGAATAGTGTGAAGGAAGAATGCAGAGGAGACTTGACAGGCTTCATCAAGATGGTGAGGGATGGGGATGGCTTTGTTTGCCTGAATGGTGTTTGGTTGTACTCATGTGATTTCCAACCCCCCTTACATCCATTTATGTTATGGAGTGTGAGCTGTAGTAATGAAGTTCATAGGGGTTCAACCCAAATCTGTATGCAAGGGGTGCAAGACTACATAAGGTTGTGGGAGAATTCTGAAATCCGACTGGAGCTAGAAAAATGGAGCCCCTCTCTTGGAAGGTGACTGGGTGGGGACTCAAGCTCGGGTTCCTCTCCAAAGAAGAAATGCTGGAAGGCCTCAAGGCTCCAAGCACATCATGGGTGGTAGGTCATTGTGGATTGGCCTCCCTTCAAAATCCCATGATGACCATGTTGCTGAGGAGGACCAATGTGTGTGTGCCATGGAAGGATGCGAGAAAGGCAAGGAGATTGTGGTGGTTAATGCACCATAGTAGTTTATGTTTG
Source organism: Cryptomeria japonica (assembly GCF_030272615.1). Taxonomy (NCBI): domain Eukaryota; kingdom Viridiplantae; phylum Streptophyta; class Pinopsida; order Cupressales; family Cupressaceae; genus Cryptomeria; species Cryptomeria japonica. The sequence continues at coordinate 377,006,934 of NC_081409.1, forward strand.
ATGGTTTTTGTTAGGAACATTTTGACAGTTTTTTGTATGTACTTAGCAGACTAATATGTCTTTCTTTTTGTAGAAAGTTTTTATTGGTGGGCTCTTTCTGGCTATATATCATTTGTAATCGACTGTTTTTTGGAATATCAATAAAAAGTACCATTTACCGATCGAAAAAAAACAATCGCCAAAACAATCAAAATCAATCTCAAAGGCCCCTCAACAATGTCTCAATCCAGGGGCTACCACCCTGATCTAACAATCAGGCTACAAGGGAGTATACCCCTCTTGCTGAGCCCATTGAGGTTGTGTTTCAAAATCTTGTCTGGGATGGTGTGGTTGTCTTTCTGATAACTCACCCATTTGATCCTAACCAACCCAAACCTAGGTGGTATAATGAGAATGAGTATTGTGACCATCACCGTATCAATGGGCATGATACACGAAAGTGTATGAAACTGAAGAACTATATTCAAGATCTCATTGATAAGGGCGATATTGAGGTAGCAACAACAAAACTTGGTAACAATAATGATAAAATCAAGATGTACTAGGAACCCTTCTCAAAGCATGACAAAGGCAAGGCCTCATCATCTAATGCTATGAACTATGATTACATCAATTATATATCCGGTTTTGGCTCTTTGGTGGGTCCTATAGAGACTACAAATAACCATGTCAACATCACTATCTAGGGAGCTAACCATCCCTCTTCTCAAAACAGACCTAGGGTCACCATTCAAGGTGGTCCTGCCCCTCCACAACCGGCAAGCAGACCCAGCCCTACTAAAATAGTCATTCAAGGCACCACACCTTCCTCATCCCATTCTCAGAATGATTGTAATGTAACTACTTGCCACGAAAGACTAATTGTCCAAGGTGTTGCTCCCCCACCGAATCCCCCCCCCCCCATGTCATCCACCCACCGATATGATCTCCTTGATCATCTTGGGAAGAACCCTATATAGATTTTCATCTTAGATCTCCTCAAGACCTCCCCCATCCACAAGGAGATTTTGGAACAAGCCCTCCTTGAATCACTTGTCCCCAATAAGATCAATGTTTCCCAATTACAAGCTCTCATTGGAAACCTCGTTATCCAACACCACCTCATTTCACCTCCAATGACGATCATAATAAACCATTTCATATTGAATCTCTTATCTAGAAACACAAGGTTAAACACATCTTGATAGATGTTGGATCTGGACTCAATCTTTGTACATACAAGTTATCAAAGCAATTGGGACTTTCTAAGGACCTGGTTCATACTTTAGGATGAATCACAATCAAAGCCAATGATGATGCAGAAAGGGTTTCCAAAGGCATGATCACTTTACCTCTTCAAGTGGACCCTATTGCAATTGATACCCCTTACCAAGTCTTAGATCTTGATCTCCCTTATAACATTCTACTTGGTCGCCCATGGATTCATTCGCTTCAAGTCATTCCATCCACTTACCACCAATGCCTTAATTTCCCTTTAATGGTAGAGAGATCACTATTAGAGGTGATCCACAACCTTTTTCAGTATTGCAAACTCTTATAGGGGAAACATCCATACCATTGCCCATTAAATAGACCCACTCCACCTCCTCCATCTGATGCATCTAAAGTTGCCTCCACCTCATCCCAAATAGAACCTAAGCTCAAGATCATAGACAACGGTTGTGGAGAATACAAAGTTGAGGATGTCTTATTAATAAGCAATCTCCCCTTATCCCCTAAGTCATTTGGCAAGCCTAAAGAAATAAAAAAAAGATCAGAAGCCCACTATACAATGAAAAAACACCACCTTCAAGCAATGGGGCCCACTTGATGAAGAGAGTCTCGAGGCAGATGTTTCCTCTTGGCTGTACTGTGAAGAGGATGAAGAACCAAAAAATATTCCAAAGAAAATGTATCCAAAAGCATCAGCCATAGTGGATAAGATGGGTTATAAAGGACACGGATTTGGGTCGGAAGAAAAAGGAATCAAAGCACCAATAAATCCCATCGCATACAAGTATATTCAAGTCCCTCTTTGGATGTTGAAGAATCTGATGAAGAGGAATTTCACAAAATGCCTTTTGAATACAAAGATGACATCTTCTTTGACACCCATATCAATGCCATCACCCCCGTAATCCCTTCCACTCCACATGAGATACAACTTGTCCACCCTAAGCTTATAGATTGGGACCAATGAGATAAACTTTCTTTGGACATATGTGTCAATGATAATTCTCTCATAGCTCTCCTGACTATGCGCAATTTAGAAGAGTACAACAGAGTTCATGGGATCCAACTACACGAGAACATATACTTTGGTAGTCAGGTCAACGCCCTTAGTCGCAAAAAGGATAATAAAAAGAAAAATAATGATTCCTTAGGTGACAACCTTTATAAGGAACCTTTGGATGACGAAAAAGTAAAAATAAAGGGTGTATCCCAAAGTGAAAACTTGGATCAGGTACTTGAGGATGAGGGATTTGACCGCCCTACCATTGTTCCCCCACAACAAGACAGGTCAACTTTACTGATAGAGGAAACATACACTTTTAATGTGGGCACTAAAGAGACCCCAAAGAATGTGCTCATTACTAAGTCCCTCCTGGATCAAGAAAAATATAACTTCATCAATTTTGTCATAGAAATAAAAATCAACTTTGCTTGGTCATAAGCTGACATGACAGGTCTTGATCTTGACTTAGTAGTCCACAATCTTGTTGTCCATCTAGATGCTAAACCTGTAAAACAGAAATTATGCAAGATGCATCCACATATTGCACTCCTTGTCAAAGTAGAACTTCAGAAGATGTTGGATGCTAGATTCATAAAACCAATAGATTATCCTGAGTGGGTATCCAACATTGTACCTATCGGCAAAGCTACTAGGGTCATCTGCATTTGCACAGATTTCCAAGATTTGAATAAAGCCTACCCCAAGGATGACTTCCCACTCCCCAACATAGACATGATTGTAGATCTCACAACGGGACATTAAATGTTATCACTTATGGATGGATTTTTGGGGTACAAATAGATCATGATCGTAGAAAAGGACCAACATAAAATGACATTCACAATGCCATGGGGCACCCTTTATTATCAAGTCATGCCTTTTGGTCTTAAGAATGCTGGAGCAACATATCAACGAGCAATGACAATAATCTTTCATGAACTTTTGCATAAAATCATGGAGAATTATGTGGATGATCTCCTAGAAAATTCTAAGACAAGGCATGAACACATCCCTATCCTAAGGAAGATCTTTGAGAGATTAGAAAAGTATAAGTTGCACCTTAAACCAAAGAAATGTGTCGTTGGTGTTACATTTGGGAAACTATTAGGTTTCATTGTTTCCCGCAGAGGCATAGAGGTTGATCCCGCAAAGGTGAAATCTATCATGGAAATACCTCCCCCGAAGTCTCTCAGAAAAATGTGCAGCCTCCAAGGAAAGATCCAATCCATCAGATGCTTCATTTCACAGCTCGCAGATAAATGTCACCCATTTGCGCACTTACTATGCAAGGATACCATATTCAAATGGGATTGCCTATGTCAGAAGGCTTTCAAGAAACTCAAAGAGTACCTCACATCACCTCTCGTACTTACGCATCCTATTCCAGGACAACCGCTCCTTTTGTACATATCAACAACCGCAGTGGCACTAGGGGCATTATTGGCATAGACAGATGATCAGGGAAAAGAGCATGCTATATACTATATCAGTCGCACATTAGTAGGGTATGAGTTCAATTATACCCCTACTAAAAGAGCATGCTTAGTACTTGTCTTTAGCATAAAGAAACTCTGATACTACATTCTTAACAACAAAACAAAATTGATTGCTAAGATTGACTTTCTCAAGTACCTCCTATCAAAGACTTCTCTCACTAGGAGAACTGTTGAATGGGTCAAGTTACTAAGTGAGTTCAACATTGAATATATAGATAGAAAAACAATCAAAGGACAAGTGATAGTAGATCAAATGGTAGATGCTCCCCTTCAAGGTGATCACCCTATCCTCATAGAATTTCCAGATGAATCCATAATGACTGTCACTATGTCTTCCACATGGTAGTTTTATTTTGATGGTTCTTGCATGCAGAATGGATTGGGTGAAGGAATATTGTTGGTCACACCTCAAGGATATTGCATCCCTATATCATACAAGATAGCCTTTGCATGGACCAAACAACATTGCAAAATATGAAGCACTAATCACTGGACTCTGTTTAGCTATCCAATGGAAGATATTGGAATTACACATCCATGGTGATTCCCAACTTGGAATTAAACAAGTCAATGATGAGTACCAATCAAAATATGACAAGCTTCTTCCTTATCCCAGTATGGTTGAGGACCTTAAGCAACATTATACATCAATCAAGTTTGATCAGATTCCGTGCACAAACAATATAGCTGCAGATGCAATGGCCACTATTGGTTCCCTCCTTCAAATGTCGACACATAGTCAAAAATGTGATTTTTTGGTTGAGAAACTTCTCATACCAGCATATGACCTACCTTAGTACAAAATGGTGTGTGTATTCATTAGTCCTAAATCCCCTTGGTATAAAGAGACCTTCACCTACCTAAGAGACAACACCATCCCTCCCCACCTCACCAAAACCCAACAACGAACCTTTATCCCTTGCAACACACATTACACTATCCTTGGAGACACCCTATTCAGAAGGCATTTCAACGGTTCCCTCCTAAGGTGTCTAGACAAAAAAGAGGCTGAATGGGCACTATGCGAAGTGAATGAAGGTATCTATGGGGAACACTCAAGCGGTCTCACTTTGGCGAAAAAGCTCTTGTGAATGGGATACTACTAGCCTAGAATGGAAGAAGATGCATATAATTATGTAAAGAAATGTATCCCTTGTCAAAAGTATGGTGACAAGATTCATGCTCCATCACAAGATCTACAACCTTTTATCACACCTTGGCCCTTCTCACAGTGGGGGCTTGATCTAATTGGGGAAATCCACCCTGCATCCTCCAATGGTCACAAATTCATCATCACCTCCACTGAATACTTCACCAAGGGGGTAGAGCCCATCCCTCTTACCTTCACCACTAGGAAGCAAATCTCTAAATTCATTCTGAACTATTTAATCTATCAATATGGAATCCCCAAAGTTATCATCATGGATTATGGCAGACCTTTCAATAATCAAGATGTTAAAGAGCTCTGTTAGAAGTTTGATATCCAACACCACTTCTCCACCCCCTATTACCCGCAAGGAAATGGTCAAGATGAGGCTTCTAATAAGACCTTCATCAAAATCCTTAAAAGTATAGTCAATGAAGTTGGCCATGACTGGCACCTCCAACTCCATCCTTCTCTGTGGGCTTACCGCACCTCCATCTGCATGCCCACAAGTGCTACTCCATATTCCCTTGTCTTTGGCTCCAAAGTTGTCCTCCCTCTTGAGATTGAAATCCCCTCCCAAAGGGTATCTCTACAAAATATCCTCTCTGATTAGGGATATAGAGTTGCCAAGCTACAAGAGCTAGAATTGTTGGATGAAAGGCACCTCAAGGCCTTGAATCATCTTCAGGTATATCAAAATCATCTACACTTAAGCTACAATAAGAAGGTCAGAACCTGGGTATTTGAAGTTGGTGATCTTGTCCCTATGTAAAATCCAAAAAAATCTTGAAGAAAGAGAAAAGAAAGGCAAGTTCGAGCCTAATTGGCTTGGACCTTATGTGATCACATCAAAATATGGATCAGGGGCATATCAACTAGGTACTCTCAAAGGAGATCCCTTAGATGAGCCTATGAATATCATGCGCCTAAAGAGATTTTATGCCTAGTCCTCAGAAGGTCACCAGATGTCTAAAAATAAATTAAAAAATAAAGAAAAATACAAAAAAAAAAAAGAAAAATACAAAAAGTAAAGAAAAAATCAATTCATCCATTAGTGAAAACTACTTTGTGGCACTATGGGCAAGTACCTTGGTGAAAACCTATTTGCAGGCGCCAAGGTAAATAATATGGATCCATCGTCTATCAAGTCAGACTCTATCTTCCCCACCCACCCACCAAATATCCGTATTCTTTAATCCACACCATTTCATAAACCTTCTACTACGACATCCATCACTCTATTTGCTTCTAGTTGTCCCCTTCATTCTAACAAGAAAATCGATCTAATGACCCAACCCCCCCCCCCCCCCACAACAAAAGGAAAAGGAACAAGGTGCTCCTAACCACCTCCACAGATATCACAATTCATTTTAGTATCCTCTGCAACAACCCTACCCATTTCTCCCACTCAACTACCCTCAATAGATCGGCTATCTGTATGATGATGAGTCTTTTCCTAAATCATGAATAAGGATCATCCCATCAAATTGAGCTTTCATCCCATCAAACTCATCTTTCATCCCATCAAACTCAGCTTTCATCCCATCCAACTGAGCTTCCATCCTAGTAAAGTGAGCTTAATTCCCAGTCTTGAGCTTAGGCTTCTTCTTGACTTGGGTGTTATCCAAACACTCATCCACATGTACTCCATCAAGTCCTAGTAGTCAAATGTCATAATTGTACTCAGGTGTCCATGTCATCTTCTCTATTGTTTGTTCAGATCCATCAGTCAATCTTGCCCATCGGGATGTACCCTTCCCTAGTCCGAAGATTTATCCACAATTCTAAGTCCTACTCTTGGCAAGAGATGTTAGTTGTCCATGTGCATTTCATTTGTATGGTTTGATCCTTGTATTTAGACTTGCATTTTTCTATCCCAAGAATTTTCACCCACTTACGACTGTTAAGATCTTTTATATCCTAATATGTTATGGGTTGGTGTATACTGGGGCATGTTTTTATGGTATGGTGTGTTTGAAGGTTTTCCTTGTATGAACCTACAACCCTACATTATTTTTATTAATATTTGCATCGTTGTGTGGAAGGCATACCTGTTTGTCTGAGAGTTAGTCCACGCCTTGGGTTTTCATGACATATTGGTTCCTATAATCAGCGGAGTAGACTACCCTTGGCAATATCAAACTAGGTTGGTTCTCCACATTTTATGCACAATAAATCTCCCCACCCATTTCCCATCATTTCATTTCTCCGACCATTTCTTCCTTTTGCATTTTGAAGACCTCAATTTATTGCCCCCATTTTCTTCTATCCCACCCCAGGTCATTGTATTACGATTGGCGTATTCTCAAAAAATTTCCATTGTCCATATAGGTGCATTATTCATTTTAATTTTGTGTGGTGCATTATTCATTCTAGTTTTTCTAGTGCATTATTCATTTTAGTTTGTCCGGTGCATTATTTATTTTAGTTTGTCCAATGCATTATTCATGTTTATTTTGTGTGGTGCATTATTCATTTTTATTTTGTAAGGTGTGTCCATCATTTAGTTTGCATTGCAAATTTTGTTGCATTATTCACTTAAGGTGCATTATCCATCATAGTGTACATATTAATTATAGATTAATCCATGTAATCATATTATGCATTTTCAAATTTTGGTCCATTTCAAATGAAGAGAAACTATGCATGGTGTAATATAAATGTTTCTTTTCTTCAAAATCATCAAAAAATCCAAAAATAATACATCATGTATTAAACATTTTGCATCATAAAATCCAAAATATATGTCCATATAGCTCATATAATCCTATATAATCATCTTGCATCCATCAAAGTGTCAGTAACATGTCATAAGAAAAGGAATATATAAGCATCTATCATGCATCATAAATAGGTCAGCACAACATATGCATAATCATTATCAGTACATCATATCATAAAACAATGAATAATGCCCATCATAATGTCCATAATAAAGTACATGCATGCATATACGCCGCCAAAAATCATATATCACATATATCTCAAAAATGAATATGACAATCATGGTACAATGGCTTCCCCAAAGGGTCAAAATAATATACAATGTCACGTAAAGATAGCTCTCCCCCCTGTCTCTCCAACCCACTGCTCATGGCCTCCTCCTCCTTTGGATGGTCCTGCACCCCTTGTCCTTAGTGGCTACATACCCACTGACCCCCCTGTTTGTTGACTTTGAGTCAGGTGCTAACTATATGTTCTGTACGATGGCACACTCTTTGTTTTTTATGTTGCCCTCTGCTCAGCTGGGACGACGCCATGGTATAATCCCCTACAATATGCAGCCTCCTGCCATTCTCTCCTTGCCCTCTACTACTGCTACATCATATCTGTCTACATATGACTGAGCACTGTGGGGACTAGCATCTATCATGTTGTATCCCTCTCTCCCCACAAGCGAGTCATATCCATCTCTGCCCTCTAGACTCTAGCCCAGAGACTCTCTAACTCCTCATCTTGCTACTGAAGTGTACTCTACAATCGTTGTCACTATCCTGGACTCCTCCAACATCCTCTCTGCATCCTCCCCCTCCCTCTGCAAGTCCTCCACCTCTATCCAAGATGTCTGAAGGCTCTTTGTCAAGTCCTCCACCTCCCTCTATAGTCTCCCCACCTCAGCCTTCAGGCTATCCACCTTCCCTCTCTCCACCTACATCTCCTCCTTGCGGCTCTGCACCCTCACCTTGGCTATATCTCTCTCCTGTATGATCTTGTCATGATCCCCTTGAGATACCATGTCATCAATCTATATCCTGACATTTTGTACCTGTACATCGGGGATGTCCATGGGCACTGCCTCATCACCTCCCCCATCTCTCTCTCCTACCACCTATTCTATGGCCGCAGCTAGTACATGTGCCTATGCTAGCATGGCTGCTTGTGGTATCTGGTGTTTTCCCCTCCCCCGTGCTCCTCCCCTCCTCGCCACTCCTATCCTCTTCCTCTGAGCACCCCTGCCTCCTCCCACCACAACTCTATTGGTAGGAGCATCCTCCTCTCCTCCAACTATCTCATCCACTGATGGCTAAAGCTTATCATCCTCTAGTACCCCTAGAATGGTCAATCATACTAGTTGATGGGCCTCCCACCAACATCTATAGACTCCTGTCATACCAAGATCCTCTCTCACACCCCTCCGCTCATCCCAAACCATGTAAGTTGTTGTCTGAAAGATAGTCCTGGCCTCCAAAGAGCTCACAGTCTGCCCCCATACCCCTGCCTCTCGTATCAGCCGTGGGTACAATGGCACAACACTCACTATGTCCTGGAGTTGTCCAAACTATCAGACCACCTTATATGGTGCATAATACTCCGTGACATATACTGATTTCCCAAAAAGCCACATCTTTACCCCTGCCCAATGTAGCTATCAATCCCCTCTCCATCACTCATTGTACATAAATGGTCTCCATGTAAACTGCATGAGCTCATCAAAAATGTATCTCCAAAACCATATAGCTCAAATCTTGGTACAATGCAACATCCCCCTGTATCGATCTATATAATGGAATCGTTGTTGTCTTTCCTATACCCCAAACTAGCCAAGATACTGCACTATGCACCCATGCCCATATATGAAGAAAGGTCACCCCTGCTGACAGACTTGCATACTCTCAATATACAACTAGATGAATATCATGATATAGCTATGCAAGCATTGCTTCTCCCCATGCATACTTTTCACAATCGTGTACCATATAGTACACACACGAACTCCATCAAATCAAACAACCATATCCTCCCAAATCAGGCATCACTCGTCCACTAATGAATTCATAGATCATGAGCACCAATCATGGAATGTGCCAAATCTCCATCACCCTCCCTAAGTGCATCTGTGTCCTATCCTCCATCGGCAGTGCATCCCACTCACAAACCTCTCATATATAGAAATCTGTTGCGTCCAACCTGTACTAAGGAATCATGCTACAAACGGGGATCTTCAAGATCCTGCACACGTGCAACAATGTGATAGTGGCCTCTCCTATGGGCAGATGGAAGGTACAGATCCTACTATCCCACCTCTCCACCAACATAGTCATCATGGTTGTGTGTGCCCTGATCCCCAGCCATCAGCCAACAAAATCCAATCCCATTGTACTCGGTATCTCCAGCTCATCTGCCGCCAATTGCTTATATAGGCTCATCATCACTGGCTAGAGCTCCCTCAATCCCAGTGGTCCTAATTCCACCTACATTCAAGCAAGCCACTCCATTAACTCTTGTCAATTCCACCCCATTCTAAGCCTATGTCTACCCTATCCTATGTCTGGGCAATCCATATTCCCCTCTAATCTATGTTCTCCCTTTCTATCTTTCTATTTCTTCATTTTTCTACCCTTTCTAGTGCTCGCACTGATTTACTCATCGCATTCACCAAAACCATGGCACTTGTACTATGCCATAGTTGAAAATGCCAAACACCAGCCCTCTACCCCAAACCTAGACCCTACCCTTGACCAACGTGGGCGCTCGCACCACACGCGTATTCATGCTCCAAATACCCCATAACCTCATGGGTGCTAGTGTTATTCACCAATGCTCATTCTAACCAAGGGGTGCATGCACTGAGACGATGATCAACGCGTCTAGCCCGCTAAACTTCTAGCCTAATTTTATCCCTACAAATATTTCTCTAAGCTACCAAATCACAAAGTGGGCCCGAGGTACATACCGATGGAGCATAGTGGGCTGGTCTTTGATGTTGCCGGATCCTCTCTGCATGATGTTCATGTGTGGGAATGCAATCCATCTCTCCTTCTACTCTTTGGGCTCTATTCTCCTCCAATAGATATGTGTGATAATGACCCTTCATGGGGCCCTGTGTGGCTTATATGGGCCCCCTCGTGGGCCCGCTCCTTCGCCTCTCCCCTTCTTCTATCGTTTCTCTCATTTCCTCAACCATTTTTCCCTTTCTTTCTCATTTGTTTATCCTTCTCCATTTTCTTTCTTTTCAAGAATTTCCCGAAACTTTTTTTTCAAAAAAAAAAATCCAAAAAATTCTCGAGGGGGCATATACCACCCGCATTTTATGTCGGGCCATTTTTCTTTCTTCTGTCTGTTACCCACCACCAATTTTTCTGCTGTGTAAAAGAGGGGCAAAATGTAGATGCTTAAATTAATTATCCTTAATTAATTTAACCCTCCTACATAATTAATTAATTTAATTATTTTAGTCTTTATTCTTCTCAATATTAATTTAATCTAATTTAATTAATATTATCAATATGGTCCATATAGTTGATTTATTTAATAAATCAATTTTCCCTTTTTCTTCTAAAGCACTCAAAAATTAATTCTTCTTAACCCCCTCTTTAATTAATTAATCCACGTTATTCCTACAAATCACCTTTTTCTAGTCTATCATTAACCTAATTAATTGTTCTAGAAACCCTCATAACCCTAGTTAGCATTATTCTTCAATTTTTAATTACCCCCTCATTCTCTCTCCTAGTCAAATCCTCCTACAAATCCCACTTGCTCCTAATCCCCACCTAATTCTTCTAAATAGACCCCTTAAAGCCTTGTTAGTGCTAATCTCTATGATTAGACACAAAAGTCAACCCTAGCCATTTATGGCTAAATCCTCTTGGAACCCTCCTCACCTTCCACCTTAAATGCTCCCTTTTTGGGTGAATGTCAGATTTTCAAAATCTCACATTCTCCCATGTTTCTCACCTTCCCAAGGAATTTTAAAATTCCTTTTCTCTTTTCCAATCCCCATGCACACAATATCTTGGGATTTTTTAATTTCATGTGCATCCCCCGTGGAATTTTTAATTCATTTTATCCTTCCTCGGTGCATTGGGAACTCTTCCCCATGTACATTAAGGAGGGTGGAGACAAGAAATGTCTTTATGGCAAATCTGTTGATCTCCACCCCCCTTGTCATGTCATTGTCCCTTGATCCATATGATCTCTTCCTCTCAATCTTAGCCCTCCATTTCTTTTTAATCTTTACCATCCATTTTTCTCCTTCCAATTCTATAAATTGGGGTCTCCATCCCCTCATTTGACATCTCTACTCTTAGCAAGTTCATGCTACCATCTTGAGTCCAAGTGCCTACACTATAGCCAAATTTCCTACATATCCAAACTTAGCCACTTTCATCCCATTTGAGCATCCATCATACATCCACTAGTTCAATCCTTTGATATATTTGTTGTGCACATTGGAGAGCCATCCACATCAATCCATTGATCTAATCAAATCAGGTTGGAGAAGGGGCTCTACTTCAACCTCATCAAGAGCTCAGTCTGGGGAAGAAGGTGAAATTTGGGGAAGGTATAATGGTAATTTGTGTTTATGCTTTGTGTTTTTTTAATCTCTTTAACCATTACACTTTCCTTAGATTTTTCCAGTCTTCAATATCTTTTTAGTAACGTTATCAATAAATATATTTGATATTAAATGTTAATCAACATAGTTAGGAATATGGATAAGTGAGTTTAATTTAAATTAATTATTATGATTACTTACAAGTAATTAATAATTGATGTTTATGTCTGTATGTATAAAAGGGGGATAGATTAATACATAATCATTTGGTTAATAAATTAAGATTAAGTAGTAAATGAATTAATTAATAATAATGCCTTATTAATTGTCATACATGACTTAGCAAAAATGCGGAAAAATAAACGCCTCGCTCACAAACATCAAAGTCCTACGACATCCCAAGGCAGGACAGGCTTCTCTCGTAGACACATGAACACACAAAACAAGGCGTCGAAGGATTATTTTTTTCCTATATCTCATCCTCGCGCTGCTTCTAGAGCAAACTTGATTCCAGTAGGATAAAGAAAATGCTCATCTGCAAAAAATGTCACCTTCTATGATAATATTTATAGACCAAATATGGCTCTGTGCATATACCCACAAAAATATCCAAACATCAAGCGGCAAAAATGGTTCTTTGGGCAAACAAAATATGCGGTTTTTGCTTGCAATTTGGGGAACTGGGCTCCCTTTCCTCAGCCAAAATTAGAATGGCAAATGGTGAAATCTAGGAGATTTTAGAAGGTAGTAAGGAAGGGCTTACCAAATTATTCTAGGGTTGGAAGATGTTTCAATGGTAAAAAAAATACCCTCTGCCTGGAAGGCTCTTTCAGGCCTACCATCTCTAATAGATTCACCCATTTGGAGAATATTGAGGAAGGTTTTTCAAAACTGGTTCCCCGAAACAAGCCAAAAAAAAATATATCAAGATTTTGGATAGTTGGAGATCTAGTGTTAATAATGTTAGACCTTAGATATCTGAGGAGGGATGTAAGAAAACCAAATCTCTACTTCCTTCCAAACCCACGGAGGCGAAGTTGAATTTGGAAACAAACCCTAAATTAGAAAAGAAAGATGTATTGGAAATCAATGATAGTTTGGTGGAAAGGATTCAACAAACATGCAAGACTTTTGGGGTTTTTGTTAGATGGTGTGGACTTGGAGTCTTGACAGAGGTAATTGTGGATTGGTTTAAATATTCCTTCAACCAGATAACGAGTATTGCTATCTTGTTTGAGGGTTTTCTTTATATTGATTACGGAAATGCCAAGCGAAAGAATGAATTCTTAATAGGTAAATCTCCAAATTTTAAAGGCTTTGATTTTAAATTTTTAGATTGGCAACCTGCTTTCAATCCATGTAAATTGGAATCATTTAAAGTAGATAGACCAGTTTTGATCCTTATCTTACCACTAGAATTAATGAATAAAGAAATTATTAGGAAAATAGGTAATCATTTAGGAAAATTTGTAGAGATTAGTGACAAAGGATGGATGTATTCAGACTGTGTATTGATAGTTAATCATGGGTGATCAGAGCATGGCTGAGGGAGTGAATTCCTCTCCCTTGCATTGCATGAGGCTATTTTGTTGGATGGTGAGGGTAGGGATACTGACACAAAGGAGGAGAAGAGAAGTTGTGCCCATGAAGAGGTAGGAATGGGAAGATTTAAAAATTTATCTATTGATAATAAGGATGAAATTAATCTTGACAATGATTGTCGGGTTGCTAGTGAGGTGGGGAATTTGAATCCTATCCCTGAACAGGATGTTGGTACGAAAGACTGGGGAAGTTTGGAAGAAAATGATACCCTCCAATCGATGGAGGCTCCTAGAAAATTGGAAAAGGCTGAACAAGTGGAGGATTTGGTTCATCAAGAAAAGGAGATGAATTGCATTATCAACTATTTATGCAACTCAGTTACTGAAGACATCCTGAATAATTTATTGGACAAAATAGTAGATAGAGAAGAGGTAGAATTACAAAGAAGGCTTTTGATGAAAGGGATTACAAATTTTATCAATCCTCCAATGGTCATGGATACAGAGGTCTGTATAATGGAGTTAAATGACAAAGAAAATGCTGAAACTTTTGAAACATTAGGAACGGAACAATGGGTTGGGGAGAAGGTTACACTTGATTGTGCCAAACATTGTAAGAAGAGAGGTAGGAAATCCCTATCAGAATTGAGAGCTAATGATGGAATAGCTAAAGATCAGGTTAAACTTATAGATATGTTCCATGCAGGGAAGGGGAAGGTCCTTCCCACAACACGATGAAAGTGTTATCATGGAAGGTTAGGGGTTTAAACGCCCCTAATAAGCAACGAATTGTTAAATGTTGTCTGTCTACCTATAGTTCTGATTTAGTTATGTTATAAGAAACCAAACTAGAGAAAGATGACTTAGCCCTTTTTGGTAAACGATTAGGCTTCAAACATATTACAGGATTACTATCCATTGGAGCCTCTGGGGGTCTGACCATGTTTGGGATCCTCACAATATTGGTTTCTCATTATTAGAAAATCATGGCAATTGGATCAGTGGCTGAGTCACCAATTTTAAATATAAACTAGATTTTCTCATTATTAATGTTTATGGACCAACACAGAATGAGGACAAAAGAAGGGTTTGGAAGGAAATTGAGGAATTCATAAGTAGTACCCAGGAACAGACTTGTATCATAGGAGGTGACTTCAATGCTAATATTAATCAATCTGGGAAATAAGGAGGTAAAGGAAAAACCTCTAGAGCTACTTTAGACTTTGTAGATTAGATCCATCACAGTGGCTTGGTAGAGATTAACATGATTAAGGATGCCTTTACCTAGAATAGCAGAAGGTTAGGTTTTAGTAATATCGCAGAAAAATTAGATAGATTATTTTTATCAGGCAGTCTCATCAACTTTCCTTATACCTTAGAAGCCTCAATCTTACCCTTCTTGGGCTCGGATCATTTTCTAATTCAACTTAACATTCTTTTGGATTCAAGGTCGAGAAGATGTCCTTTCAAATTTGAACAAATGTGGTTGAAAGATGATAATATTCTTAGGTTTTATAGAGGAATGGTGGAAGGAGGCAGAGATCTCTAGGTCCAGGATCTTTGAGGTAGTCAGTAAGCTTAAGATAATTAAGAAAAAGCTCATATGATGGAATAGGGAACAATTTGGGATATATTTGACAAGAAGGTACAGGTGGAAGAAAAGTTAGTGGAAGTAAACAAAGCTGTCATGTTGAAAGGGATGGATGAAGCTCCATTTCTTAGAGAAAAGAAACTTCTTCTTGAACAAGAAAACATTCTTGCAAAAGAGGAGGTCTTTTGGAAACAAAAATCTAGAGAAACATGGTTGGATGAGGGGGATAAGAACACTAAATTCTTTTACAATAGTGTCAAATTTAGGAGAGACATTAATAGAATCTCTAAGATTAAGATTAATAATGGCTCTGAGGTGGTAGATCCTAAGCTCATCTCCAGGGAGGTAGTAGATTTTTTTTTTCAAAATTATCAGTATAGATTTGAGTCCTCATCGCTCAAACCAAGACAAGTTTCTAAAAATTATAACCAAATTACTAAGTAAGGAACAAACTTATGGTCTTACTGCAAAATTCTCTTTATCAGAAGAAGCAACTCTAATGCAGATGAATCTAGATAAATCCCCCGGTCTGGATGGCTTTTCGACTAGCTTTTTTCAGAAGTGTTGGTCCTTTATAGGGGAGGAAGTGATGGGTTCTCTTGAAGGCATGAGGAATTTATATAATATTCTCAAAGAAATCAATAATACTTTCTTGGCCCTCATCCCAAAGAAGGAAAAGCCTAACTATTTTGATGAGTTCAGACCAATTGCACTATGTAACACCATCTATAAGCTTTTTACTAAGACCTTAGATAATAGGCTTCTAAAACTCCTTCCTCTTTTGATTAGTGAGGAACAAATGGTTTTTGTTCCTGGAAGGTCTATTTATGATGGGGTTATTATAGCAAATGAAGCCATTCATTCTATCCATAAGAATGGAACCACTAGCATGCTCTTAAAACTAGACATTAGAAAAGCCTACTACAAGGTGGACTAGAGATTCTTGTGCAAATGTCTAAAAGCCTTTGGGTTCCCCTCTTCATGGATTAACTTGATATTTGAATGTATTTTGACACCAAAAATCTTGGTGTTAGTTAATGGTACTCTAGAGGGAATTTTCAGCTCTTCTAGGGGTCTAAGACAAAGAGATTCTTTATCCCCTTTCCTTTTCATCATCATGGCAGAATCACTGGGTAGAGCTATTTCTAGAGCCAGGGAAAGAAGTCAAATCTTAGGAATAAGAATTACTAGCAACTTAGATCCTACTACACACCAACAATTTGTGGATGATACTATTGATGAATAATGATTAATAGTAAATACCCAATAGATACTGAGAGGGGGGGTGAATCAATATAGACAAAAACATCCTTAAACAACTTAAACTGCAAGGACTGTACTAATTGGTAAAAATTATCACCAATCTAAATCAGGGCACTACCGGTAACACACAGTATGACTATAAAAGACATAAACCGGTTCATCTAGATCATCTTCAGACCTAACATATCATCTAAACTTCACCCATATGCTTAAGAAAGTAAAACATCAGAAATACAATGACCATTGGATCAGCTTGCATTACCGCTTAACAGAAAATACTAAAACATCACATGAAAAGCATCACACATAACACACTGATTTTTCATGTGGAAACCCAACTAGGAAAAACCACAGTGGGGATGAATACCCACAAGTTGTTCTTGAACTCTTCTAAAGTTTGCTATGTTAGGAGCCTAGTCCGGTTAAAGACTTTACAACAGGTTCTGCTAGGAACCGATCCTGCTAGGGATCACCTGGTTGAGGGATGGCTAAATACCCAGTTAGAGGTTAAAACCCTCTTAAAAGTTACCTTGTAAGAGGATTTGAAAAACTCAATGATTTTGAGTCACCCTGTTAAAGGATTTATAAAAATCCTGTTAAAGCTACCTGGTAAAGGGATTTTCCAACTGTTGAAATGGTTAGAAGTCAACAGGTAATACATTGATCTGATAACATCACTTAATGCCAAGGTAGATCCGCTTCAGTTCCTTTACATCTACAATCACACTCTACAAATCTCTACTCACTTCTTCAGTCTGGAAAGAATCACCTCTCATACATTCATTTGCCAACAACTTCAAATTAAAATCATCATCTACCTTATAGACAACAATTAGGTTGGTAGCCAAAACCTAAAACCCTAAGCATCTAGGTTAACAATACAGTCAGTCCAATCCTGACTGTTCAAACAAATTACATAGAGTAAAACAATCTTGAACAAATCTCAGGACGTTCTCCATCGTTCGTTCTTCACTGCTTCTAGAAGCTGATAATGCATCACACACTCTCCACCGTTTACTAAGATTTTGCACATTCTTGAGGTAGATAGAATCAATCTTCTTCATGCAAGATCCTCAAGGATATTCTTCACATGCACAAGGTTGATGTGGTAGCACGATCTAATCTTCATTTCAATGCTAACTCATCACAGGATGTCATCGGTCGAATCACACAGACTTGGAATACATCAACCGGAAACCCTGAATTTGAGACTACCAACCTGTAGTCATATTAAATGAAACCCTGATACAAAATTTGCATATACCAGTTCACACTCCAACATACCGGTTCACTTCATACCATCATACCGGTTCACTTACCAGTTTGCTTACTTCAATATACTGGTTCATACTTCAGCATATTGACATCAATGACAACATACAATCCCATCATGTCATCAAACTCTCCACATATGCCAACAATCTCCCCCTTTGGCATTGATGACAATACACAAAGATATCTCTACATCTTCTTACATATAATATGTCTTCAATACTGTAGATATCTTCTCTGCTTCACATCTTCTCCCCCTTTGACAACAATGCCAAAGTGGAGGCACAAACATCCATGATCTACTATGCTGCTCCCCCTGAGGAGTAGCATCCTTCAACACACCAATCCTTAAAATATTTTGCAATGCAATACCTGACTAATGTGGAGCACATACCTTTAGTTCACCTCTTGAAGGGGAAACACCCCTAATTCACCTCTTAAATAGGTAAATGTAGCCTTCGGTAGAGGCTTGGTGAAAATATTTGCTAACTACTCCTTACTGGAAACATGTTCCAATACAACCTCTTTGTTCTGAACTTTCTCCCTCAAGAAATGATACTTGAGCTCAAAGTGCTTGGTTCTAGCATGCAATACTAGATTCTTGGAAATATTAATTGCACTTGTGTTGTCACAAAATATACTCACGGGTTCAGATATAGGGACTTTGAAACCACTTAATACATGCTTCATCCAAATTGTCTGAGTGCAGTTCATAAATGTTGCTACATATTCTGCTTTTGTTGTGGACTGAGAGATACAACGCTTCTTCTTACTCATCCATGAGACTAGTCTACCACAAAGAAAGAATGCACCACCGATTATGCTCTTCCGGTCATCCACATTACCAGCCCAATCGACATCAGTAAATACTTTGAGATTGAAATCATTATTGTATGGATACCATAATCCATAATCTATAGTTCCCTTCAGATATCTAAGAATCCGCTTGACGGCTACCAAGTGGGATTCTCTTGGACTTTTCTGAAAATGTGCAGCAATGCCCACTGCATGTGCTATGTCCGGTTTGTTGTGTACTACATAGTGCAACTTACCAATCATTAACCGGTATTCCTTCTCATTCACCAACACTGAGTCATCTTCTTTTGACAATTTACAACTGGTCATCATAGGTGTACCAACTTGTATGCTATCTTCCATGCCAAAGGTCTTCAACACCTCTTTGACATACTTGGATTGAGTGATAAAGATACCATCTTTCATTTGTTGAATGTGTAGTCTAATGAAGAACTTAATCTCTCTGATTAGTGACATCTCAAATTCCTTCTTCATCTCATCTACAAACACATGGCTCATCTTGTCATTGCCACCAAAAATTATGTCATCAACAAACACTTCACATATCAAAATCTAATCTCCTTCTGACTTCAGATAGATATTGTTGTCTTCACTTGTTCTTTTAAATCCAATCTTCACAAGATGGCAGTGTAAATGTTCATACCATGCTCTAGGTGCTTGCTTCAATCCATACCAGGCTTTATGAAGCCTACATACCATATCATTGTCTTCTGATAGGGCAAACCCATCTAGTTGCTCTATATACACTTCCTCTTCAAGTATTCCATTCAGGAATGCAGATTTTACATCCATCTGATACACTTTGAATCCCTTGAAGGTTGTATATGCAAGAAGCATTTGAACTCCTTCCAATCTAGCTACTGGAGCAAAGGTTTCTCCATAGTCTTCTCCTTCTTCTTGAGAATACCCCTTACATACCAATCTTGCTTTGTTTCTTACCAATGTTCCATCTTCATTCAGCTTGTTTCTAAAAACCCATTTGGTGCCAATAACATTTTTTTGCTTAGGTCTAGGTACCAAAGACCATGTATCATTCTTTTCTATCTAGTCAAGTTACTCTTCCATAGCCTTAATCTAGTCTTCATCTTTGTGTGCCTCTTTGAATGTTTTGGGCTCAAATTCAGAAATCATGAAAGAATTTTCTCTGACCTTTCTCCTTGTAAGAATTCTTGCATCCTTATCTCCTATGATCTACTTTGGATCATGATGCAACTTTACATACCTAGGAATGATCTTGGCTGATTCCTGTTGTTTTTCCTCTTCATCCTCATCTTCATCTTCATCTACATCAGTATTTACTGGTGTAGGAGCATTGTTACTTGTACTTGGTTGTTTTGCAACTAGTTCCCAGAAGGTTGCATCTGGTTCATCTATCGCTCGCTCATTGTCAGTTTCCTCAGATTTCTCAGTGGTCTCATCAATTCTAACATTGATACTTTAAACAGTTCTTTGAGTCCTATTGTTAAAACACTTGAGAGATTTTATCTTGGTGGAATACCCTAGAAATATTCCCTCATCACACTTTGCATCAAACTTGCTATGGTATTCACTTCTCTTGATATAACACTTGCTACCAAACACTCTAAAGTAGCTTACTAATGGATTCTTACCAGTCTAATACTTATAAGGAGTTTTATCCTTACCTTTCTTAATGAGTACCCGATTCATCGTGTAGACTACAGTGCTCACCACTCTCTCTAAAAAGTGTGACCAACCTTCCCTTGAATCAGCATCATTCTGGCTGCTTCAACTACAGTCTAGTTGTTCCTTAATGCTAGGCCATTCTGCTATGGAGTCTGGAGGGCAAACAGTTGCCTCTTGATGTTGTTCTCTTCATAGTACTTATTGAACTCACTAAAAGTGAACTCAGTTCTAAGGCATTTCATCCTCTTACCACTTTCCTTTTCAACTAGTAATCTGAAGGCTTTAAACTTTCCAAGAGCGTTAGACTTGTCTTTCAAGAATGTGACCCACATCATTCTAGAGCAATCATCAATAAGAATCATAAAGTACCTATCTCCCTGAACACTCCTAGTTTTCATAGGACCACACAAATTAGTATGTACAAGATCAAGTAAATTATCTACTGTGAAAGATTTACCTTTGAAGGTTGAGGAAGACATTTTCCCCAGTTGACATTCTCTGCACAAAGGATTCTCCGGTTTGCTCATCACATGCAATCCTCTAACTGCCTTGATCTTACTGGCCTTCATAATATTATCAAAATTTACATGGCAGAGTCTCCTATGCCATATCCAACTATTATCAAACTTAGCCATTAGACATTGATTGATATTTGTATTTAACTAAAATAAGTTACCTCTGGTCTACATATCGATGGCCATCAGTTCACCACTCTTTCCTTTTATTTTGCATACTCCATCTTTGAATTCCAGAGTGATCCCTTTATCATTTAGCTGGGCAACACTTAGAAGGTTATGCCTGAGACCTTCTACCCAATACACATTATCAACACTGCTTTTTCCATTTAGAGAGATGGACCCTTTTCCTTTTACCATACATGGTGCATCATTACCAAATTGGATTACACCTCCATCGCACTCTTCCAGAGACAAAAACTTTCTTTGGTCATGAGTCATGTGGTGAGAACATCCACTATCAATAATCCACTCATTATAATTATCAAAGCGGGAGACAAGAGCCTTCTTGTCTAACACATCTTTCTTAATGGCTACAAACACTATGTCTTTTCTTTCTTCATCTTCTAATTCATCATCAATGACACCTTCATCGACTGCAACAAGACAATTTCTCTTATTTCCTCCTTTGAACTTTTTAAACTTCTCCGGTTTGTCCTTATTATCATTGTTGGGACAGTTGACAACAATGTGTCATATCTTATTACCAGAAAAACATTTCAAATGGAGCTTACCTCTGTACTTTTTAGTTCCCTTAGGAAGTCTCTTGGCCAGAAGAGCTTCAAATTCCATTAGGATCTCCTCATCATCCATATCTCTACTTTGTCTGGGTTCACAGCTGGTACCAACCTCTTTTATTTTTCTAGATAGTGCAGCAGATGCTCTAAAGGTTGATTCAATCTTTTGAACATTGCCATCATAACTATTTAGCTCATATGCGGTCAACTTAGCAATGATAGAATCAAGGGATACCTTTGTCTTGTCAATAGATCTCAACTCCTAAATAGCAGCAACCCTTATTGCATAGATTGGTAATAAGGATCTCAAAACTTTGCTAACAACGGTGGGATCATCTATTTTGCCTCCTGCACTCTTGATGTCTCCTACAATAGTTTTAATTCTTATCCCATGTTGTTGAATGGTCTCTCCTTTAACCATCCGCATGTCTTCAAACTTTCTCCAAAGGCTCTCTTCCTTAGCTTGCTTCACATTCTCATCACCACCATAGATAGTCTTTAGAGTATCCCATACATCTTTGGGATTGTCTTTATCCTGAACATCTATAAACTCAATATCAAATAGACTGCTGATAAGAGCTTCCATGACTTGCCCATTCTCCTTGATTTATCTTCTTTGATCATCGGTGAGAGTACTAGTAGGGACAACATAAGTATTCTCAACATAGTTCCAGTGTTGAGCACCCATGCTTTTAATGTATATCTTCATTATGTCCTTCCATATGTTAAAGTTATCTCTGTTGAACTTAGGACCTTCCCTCTTCATCATTAGAATAGGATCTTTTCCTCAAGTGGTTAAGCTTATACCATAGAGGACCTGGAGGATGCTCTGATACCAATAGATGAATAATGATGAACAGTAAATACCCAATAAATACTGAGAGGGGGGAGTGAATCAATATAGACAAAAACTTCCTTAAACAACTTAAACTGCAAGGACTGCACTAACTGGTAAACATTATCACCAATCTAAATCAAGGCACTACCAGTAACACACAGTATGACTGTAAAAGACATAAACCAATTCATCTAGATCATCTTCAGACCTAACATCTCATCTCAACTTCAGCCATATGCTTAAGCAAGTAAAACATCAGAAATACAATGACCATTGGATCAGCTTGCATTACCGCTTAACAGAAAATACTAAAACATCACATGAAAAAGCATCACACATAACACACTGATTTTTCACGTGGAAACCCAACTGGGAAAAACCACGGTGGGGATGAATACCCACAAGTTGTTCTTGAACTCTTCTGAAGTTTTCTATGTTAGGAGCCTAGTCCGGTTAAAGACTTTACAACAGGTTCTGCTATTAACCAATCCTACTAGGGATCACCTGGTTAAGGGATGGCTAAATACCTGGTTAGAGGTTAAAACCCTGTTAAAGATTACCTTGTAAGAGGATCTGAAAAAACTCAATGATTTTGAGTCACCCTGTTAAAGGATATACAAAAATCCTGTTAAAGCTACCCGATAAAGGGATTTTCCAACTGCTGAAATGGTTAGAAGTCAACAGGTAATACACTGATCTGATAATAGCACTTGATGCCAAGGTAGATCCACTTTAGTTCCTTTACATCTGCAATCACACTCTACAAATATCTACTCACTTCTTCAGTCTAGCAAGAATCACCTCACATGCATTCACTTGCCAACAACTTCAAATGAAAATCATCATCGACCTTATAGACAACAATTAGGTCGGTAGCCAAAACCTAAAACCCTAAGCATCTAGGTTAACAATGCAGTTGGTCCAATCCCGATCGTTCAAACACATTACATAGAGTAAAACAATCTTGAACAAATCTCAAGACATTCTACATCGTTCGTTCTTCAACACTTCTAGAAACTGATAACCCATCACGCGCTCTGCACTGTTTACTAAGATTTTGCACATTCCTAAGGTAGATAGAATCAATCTTCTTTATACAAGATCCTCAAGGAGATTCTTTACCCACACAAGGGTGACATGGTAGCACGATCTAATCTTCATTTCCATGCTAACTCATCACAAGATGTCATCGATTGAATCACATAGACTTGGAATACATCAATCGGAAACCCTGAAGCTGAGACTACCAACCGGTAGTCATATCAAATGAAACCCCAATACAAACTTTCCATATACCGGTTCACACTCCAACATAATGGTTCACTTCATACCATCATACCAATTCACTTACCAATTTGCTTAGTTCAATATACCAGTTCATACTTCAGCATATTGACATTATTGACAACATACAATCCCATCATGTCATCAAACTCTACACATATGCCACCAACTATGCTATATGGGGTCAGTGATATAGGAGAAGTGAGAGCTTATAAGAAGATCCTAGATTCTTACTCTAAGGCTTCAGGACAAGAAATAAACCCAACTAAATCTGAAGTCTTATTTTTTAACACTAAGGAATGCTTACAAAAAGACATCTGCAAAGTTTTGAATTTTTATATGGGTAGGCTCTGTTGCAAATATATAGGTTTGGCCTTAGATAAGGGTAATGGATCTTCAAAGCTATGGGATTCAATGATAGATAGGATTAAGAAGAAGGTAGGAACCTGGAAAGGTAAGTGGCTATCATCTGTAGGTAGAGCGACTATGGTTAAATTGGTTTTGGCTTTAATGCCAATCTATCAGTTATCATGTATTAATCTTCCATAGTTTAAAAAGGAAAAATTGAGTAAACATCTAAGGTCTTTTTTTCTGGCAGTGTACTGGGGATAAGAGGAAGATCTCCCTCATGGCCTGGGATAAGATTTGTAGGCCAAGGTCATAAGGTGGCATAGGGATTAAGAATATTAAGGACCATAGTAGAGCGCTAGGCGAAAAATTAATCAAGAGAATGTTTAGATCCCCCCACTTCAAGTGGGCTCATATCTTATTCCATGAATATCTTAGTGGTAGGGACCATACTCACCTCTTTAGGGAAATTTCTCCTCCGAGAGGATCTCACATTTGGAACTTTATGTTGGATTGCAGGAAAATAATCTTAGATAAATTATCTTGGAACTTGGGTAATGGCGAGGAAACCCTTTTTTGGATGGATTCTTGGGGAGGATTCAAGGCACTATATAAGAGTGATAATCCAGAGACTACTAGAGAAATGTTGGAATCCACATGGGGTAGACATATCAGGGACTACATAACGCCAATTGACAAGGACCTAGCTCAGGGTTGGGAGTGGAAATCTATAGATCATGTGAATATCCTAGAAATGGAGAAACAGGAGCTTTAAGACATCCTTAAGAATAGAATGGTCTCCTTCAACTTGGGGTTAGATAATCTTGTTTGGGATGGATCAAAATCAGAAGAATACACCTCTAAAGATGGTTATAATCTCCTTCTTAGTCAGCAGCTCTCCTTACATACTTTTTTCCCCTCAATCTTGTGTTGGGACAAGACATTTTTCCAAAAGGCAGCGTTGTTCTCATGGTTTGCCCTCCAAAATAAGATTCTTACTGTGGATAGATTTAGGAAAATAGGCTTTGAGGATCCCAGTAGATTCCCTTTATGTGAAAAGGAAGAAGAAGATAAGGATCATATCCTTCTAAATTGAAATTATGCCTCCAATTGTTGGCTATGGTTATATAACAAATTAGGATGGAGCTTAGCTTTCCCTAATTCCATTCTAGGTATGTTTCAGGCATGGCCCATTCTTCATCAACTTTCCCTCTTTGGAGGTCTATGGAAATCAACCCCTTCTTTGGTAATTCAGGAACTTTGGAAGGAACGCAATAGGATACTCTTTAAGGAAAATAAAATGGTTTGGCTCCAACTAGTGAGTAAAATTGAGGCCTTAGTAGTAGAAACTCTTAATAGTAGGACATCTAAATTTTCTAGTAAACTTTCTGAGATGACATACTGGGATGAGAAAATGAGAGGCAGATGGTTAGGTTTGAAGATCCCTCCCTTTGTAGGAGTGAGAAAATCCAATAAAAAGGAGTTAAGAGAAGCTTGGAAATGGAAGGTCCCCAGAAAAGAGTGGGATAATCTTAACTTCGATGGAGCATCTCATGAGAATACAGGTCCTACAGGGATAGGATGTTGTCTGCATGATGATGCTAGTAGAGAATTAGCTAAGTTGGCCAAGCCCATAGGTATTGAATCCAATAATAAAGCATAAATTTTAGTTTTAGTTAAAGGCCTCCTCTTATGTAAAAACATGGGTATTAGTAAGCTTGCCATAGAAGGGGTCTCGACTATTATTACCAATGGCCTTAGAAAAGGTTTTCTTCCTAATTGGAAGCTAAATGTGATTTTATCAAGGGCTCTAAGACTTCTTAAGGTATTCAAGAAAATAACCTTCAATCATATCTACAGAGAAGGTAACTCTAGGGCAGATGAATTAGCCAATGCAGGGGCTGATGGGCGATTTCTGTATATTAATATACATTTGCAAGTACATATTCATATATATAAACAAATATAGATTTTCTCAGATCTTCGAACATCCCCATATATATATATATATATATATATATATATATATATATATATATATATATATATATATATATAT